>NC_058378.1:15429910-15734464 GCF_018350175.1 Felis catus
AATCACATGATCATATCAACAGATGCAGAAAAAATCATTTGAAAACATCCAGCAACCATTCCTGATAAAAACTCCCAGAAAACTAGAATTAGTGGAGAATTTCCTTAACTTGATCTAAGAACTTCTACAAAATACCTATGGCTCACATTGTAATGGTGAGAAACTAGTTTTCCCACTAATATCAGAAAGAAGGCAAGGATGTCCTCTCTTACTATTCCTTCTCAACATATATTGGATGCCCTGCCTAATGCAATAAGAAAAGGAAATAAAGGTATACTGCTTGGTAAGGAAGAAATAAAACTGTGTCTTCAGAGATGTCATGATTTTCTATGTGGAAAATTAAAAAATTGATGACAAAAAACTCCCTAGAACTAACAAGTGGTTTAGCAATATTGGAGGATACAAGGTTAATATATAAAAGTTATTCACTTCCCTATATATCAGCAATGAACAAGTGGAATTTGAAACTAAAAGCACATAACAAGAAGATATTACTACACGGCTATCAGAATGGTCCAAATCCAGAACACTAACAACACCAAATGCTGGTAAGGATATGCAGCAACAAGAACTCTGATTCATTCTAGCAGGGTTGGAAAATTGTGTAGCCATTTTAGAAAACAGTTTGGCAGTTTCTTTCAAAGTAAACATGTTTGTATTATACGTGTGTTTGACACTATCATTAAGTGGTATTGTATAATTGAAGTTTCTGATTGTTCATTGATAATATATACACTTATTGTTGTATATTTAGGGTAGTATCTTGGAACCTTGTTAAATACTTATTCTAGTAGCTTTTTTGTAGCTTCTTTTTTTTTAATTTAATTTTATTTTTTTAAATTTACATCCAAGTTAGTTAGCACATAGTGCAGTGATTTTAGGAGTAGAATCCAGTGTTTCATCCCCTATGTATACCACCCAGTGCTCATCCCAGCAAGTGTTCTCCTTAATGTCCCTTGCCCATTTAGCCCATCCCCTACCCACAAAACCCACAACAACCCTCAGTTTGTTCTCTGTATTTAAGTGTCTCTTCTGTTATTTTCCCCTCCCTGTTTTTATATTTTTGCTTCCCTTCCTTTATGTTTATCTGTTTTGTAGGCGTGAGGTGGTGTGTCATTGTGGTCTTGATTTGTATTTCCCTGGTGATGAGTACGCTGAGCATTTGTTCATGTGCCTGTTAGCCATCTAGATGTCTTCTCTGGAAAAGTGTCTGTTCATGTCCTGTGCCCATTTCTTCGCTGGATTGTTTTTTTGGGTGTTGAGTTTGGTAAGTTCTTGATAGATTTTGGATACTAACCCTTTATCTGATATGTCATTTGCACATATATTCTCTCATTCCATCGGTTGCCTTTTAGTTTTGCTGATTGATTCCTTTGCTGTGTAGAAGCTTTTTATCTTGATGATCATTTTTGCTTTTATTTCTCTTGCCTCTAGTTCATTTTTGCTTTTATTTCCCTTGCCTCCAGAAACGTTTGAGTAAGAAGTTGCTGTGGCCGAAGCAAGCAGGTTTTTGCTTGCTTTCTCCTCTAGGATTTTGATGGCTTTCTGTCTTATCTTTAGATCTTTCATCCATTTTGAGTTTATTTTTGTGTAGGGTGTAGTAAAGTGTTCCAGGTTCATTCTTCTGCATGTCTGTGTCCAGTTTCCCCTAACACCATTTGCTGCTGTCTTTATTCCATTGCTTTGTCAAAGATTAGTTGGCCACATAGTTTGTGGATCCATTTCTGGGTTCTCTATTCTGTTCCATTGATCTATGTGTCTGTTTTTGTGTCAGTACCATAATGTCTTGATGATTACAGCTTTGTAATACAGCTTGAAGTTCAGAATTGTCATTCCTCCAGCTTTGGTTTTCTTTTTCAGGATTGCTTTGTCTATTCAGGGTCTTTTCTGGTTCCATACAAATTTTAGGATTGTTTGTTCTAGCTCTATGAAGAATGCTGGTGTTATTTTAATAGGGATTGCATTGAATATGTAGATTGCTTTGGGTAGTATGGACGTTTAAAAAATATTTGTTCTTCCAATCCATGAGCATGGGATGTATTTCTATTTGTTTGTGTCTTCTTCAGTTTCTTTCATAAGCTTCCTATAGTTTTCAGTGTATAGATTTTGTACCTCTTTGGTTAGGTTTATTCCTAGGTATTTTATGGGTTTTGGTGCTGTTGTAAATGGGATCGATTCTTTGGCGTCTCTTTCTGCTGTTTCATTATTGGTGTATAGAAATGCAACCGATTTCTGTGCATTGATTTTATATCCTGCAACTTTGCTGAATTTGTGGAGCAGTTCTAGCAGTTTTTTGGTGGAATCTTTTGGGTTTTTCCATACAGAGTATCATGTCATCTGCAAAGAGTGAAAGTTTGACTTCGTCCTTTCCAATTAGGATGGCTTTTATTTCTTTGTGTTGTCTGATTGCTGAGGCTAGGACTTCCAATACTATGTTGAAAAACAGTGGCGAGAGTTGACATCTCTGTTGTGTACCTGACCTTAGAGGAAAAGCTCTCAGTTTTTCCCCATTAAGGATGATATTAGTGGTGGGTCTTTCGTAGATGGCTTTTATGATCTTGAGGTATTATCCTTCTATACATACTTTCTTGAGGGTTCTTTTCAAGAAAGGATGCTGTATTTTGTCAAATGCTTTTTCTGTGTCTATTGAGAGGGTCGTGGGGTTCTTATTCTTTCTTTTATTAATGTGATTGATTTCACTTTGATTGATTTGCAGATATTGAACCAGCCCTGCATCCCAGGAATAAATCCCACTTGATCTCGGTGAATAATTCTTTTAATGTATTGTTGGATCTGGCTGGCTAGTATCTTGTTGAGAATTTTTCCATCCATGTTCATCAGGGAAGTTGGTCTGTAGTTCTCCTTTTTAGTGAGGTCTTTGGTTTTGGACTCAAGGTAATGCTGGCCTCACAGAATGAGTTTGGAAGTTTTCCTTCCATTTCTTTTCTTTTTCTTTTCTTTCTTTTCTTTTTCTTTTTTCTTTTTTCTTTCTTTCTTTCTTTCTTTTTTTTTTTTTTTTTTTTTTTGGAACAGCTTCAAAAGAGTAGGTATTAATTCTTCTTTAAATGTTTGGTAGAATTACCCTGGAAAGCCATCTGGTCCTGGACTCTTGTTTTTTGGGAGATTTTTTGATTACTGATTTGATTTCTTTACTGGTTATGGGTCTGTTCAAGTTTTCTATTTCTTTCTGTTTCAGTTTTGGTAGTTTATATGTCTCTAGGGATTTGTCCATTTCTTCCAGGTTGCCCAATTTATTGACATATAATTGCTCATAATATTGTGTTATTATTGTTTGTATTTCTGCAGTGTTGGTTGTGATCTCTCCTCTTTCATTCTTGATTTTATTTATTTGGGTCCTTTCCTATTTATTTTTGATCAAACTGGCTAGGGGCCTGTCAGTTTCGTTAATTCTTTCAAAGAATCAGCTGCTGATTTCATTGATCTCTTCTACTATTTTTTGTTTGTTTATTGGTTTGGTTTTGTTTTATTTCAATAGCATTGATTTCTGTTCCAATCTTCATTATTTGCAATCTTCTGCTGGTTTTGGGTTTTCTTTTCTGTTCTTTTTCCAGCTCATTAAGGTGTAAGGTTAGATTGTGTATCTGAGAACTTTTTTCCTTCTTTAGGAAGGCCTGAATTGCTATATATTTCCCTCTTATGACCACCTGCAGCTGCATCCCAGAGGTTTTGGGCTGTAATGTTATCACTTTCATCGGCCTCCATGTACTTTTTAATTTCCTCTTTAACTTTTTGGTTAGCCCATTCATTCTTTTTTCTTTAATGTTTATTTATTTTTGAGAGAGAGAGACACACAGAGAGAGAGAGAGAGAGAGAGAGAGAGAGAGAGAGAGATAGAGAGAGAAAGAGAGAGAGAGAGAGCATGAGTGAGGGAGGGGCAGGGAGAGAGGGAGACACAGGATCTGAAGCAGGCTCCAGGCTCTGAGCTGTC
The DNA here is from genome assembly GCF_018350175.1 of Felis catus. Taxonomy (NCBI): domain Eukaryota; kingdom Metazoa; phylum Chordata; class Mammalia; order Carnivora; family Felidae; genus Felis; species Felis catus. Next base: position 15,433,860 of record NC_058378.1, read on the forward strand.
AGCACAGAGCCTGATGTGGAGCTCGAACCCATGAACTGTGAGATCATGACCTGAGCTGAAGTTGGACATTTAGCCAACTGAGCCACCCAGGCACCCCAACCCATTCATTTTTTAGTAGGATGTTCTTTAATCTCCAAGTATTCGTTTTCTTTCCAATTTTTATCTTGTGGTTGATTTTGAGTTTCATAACATTGTGGTCTGAAAATATGCACGGTATGATCCAGATCTTTTTGGACTTGTTGAGGGCCAATTTGTGTCCCAGTATGTGATCTATTCTGGAGAATGTTCCATTTGCACTTGAGAACATGTATTCTGCTGCTTTAGGATGAAATGTTCTGAATATATCTGTTCATCCAGTCCAGTGTGTCATTTAAGGTTATTGTTTCCTTGTTGATCTTCTGCTTAGATGATCTGTCCATGCTGTAAGTAGGGTGTTGAAGTCCCCTAATATGGTATTACTATCAATGAGGTTCTTTGTTTTTGTGATAAATCGGTATCTATGTTTGGGTTTCTCCACATTGGAGGCATAAATGTTTACAATTGTTAGCTCTTTGTGGTGGATAGATTCCTTAATGCCCTTTAATGGTATAATGCCCTTTATTTCTTGTTACAGTCTTTATTTTAAAATCTAGATTGTCTGATATAATGGCTACTCCAGCTTTCTTTTGGTGACCATTACCATGATAGTTGGTTCTCCATCCCCTTACTTTCAATCTGAAGGTGTCTTTAGGTCTAAAGTGTGTCTCTTGTAAACAGCATATAGATGGATCTTGTTTTCTTATCCATGCTGATACCCTATGTCTTTTGAGTGGAGTGTTTAGTCCATTGACATTTAGAGTGAGTACTGAAAGTTAGGAATTTAGTGCCATTGTGTTGCCTGTAGAGTTGGATTTTCTGGTGGTGTTCTCTAGTCCTTTCTAGTCTTTGTTGCTTTGGGTATTTTTTTGTTTTGTTTTGTCTTTTGTCCCCTCAGAGAGTCCCCCTTAAAATTTCTTGCAGGGCTGGTTTAGTGGTCACTAACTCCTTTAGTTTTTGTTAGTCTGGGAAACTCTTTATCTCACTTTCTATTTTGAATGACAGCCTTGCTGGATAAAGAATTCCTGGCTGTGTATTTTTCCAATTCAGCACATTGAGTATATCCCACCACTCCTTTCTGGCCTGCCAAGTTTCTGTGGATAGGTCTGCTGCGAGCCTCATCTGTCTTCCCTTATAGGCGAAGGACTTTTTTTTTCCCCCTTTATGCTTTCATAATTCTTTCCTTGTCTGTGTATTCTGTGAATTTGACTATGATATGCCTTGTTGATGCTTGGTTTTTATTGACTCTAATGGGAGTTCTCTGTGCTTCTTGGATTTTGATGTCTGTGTCTTTCCCCAAGGTAGGAAACTTTCCCACTATGATTTGCTCACATAAACCTTCTACCCCCTTTTCTCCCTCTTTATCTTCTGGGACTCCTGATTCTGATGTTACTCCTTTTTAGAGTCACCATTTTCTCTAATTCTTATACCGTGCTCTTTTGCCTTCATCTCCCTCGTTTTTCCTGCATCATAATTCTCCATAATTTTGTCTTATATTGCTTATATTGCTCTGCTTCACCCATCCTTGCTGCAGTGGGATCCATTCGAGGTTGCATCTCAGTTATAGCATATTTTACTTCATCCTGACTAGATTTTACTTCTTTTATCTCCACAGAAAGGGTTTCTATGCTTTTTTTCAACCCCAGTTAGTATTCTTATTATCATGATTTTAAATTCTAGTTCAGACATCTTGCTTATATCTGTGTTGATTAAGCCCCTGGCTGTCATTTCTTCCTGTTCTTTCTTTTGGGGTGAATTGCTTCGTTTTGTCATTTTGGATGACGAAAAAGAATAAAATTAAATATTGAAAACAATACAAAAAATCAAATAAAAGAAGCTAGATCCTAGGTATGTTTTGGTCTGGTTGTTGAAAGAAGCTTGACAGAAAAGAGAAAAAAGGGAAAGAAAAGGGAAAAAAAAATAAGAAAAACATTTAAAAATTTTTTTAAAAAGTATACAATAAAATAGAATAAAATTAAATGGCAAAAGTAAAATAGAATTAAAAAATTACAATAAAATAAAAATATATAGTAAAAAAATTAAAAAGAATTTTTTAAATAATATAAAGAAAAATAATTTTTTTCTTTCTGTATCTAAGAATAAGAAAAGAAAAAGAAAAGAAAAGAAAGAATAGATGGACCTGTGAACAGAATGAAATCCAAAAAAAATTACATCCAGTTTCCTCTAGAGGTCTAACCTTGAAGCACTTTATAGTCCTGCACTAAGCAGTGGGAGAGACTTGTGGTGGTCCTCTAGGGCCTGAGCTTGGTTGGCACAATTGGACAGGGCTTGGTGTAACAGCTCCATTCTCCACTAGGTGGTGCTTCTTAGCTTAATGGGGTGGATCAGTGTGGTGCGCGCATGTGCTTGTATGCGCATGTGCAGGAGAGGTGAAATGGCATCACCCAGATTTCCAGTCTCTGGCACTAGAACTCTGCACTCTCACCGACCAACAATCAAGAACCCCTCCTTTGTCTCTGGTTTCTGTCCACTCCTCACTTCTACATTGTCCGGGTCTAAGCCATCAGCCTGTTACGCGATACCTGCCTCCTGAATTATGTCTCATATGGGGCTGTGTTTCTAAACCCCTCGCTTCTGAGATCCCCTCGGCTTGGACCCGCTCCTACCCTCTGGGGGAGTGTCTTGCCAGGCATTTGCCAGGTGCCGGCTTGGCCCCGGAACGTTCCCGCTGTTGCGCTGTTGCAGAGGTTCAGAGATTGTGGCCGGGTGCACACTTGCCCCAGAAAAGTTCCTGCAATCGCACAGTGGCAGAAGTTTAGAAATTATGGCAAAACACAGCACACAGTCAGCACCAGGTTTCACTGCACCTTGGTGTCTTTGTTCCAATCCCAGCAAATGTGGCTGTTTTTGGGGGTCTGCTGGGACCTTTGCCTGTGGGGAGGCTGTTAGGCCTCTACCAAATGCCCTCCTAGCAGAAGAACCACTTCTCCCTCTGTGCCCTGCAGAGCACTCTGACCTTGCTGCCTGCCACTGAGGATTCGCCCTTCCCACTAGAGCACCTCCAGATATCAAGCTGTGGAATTTCCAACTGTGCTCTCCCCTATTTATAGAGTCCTAATGGTATTCAAACCCTCTCCTTTCTTCTTTCTCCCTTTCTTGTTCAGTCACTTGTGGGTGTTTCCACTCTCCCTTTTTCTCCAGCTACTTTTGGGGAAAGTGATTTTCCTTCACTCTCCCCTCTTTCTCTTTCTCTGTCTTCTCTCCCCCCAAAACAGCTCCCTCTGTGGCTTCTCTCTTCCCCAGTTCACCTCTCTGTGCTGTGTACCTGCCAAGTTCTGTGACTCAAGTTATGCAGATCAATCCTCAGATTAATTTTCTAGGTGTGCAAAATGGTTTGGTGCTGATCTAGCTTCATTTCAGGGATAAGAGAAGATGAGAACTTCCATGCTGCTCCGCCATCTCGGCTCCTCCCTTTTTGTGGCTTCTTTGAGATTTTATATATAGATGGCCATGTTGTCCGTGAATAAAGACAGTTTTATTTGTTTCTCCAATCCATATACCTCTGATTTCTTTTTCTTGCTTTATTGCCCTGGCAAAAATCTCAGGAGGAATGTGATTAGAACTGCTGAAATCAGATATTCTTGCCTTGTTCCCAATCTTAGGGGAAAAACATTTAGTTTTTCTTTCAGTGTTAAGTGTAATGTTAGCTGTGGAATTCCTTTTTATCAGACTGAGTAATTTCCTTTAGATTCCTAGTTTGCTGGGAGTTTTTATCATTAATAGATATTAAATTTGCCATATGCTTTTCCTGCATCTACTGAGGAGATCATATTAATTTTTCTTTTAATCTGTTGATAAGATGAATTGTACTGACTTTTGAATGTTGAATTGATCTTGCATTTGAAAAATGAACACCAGTTGGTCATGATATATTATACTTTTTATACACTGCTCAATTTTATTTACTAATATTTTGTTGAGAAATGTTGTGTCTATGATCACTAAGTTTCTAGTTTTTGAGCATTCTTTTCTAGTGATGCTTTGTCTGGTTGTATTACAGGGTAACGACCTCATAAAATGAGTTGGAATATATTTTCTTTCTTTTATATTAAAAGAGTTTGTATAGAATTGGTATTATTCATTTAAGAAGTGTTTGGTAGAACTCTTAGGTGAAGCCATGTGGGCCTGGAGTTTTCTTCATGGGAGGATTTTAAACTAAAATTCAATAAATATAGAGTTATTCAAATTATCTATTATTGAAATAGTAGTGTTCTTCAAAGAATTTGTCCATTTTCTCTATATTTTCTAATTATTCACATTAATTTATTCATAGTATTCTTTATTGTCTTTTTAATGCTTATAGTGTTTATAGTGATGTCTCCTCTTTTATTCTTTAAAAAAAATTTTTTTTAACGTTTATTTATTTTTTGAGACAGAGAGAGACAGAGCCTGAATGGGGGAGGGTCAGAGACAGAGGGAGACACAGAATCTGAAACAGGCTCCAGGCTGTGAGCTGTCAGCACAGAGCCCAATGTGGGGCTCGAACTCACAGACCATGAGATCATGACCTGAGCCACCCAGGCACCCCTCTTTTATTCTTTTTTTAAAAAATGTTTATTTACTTATTTTGAGAGAGAAAGAGAAAGAAAGAAAAAGAGGAAGAGGAAGAGAAAGAATGCTAGCTGGGGAGGGACAGAGAGAGGGAGCTGGAGAATCCCAAGCAGACTCCATACGGTCAGTGCAGAGCCCACGAACCATGAGATTGTGACCTGGGCCAAAATCAAGAGTTGGATGCTTAACCAACTGAGCCACCCAGATGCCCCCATCATAGTTATTTCGTAGTTGAGATTTTTATAAATTCTCTGGTGTTTTCTCATTGTCAAGAGTATGAGCCATATTATTGTGGATTTATGCCTCTGAAGTGGAGGTATCACTCTTTCCTATTTCATTTTGAGAACAAGAATGAGACCAACTTGAATGTTTCCTGAATTCTTATAGAATTCTTTCTTATTTTCCAAAGTTTTGGAGAAAAGCAATAGACTGAGTAGACTTGGTTATCTTGGGTTAGGTTTTCTGGATGTCATGCCTAGTCTTACTTTTCATACTGAAGACTTACAAATGGGAAAAGTTTCCCTCTCTTCCTTTTTGATTAATGACATTGATTTTATTTATGTGACCTGTTTTTTCCTTTAGTGTTTCATTGATTTTTTTTTGTTTGTCTTCCATTTTGCTCATTCTTTTGTTATGGATTTCCTCTCTATATTTTCCCTTTGTTATCTGGTTCAGTTTCTAGAGTTTGTCATGGCTAAAGCAACAACAACAACAAAGAGCTTACTTTGACCTAGAAACTACTAATTATTTTACATGCTTTCTATAATCTATACAGCATCCCTGTGAGCACAGTACTATTGACATCCTGATTTTACTGAAGCTTATAACATGGTGTTCATTATTCCTTCTTCATAATTGCTTATTTACTTTTAACCTGTTCATATACTTTTTAATCTTTTTTGGATCAGATCCTCTCTAAACAATGTCTTTCTTTCTTTCTTTCTTTCTTTCTTTCTTTCTTTCTTTCTTTCTTTCTTTCTTTCTTTCTTTCTTTCAAGTAAATACATTTCAGAAAGCATCTTTAAGTGGTTCCTTTAGAGAAATATCTCACTTTAAATGTGTTTGTTTGCCTTATATTTTATCTTTTCTTCACAGTGTTTTCTTTGCCAACCTACTATTGTCTCTATTCAACCCACAGACTTGTTTTGTTTGTGGCCTCTATCATGTTTAAGATTTGTTTAGAACCAACATTTAAAATTAGGTCACTTGATATAAAAGTATGATTCTCCTACTTTTCTTAACTAATTTGAAGCTCTGGCAATACTGGACCCACATTCCCACATGGTAACAACCTGCTGAAACCGAAGAGGGAGTCACAACCACCCCAGACTCACAGATCTCATCACGCCCTGCTGTCATCTCTTACACCTGACCCCCTTATTGTATTTATTCACCTGTCTGCTCAGGTGGGCATTAGATTTTGTGATCTCTGTCTTTATAACCAGGTAGGAATTGAGCTGATTTCTGTCAGAAAATTTTAAGGCTCCCTGAGCTATATTTCCAGAGGTAACTCAGGTTGAAAGTACAGAAAGAGAAGAAAACAAAATGAAATGTCTTCTAGTAACATAGTACCAGTTCAGGTATGATTTGCCCTGGTAAACTGTCCTGCTGATGGAGTTTTGGGTGGTTACATCAGGAGGTTTCATCACAAGCGGTAGACACCCAGGGCAGTGCTTATCTCCACTTCACACTCTTTAACGTCCTCATCAGTGAACTGGCCAAATAAAACCTGCTGCTTCCAAGATGGGGGCGGGGGTGGTAGTGGTCTGCAAATACTGCCCATCCACCAATGTGCAAGTCCAAGTGTCAGGTAGCCTCTCAGCCCCATGACTGACCTCAACTCAATCTCTCCCATCTCTGATTTAGGTGATGTCAGAGGGGGATTATCAAGATCTTTTCCTGTTTACTTCCCTCAATACCCTACTGACTCTATTTCTCTCAAGATAAGAGTGGGAGTTGGGGTCATGTGTCAACCACCAAACCTTTTTTCTAGTGTAATCGCCTCTATAAGGGGGATTTGGCATAATTCCTTAAAGCCTATGGCTTATGCACAGGTACCTTCTCTGGTTCCTAGTGTGGATTTATGCTTTCCCCCTCCTTTTTTTCTAATTTGAGAGAGAGAGAGAGAGAGAGAGAGAGAGAGAGCATGAGTGACAGAGAAGGGAAGAGGGAGAGAGAATTTTCAGCAGGCTCCATACTCAGTGCAGAGCCCAACATGGGGCTCAGTCCTACCACCCTGGGATCATGAGCTGAACAGAAATCAAGAGTTGGACGCTCAACCGACTGAGCCACTCAGGTGCCCCTTTTCCCTTTTTGAATATTTTATTAGACATCATGGGAGGAGGAAAGCTAGTCCTCTGTTTTTAATGCCATTTTGACCAGGACCCCACACTTTTATACCCTTCTTTGCAACCCTGATTAGCAAAAAACACCTGATGCACATATAATTTTGTTTGTTTGATGGAAATGGAAAATGCAAGTTTTCTGTAACTGGTGCAGGAGCTGGAAAGTTCACAGCCTGCTAGTCAACATGTATTTATTTCTTTAGAAATCACTCTGCCAGGTACTATAGAGATAGGAAAGAAGTTAGTTCAAAGATGGTGATAAGATCAAAGTTAGTTCAAAGGTGGATGATCAGAAAAGAGAAAGTTGGTCAGCACAGCCTTCAAATGTTTTGTCTTTGGCCTTAAGAACTTCGCCATATGCAGTTGAGCACATGAACCATTTTCATCAGAGTTAGGAATGAATGACCATGGCAGATGGGCAAGGTGGTAAGGAGATTAACCTACTAATGATAAATGAGAGAGAAGACTGGATATCTTGGCAGTAATCATAGTTATTGAAAACGTTGAATATAAGGCTGAAAATGCATGTTTTTGATACATTGGGCATGTTGTGCATCCTAAGAATAGTGGTTTCATGAAGGGAACTTACAGAAAAAAAAGTCATCCACCCCAAGATTTGAGTGCCATAGATGAGCTTATGGCCCCAGTGGTGATGGAAAAAAAGGCATTAAAACACTCCACCAGTTGACTTCCCAAATAACCTTATGAGTGGTCAGATCAAAATCATAAGTTCCTGAGTCTTCATCAGCTGAGTTATGCTAGCTATCTCTCTGTTAAACCACAGCAGCTTGCTCTAAATCTTTGACTTATGGCAAACCTTTGTCTTTTGCCTCATGCTTTTGAGCACGGACGCCTCATTTGATACTGAAAAATAACTCGTTGACAATAGAATTGTGATTGAATCTATGGAAGACAGAATATTCTTCCAACATCAGGATGCTTTCTGCAAAGGAGCAGCTCATGGGACTTCTTAGATTAATTTCTAAAGGACAAGTTGTATGCTCTGAAAAACCCATTTCATTTGACAAGTGCTGAAGGCTCATTATTACCAGTTCAAATATTATCAAAAGTAATTTATACTCCTGGGATTGTTAAATGACTTTTCCTTGCAAAATTCTTAGAGGGTTTCAGAAACTGTTGAAGAATGTGGCATTCACAAAGATGGGATTTTTTTTTTTTTTTTTTTTTTTGGTTTTTACCTAGTTGTGATTCATTTGTTATCATTCCTTCATCTCCTCAAGTCTGACTCCTTCATATCAGACATTACTAACCAATCACAGCATTGTTCTTACTGAGGTCAGTAGAGCCACGGGCTGCCCAGACAGGGCTCAAGGCAGTCAGTGCCAAGTGATCAAAACTGGCGCAAGGGACAAAATCCATTTACAATCCTGGGCAGAGACTGTTGTTTATTTCCATTTTCCTTTCTGTTTATGGCATGCTATAAGCATAAATAACTGTTGGATGATAGTAAATAATTGCATTTCGAAAGCACGCTGCTAACTGTGTAAGGGGAATGAACGCTTCAAAGGCTCTGGGATTTACTTAGGTGTTGAAACGGGCTTTTTACCATTTGGAACTGGGGCTACTTTGGAAAGGTTTATTTCGTTTTAGAGGTATTGACTTCCCTTGCTCAGCGCAGAACAAGCATCTCTTGTGATAAATTGGGGCTATTGTTATAGAATCTTAATAGTCCGTCTATACAGTATTTTGAAAAACAGCTTTTGGTAAAAACAGAGCAATTTGTGTTTTTCCCTTCTTGCTTGTAAGTCCTGAGTTTTCTAATGGTCACAGATCAACTCTCCACTTTAAAATGCAGCACCTATTAAGTGCTGTGAATTGAAAGGAGGTGGTTAGCAAATTTGCAAGGGAGTCGTTAGGAAAAAAGAAAAGTTCACCCGTCTTCAGCCCAACACGCTTACCCAGAGCTGTGACTCCACTTCTTGTTTAACGATGCTTTTGTTTATGCCTTTTATGCTTACTCTTTGCATTGCTGGGATTGACTTTTTTTTTTTCTTTTATCTCTGTGATAGATTGATGAGCCCTTGTGAACAATTTCAACATGCCACTTGCCTTGCCAGGGATATATTTCTTTATGTGGATCTTGATATATACTTATGTCCTTGATTTTATATTATTTTATTTTGATAGCAGATTGAGGGGCTTTGAGCTAATTTTGCTTTTTGGAATATGAATTAGGGGACAAATTTGATTCCTCCTTCAATTCCATATTCTCTTTGAATCAGCCAACCTGGTGGCAAGTAACATATGAATGGACTCTTCATTGGCTTAAATATTTGAGAGTGATAGACAGAAACAACCAGAATATTTGCTCCCTGGAGAAATGGCTCAGTAGTTAATTAGCTGGGTTTTCTGTATGTCTGGGTAAACCATGATTTCTGTTTTTTATTATCCTTTACAAAGAGATTCTAGTTTATTGATGGCACGGGGATCCAGAGATTCAGAGGTTGAGGCACATTATTATAATTTAATGTTTCCTAGCACCATTAACAACTGCTTGTGGGAGAGGTTTTCCCATAGTTTTCTAGGGTTGCAACTAAAACAATGACATTTCCCCTGCATTCAGGATTGAAAATCTCATTGTAGATGTAAAACAAACTCATAGTTCTAAAATAGTTTTAGTTTTGAAATGGGCCTCAGATGTCCCCTAGTCCAACCCCTTCCTTTTATTATTTAATATGAGGAAATGTGGATCCTTAGATTAAATGCCTTCCTCAACATCACACATCACAGATCCCAGGTCTTGCATCTTTTAAAAATTTTTTTTAAATGTCTGTTTATTTTATTTATTTTTGAGAGAGACAGAGAGAGAGAGAGAGAGAGAGCGAGCGAGCACATGAGCAGGGGAGGAGCAGGTAGAGAGGGAGACACAGAATCCGAAGCAGGCTTCAGCTATCAGTGCAGAGTCCGACACAGGGCTCGAACCCATGAACCTGAGATCACGACCTGAGCCGAAGTCGGACGCTTAACCGACTGAGCCACCCAGGCGCCCCGATCTTGTATTCTCTTATGTCTGTGCCATCCTCTTTAGCACATGTGAAGTGTAAATAGATTTCCTAGACAAAAGAACAATGCACAGGCTTATGAGATACCTTCAGGTCTATGGGACTTTAATTTTCAAAATCAATTCCTAAGCATTTTCTGATTTGCCCTTTATTATAGCCCTGCGTGATACATGAGGAAGATAATAGCATTTCTATATTCTGGGTGGTAAATGTGAAGCAGAGAGTGCTGAAGTTATTTGCCCAAGGGCATGTGGCTAATTCACATTGTTGGTTTTTTTTTTTTTTTTTCAATTGTAAAGTGGATTAGAAATAACTGCCTCATATAAAAGTTGTCAGAAGTAAGTGAAATTAGATGGGTAATGTATATAAAGTGCCTAGCTCAAGGGTTCTCATTAAATGGTGTGGTGGGCAGAAATCTAAAGTTGTCCCAAGACCCCTGCCCCCTGGTGTGCCTAATCCCCTTTCCAGCCCTGTGAATAGGACAGGGTGTGATTAGGTTACATTAGCTGCAAAGTTGAAAGGGATTTTGCCTATGTAATTAAGTCCCCCTGATCAGTTAACTAAATCAAAAAGGAGGTAATCTGGATGAGTCTGATCTAATCAGATACTCAGCCAAGTCCCTTCAAAGAAGATCTCGAGGTCAGAGCCAGAAGAAGCCGGGAGACTCCCCCGTCCCCGCCCTGTGGCTTTGGAGAAGTAAACAGCCATGTTGTGAACTGCTAACAGAGAGAGCCCCAAGTCAAGGACCTGAGAATGGCCTCTCCCAAGCGAAAGTGGACCTCAGCAGAGAGCCAACAGGGAAATGAGGACATTGGTCATGTAGCTTCAAGGAACTGAGTTCTGCCAACGCTAGTGAGCTTGGAAGGAGACCCCGAGTCTCAGGTAAGATCGCAGCCCGACCCACACCGCGATTACAGCCTGGGGAGACCCCAAACAGAGGATTTGGCCGTGCTGCCTGAAGACTTCTGACCCATGGACCCCATGCAATCATGAGCTTATGTTTCAGGTACTGAGTTTGTGGCAGCCTGTTACACTGCAGTAGAAAACTAATACAAGGGAACTATTGTTAGCATAAGTAGTTGATGGTTAGGATGATGATTAACCTAATGGTGATAATGTTTAATAGTAAGTTTGAAAATGAAATCCAAGTTGTAATTTGCCTTTTATTACACTGGACTTTGGATTATGTTTTTGGTTAGAATCAAGTCACTTCTAGCTGCAAGGGAGGGGAAATCACAAGCCTTTTAGCTGTCTGAACAACCAGTAAGGAGGTTATTGCTTGTGGGGAAGAAGGGAGAAATACGTGTTTATTGCTTAGGTAGTCAGCTAGTGCTTTCTGTCACACTGCCCTTCCTAGGAAGTTAAAAAAAAAAAGTATAATTGGTCTGTAAACCCAGTTCCCACTGGATTGTCATGACCCTCAAACTTCGGTTGGATGACTTTGACAGTGGCCCTTTGACTCCGATTTGGGGAAAACTGGAGGAAAAATAATGATAGTTCAGTTGTTCAAAATGGAATTGCAATAGTCGAGTGGAGATCCGGCCTGAGGTTTCAGTCGTAGGCACAGAGTATGGAATGGTCAAGTCCAGGAAAGGCAGTGAAATGAGTATTGGTAGGATTCAGTGAGGGTCCAGTTTGGAGTGATGGGGAGACGGGAGGGTGTGTGGAAAAGAAAATATGAGGCCTGGAGTGTGGATCCTAGGGATCCGAGTAGACATGGAAGACTGTGTTTGTCCCGGCCATGCCAGGAGGAGGATATTTTTCTCTCTTGCGACATTCTGTGCGCAATGTTGTGTTTTTGGTGCTCACACATTAGTTATTGCTTCTGTATGTAATCAGTTCTATGTGGAAAATACAGATACCATAACAGCTAGTAAAATGTAAGCCTCTGTTTTCTCGTATTTAAAATGAGCAACACTTAACTTTAAGGTGTGCTGAGAACTAAATGTCATAATACATGTGAAGTGTGCCATCAGGTCATTGCTCAGTACCTAAGAACTATTGCTGTGGCTTTGATTGTGTGCGTGTATATTTTAGCATTTCCCAGTTTGACCATGAGCCCCTCAGAATCACAGACTGTCGTTTATATTCACTTCTTTTTATATCCGATGCAAAGTCACTATTACTTAAAAGGAATTCTGTAAACGTTTGGAATGAATAAATATAGGTAACAGAGAAGAAGGGTATGAGAAGGAAAGTAAATGTCAGTATTTTTCAGAAAACATACATATTTGTGTGTGTGTGTGTGTGTGTGTGTTATTTATTTTTATCTATGTTGATATGGATAGGTTTGGATGAATGGCACCTGTCAGTCAGTCTGGCTAGCTCATGATCTCATGTTTCCTTATGCCTGTTCCTAAAACTATAATATTTTCTACCCCCCCCGCCCATTTTATTTAAATTCAAGTTGGCTAACATATAGTATGGTATTGCTTTCATGAGTAGAATTTAGTGACTCATCACTTGCACAAAACACCCAGGGCTCATCCCAACCAGTGTCCTCCTTAATGCCCATCCCCATCTAGCCCATCCCCCACCCACCTCCCTCTAGTAACCCTGTTTGTTCTCTGTTTGGCTCTTACGGTTTGTCTCCCTCTTGGTTTTTATCTTATCTTATTTTTCCTCCCCTTCGCCTATGTTCATCTGTTTTGTTTCTTAAATTCAAATATTTTCTTGAATCACAAACATATAATGTTTTTCACCAAAATGAAAAAGAATGTGAAATAAGAAAAATCTACGTTTAGTAGACAGTGAAGTCTGACTTGTCGTATTTGTTAGTATGATCATTTATTTATTTACTCAGCACATAGTGACTACCTACTAGGAATCAGATTCAGTGGGGGGCTCTGGGCGGGAGGGGACACCCAGTGTTCAAGATAGGAGAAGGGTATCAACAGGGGATGCTGTGGGCTTAGCTCCAGTCTGGAGGGGCGGGGCGGGGGGAGGGGGAGCCCAGAGTATGTCCCGGGCAGGCTCACAAGTGCCTGTCACATGGTGGCCTGTGAGCCATATGAATAGAGCATACAGTGCCAGATAGCTGATCTTACCGAATTTCTGGAACGTTAGGGGCACAGAGTTCCTTTTACTTCAAGATGAGATTCTTGTCAAAAATAGACCTAGAAAAATAGGACTGATATCAGAGTCAAAGTGTTATGATCTAATTCTTATTTTAGGAAGTATGAAAGCCTGGATCTTGCAACTGCCCTGATATTTAGTGAACTAAGAAAAATTCATTCATTTTTCCTTAAAAAAGAAAGCGTGTGAGCCTGAAATGAAGGGCTTAGCAGAGTGAGAACCTGGCCTGTTTGCATTCATTTCATAACTAAGCCCTCCATCTTCTCTGTAAGTTCCATTGTAGAGATGTCTAACATTCCCGGGGAATAAAAAAAAGGCTGAAAGCCAAGACTCCCTTCAGAGAGAAGCTGAAGCTCCCTGTGCATTTCATCAAAAGAATTCCCAAATGCATGTGAAATCTACCACAGAACTGTAGGACTATTAGACAGTTTTATTTCTACCTCATAAAAATATTTCAAAACCTGTGGGAGTTTTAGGAAACCAGCACTCATCAATCCGTATCATTCCCAATTCAGGCGCCCTTGAGACACATCTCCAAGCAATTAGGGATGTTAATTTTGAAGCAAACTGTCACATGGTATATACTTCATTATCAGTGAGTGATAGATTGTTTAAAACCTTATCTCAAAATCTTTATATGTGTGTATGTATATATATATATATATACACATATACATATATATGTATGTATCGTGTGTCCATGTACATATGTGTGATTGTGTCTGTGAGTATAATAAAAGTCACATTTATAAAATAAAATTCAGGACTAATACCCATCTGTTTAAAATAGAGAAGTTTATGTAGAGAAGTCCATTAGCAATGTGAGTCTGTACTTCCTCTCTTCCCTTCTGCTTCTCTTCCTGGAAATGCAACTGAGCTCATCTGCAGAAAAAAAACACAGTGCATTTGGTGGTTTTCTTTCAAAAGCCCTTTTCAGGTTAGTTGTGCTTTTCTCCCTCAAATGTCAACATTCCCGTCTCTATCCCCAAATAAAGAGTAAAGTAAAAACTTCTTCAGACCCATTTCTTTTCTTACTGTATCTCTGACTCGACAAGCTCAGATCCTTCTAGAAATGTGGCTGCGAATGCTCCCGATGCTGAGGAAAGCCACCATCCGTCTGGCCTTTGCTCGTCTGTAGGGCAGGGCAGGATAAGGCCGGGTAGGGCAGGGCAGTCCTGCCTGCGAGACTAGGCAGGGGGAGAAGGGCGGGCCCCGGGGGATGGACACAGGGGGTGTCATTAGCAAGGGGACAGGAGAAAGGAATAAAAATGGGACAAAGGTAGTTTATCTTGTTGACCCCCCATCTTAATTCTGTAAAATAATTCTGAAGAGTTTCTTCTTATGTTCAAGTTGTTTATTTAGGGGTGTGTGTGTGTGTGTGTGTGTGTGTGTGTGTGTGTGTATGTGTGTGTGGTAGATTGTGGAGCTGTTAAGCAGGACCATGTTCTGCGCGAGAAAAGCAAAAGGAAAGCTTTCAGTAAGCTTCTCTTCCTTCCTTCCCTTCCAGGCACGCTTACGCCTTCATTCTCCAAGGAGAATACCTGTGTTTTAAAGTAATGTGTGTAAAGGAAAGGCTGATGTTTCCCCAGTTGTAACTTGCTGTAATCATCAGTGTCAGGAAGTTCTTCCTTAAATCATATTCACGTTCCACCGCTGATGCCGAAACGCATTTCCTCTGGTTTGATCTTCAATCAATGGCACCCAGATTCCTCTCTTCCCAGCGTCGAGAATTATGGGATGATAGACCCATAAAGGTCATTTCCCTTCCATGCATTTCCTCCAAGCTTCACTGTTTCCCCTTCTTTAATCCATCCCTGTAATCTTCTCTCTGTGTATCTTTACAGTGACACCCAGCCGTACCCATCCTGCAGCGTGACCAGGTCCCTGCCTGGGAGCCGGTCCGTGCAGCCTGGAAACATGGCACCCCTCCATGGCTTGGAGCCCCGTCCACTCACGTTCATTCCTTGTCGCCTTTTGCACCCCAGTTCCTTTCTCAGTCCTCCATGAGCTCCCCTGAGCTCCCCCCAGAGCACTTTTCTAGGTGCTTGTGGTATTGTTTGTTACAGCCAGCCCTGAACCAGGCAGTTACCTCAAGAGATGTCCAGCACTGTTGACTGGGGGATGAATAAATGAATAAAACAGACTGTAAAGCCAGGAACTTATGATCGATAGTGATTGTGCAAAGCATACTAACCATTTTTATGGGAGGTGTGAGAAATGCTTGTATTTTGCACAGTCAACAGTATAAACGTTTAGGGTAATGGAGCATACCGAGCCCTGAACTAGGGGCTTCCTCCTAGTCTTGCCGCCTTGGGTAAGTCTTTTCCCTTCTTCTTGTCTTCTTACTTGATCAATACCTTGAAGGGGTGAGTCTGGCTCAGCTCTGAGATCTCATCCAGATCTAAAATAATTTTTCCCGAAGATGGCATGGTTTTGCATATTTTGGCACTCTGCACATGAAAGAGTAACTCATGTTGATATCCAAGTTACTGAGTAGCTCTGTGTGTATAGTGAGAGTGAGCGAGAGCAAGAGAGGAATCTGTATCTGTCTATTTTTTTTATCTATTACTGTTGCCAATACGAACAAGGTTAAGCCCTGGAGTACAGAGCCAAGGGAGATCCAAGCAGTCTGCGTTTTGCAATCTGTCCAAGTGCAGGGACACCCGGGTTCTAAGACACAATTGTGTGAAGATATGAGGTTGAGGCAGAAAACATGCAAATCAGTGCCTGGAATATGAATACTTCTTGCCATCCCACCCTTGTTCTGGGAAGAGCACTTAGCCATTCTGGCATCTCTCTCCTTTTACTCTGTTGAAGGAAATATTCATTCCTTGCATCCCACCCCTGTGGCCACACTGCCATTTGTTTATGTCTGACAGTTTAGCCTGAAGTCATTAGTTATGCTTAAAAGAAATCACATGTATGGAGGAGTGAATACAGATGTTTACTGCCACAGGACCAGAAGGAACAGAATAGCTTCAAGTCATAGAGTGACCCGTCAGTTCAGACCGTGAAGCTTGGGATGCTAGTGTCGCATCTTGGCAAGGTCAGATTCATTTCTTGCAGAGGGGTTCCTCTTTTCCTTGTAGAAACAGAAGGGATAAACGGGATCTACAAAATCTCATTGTTCTTTTTGCCTCCTGGAGAACGACCGAAGGACAATTTTAATTTTTTCAGGAAATACGGTTTTACTGCTGTTCTCAGTCCTGTTATGTATCTGTTATGGTCTGAATGTCCATGTTCCCCCCAATTTCATGTGTTGAAATCCTAGCCTTCAGGGTAATGGTATTAGGAGGTGGGGGCTTCGGGAGATGCTTAGGTCATGAGGCTGGAGCCCTTGTGAGCGGGCCTAATGCTCTTATAAGGGAAGCCTGAGAAACCCCCTCACCCCTTACAGCAAGAAGGAGCCAGCTCTGAAGGGAAAGTAGGTTTTCTCCAGATACCAAATATGTCGGCATCTCGATCTTGGACTTCCCAGCCTGCAGAACCGTGAGCAATACATTTCTGCTGTTTATGAGTCTACAATATTTTGTTAGAGCAGCGCGACTGGACCGTGACAGTGACTTCGTAAAACCTATAGTAAAAGCAGACGTTTATTGAGCATTTTACGCGGGCCACTCCAAGTACTTCAGACGTAGTATTTCATATACTATTTGCAACGACCCTAGGGGGCGTGCCCTGTGAAATTCTCTTAGATAAGGAGACCGAGGCTTAGTGGCTTGCCCAGTGTCTTAGTGTAAATAATCAGCACAGTTTGGACCAAAGTGGCAGCCCGATGCCAGAGTCCATGCTTTCAATGACTGTTGTGCCCTGCAGAAGAGGGACCTCCTGTGTACTTGTAGGTACTAAGAAGATCTGTGTCGTTCCCCTCCTTCGGTCAGCATTATATAGTGAGGAAGCAACAGTTGCTCAGATACAGTGCATTGGTTCTACACATATTTATTAAATGTCTTTCAGGGCCAGGGGACTGCACAAGGTGCTCAGAATATGCTGGGCTAAAGTGGATGAGTTCCTGCTGTCAACGGGCCAGGCCCAGTGGGGGGATCAGAGGGCAATCAAACAGTCACTTACACAGATGCACAATCACAGACTGGGACAAATGCTGGGACGTAGAAGGAACGGGGACATGGCTGACCTCCTACGCCACTGTTTCTGATTTGATATTTTAACCTTCCACTTGCTTTTGTACCAACTGCTGTTTCAGCGGGTGAAAAGGGAGGGTCCCTTATACTGACCTTTTATGTTTGCACTGGAGGGATTTAATTAAGTACAGAACAAATGAGATTAGGTAAGGGGTAGGGGGCAGATAAAGTAGGTAAACTTAATTGTTTAAATAGATTTCGTCCAGATTTAATTGTCTGTGAAGACCATCCGTCACGGGTGCTCCTGCTTTTCCAGTTACTTAGAAACTAACGTTGACATACCCCTTGGCAGTGAGCAAGGCTGTTTCAGATCAGGTCATTACAGGGGACATTGTCAAGAAAGGGGACATTGTCACCTTTCACAGAGGAGGAAGCTGAGCCGTGGAGAAGTGAGGGACCTTCCGCAGAATCACGTCTTCCAGGAAGTGATGAGCTGGCATCATCCTGCCAGTGCTTGCTTGTCCCTTGACCTTTCCTCTCTGTTCCATGCAGTGACGATTATTTCCATGGTCATGGCTACTAAATCCTTCTCAGAGTGTTTCTTTCCCCCAGCATTTTTTATGGGCTGCATGTAAAAGGAATGCCTGTACCGTCACAAAATTGTGAATGAAATAAATACATAGCATAGGCAAGTACAGAGGAATCAATGGAAGGAAACGGAGTTTAGCAGGTTTTTCCCTTTCGGAAAACTTTTTGTTGTTGGTTTTGGTGATAGCCGAATATAAAGCCCCAGGTGGGCGGCCAGAGCAGGGAGCCGAGGAGGACACGTGGAGTACACACACAGGTACCCGAAAAGCCGAGAGCTTGGCCTGTCCAGAAGGCTCTGCAGGGAAGGGACCACGTTCTCCTGTGTTTCTTCTGTGCAGTTAAAAGCCCCTCCCTTGACTCCCGGGAGCCTCTGCTTCCTGCTCTGTGAGTACCTGGCCCCTCACTGTCAAGTTGCCTGTCCCACCTTACCGCAGGATCCTCCCTCCCCGGGGCCTCGTGTCTGCCCTCCTCACGAGCGTGAGCCTCGATGCCTGGCACATAGTGGGGGGTGGGGGGGAGCCGATGAATGTTTCATGGGTGGACTCTTAGGGAAGAAGAAAACTCTCAAACTTCAGAATAACTTTTCTGTCACTGGGGCCGCTGTTTGAAGGAAAAATGAGCGATAAGGTCAAAGAATCCCCTTTTCTCCGCTAGTCCAATCATGCAGGTGGCACTTTACTGCCAGGTCCACATTTAATCTAAGCTACTTAATTTCTTCACCCTCTTTTCTTGCTGAAGATTCTTTCCCACACAGGTCATAGAAGAGGGGCCGATGTAATCATGAAAACTGAAACCTTGCAGTCCCCTCACTCACAGATCCATTGATGTGCTGACATTTGTGCCCAGAATGGGGGAACTAGAGATGAAAGGCCACCCCCCTCGGAGTCTGCTCTAAGCATAACTATATTCAGTGGCTCTGAGATGAGGGAGCGAGTCCTACCCATGGCCACAAATAACAGAAGTGAGGTATCTTAAGTGTTGACGTAGAAGTGTTTAAAGGCGTTTTTGATACACGGAGGAGGGCTCCAGTCTGCCTGGGAAGCAGGGAGGCAGCACCAAGCAGGTGGGACTTGTTATACGGGGTGCTGAAGCATGAGTAGGAGTTTGCCAGGTAGAGGAGAGTGGAGTAGGGTCAGAGCACGAGAGCCCTTTGTACAGACGGAGCCCTGTGTGTGAAGGCAGTAGGGGAAGCAACATAGCTTTATGACTTCGCTGCTGTGCATATTCTAAATGGGAGGAACGAGGCTGCAAACATGGGCTAGGGTCAGATCCTAATTGGCTTATGTAGCCTCCTGTGGAGTAGATTTATTAGGCAATGAGGAATCATTGAAAAATACTGAGTGAAGGCCATAGTGCGATGTGCTCTTTTAGGTGAGGAGGATGATTCTCTTGTTATGTGGAAGACACATTGTGGGGTCTGGGGAGTGGGGTGTTTGATCCCCCCATTATGAAGCTATCAGCAGTAGAGCTGGAAGGAGAGAGACAGCAGAGGCTTACCCAGTGGGATGTCAGGAAAGGAAGGGAGGCCTGGGCAGGTGTTGGACGATGTGAAAATCAGCTGACTGGGGACCGTGGAGAGGAAGCATCTCTCAGGACAGCCAGCTTTCTGGCTCAGGGCGCTGGGCGTCAGTCACCAAGTAGGGGCTGCATTGAACCCTCTTGTGTCAAAAGCTTTAAAAAATGGCCCAGGGCGCAGATGCGTACCCTTTGCAGCCACCCTTGAGTTTGTATTCTTTTCCTTTTCTAAAGAAGAGGAAACGAACCCAGCGCTCAAAGATGTTGAGTAACTCAGCCAAGGCCTCACAGCTCACGTGTGGCAGCGCTGGGGTTCAAAGCTAGGTTCGCCCAGCTGGAATCCCACCCTGTGCAAAGCTGCTGCCCCCACGGGGAGGTGCCCCACGTGGAGGAGGCTAACGGGTCCCTTGCGAGGCCGGGGTGCGCTGAAGGAGGGGGATAGAGATAGTGGGGGGGGGGCTTTTTTTGATTTTTTAAGATGTCAGCAGAAGCATTTCTATAGGCAGGGCGGAAGGAGACAGCGGAAGGAGAGGATGCCTTTCCTCCATCTAGGGGATGCGGTGCAGTCAGGGGACTCTGTGGGTGCCAGGGCGGGGCTGGCGTTAGGACCCAGGCAGTGCCACCCTCCCTCGGACACAGGAATCAGGGCTTTGCGGAAAGGAAACTCCAAAGGGAGCAGTGAGGAACAGAGGCCCCTGGCTCCCGGGAAGGGCAAGTCGGTGGGGTGGGCATCTGCAGGGAATCAGGGAAGCTGCCTCGGTGCCTTCAGGACGCTGGGAAAGTCAGAGCCTCACGGAGGCGCTGGTCCTCGAGGCTTGCGGGGGAGGAACCGGTCAGCGTCGCCTCTGGCCTGTCCAGCTGCGGCTCAGCAGCTCCCCCAGGGTTGCTGTCTTCATTTCCCTTCCAGATGCTTCTAGACCCTCACTATGGGTGGAGAGGAAGCACTGCAGCTTAACTTCCAGGAAGGCGAGGCCTGTGGACTCGAGACCGCTCCCTCCACCGAGGGCCAGGCGATAGCTTGGCCTTCACATCTCAGCTGTCCCAGATAGGAAAGGAACACAGCTGAATCATTCGTTTGTGTATTTTATTTTACGCACAATGATCAACTCAGCCTTGTTGAGTTAAAAAGGATCAGCATAGGGGCGCCTGGGTGGCGCAGTCGGTTAAGCGTCCGACTTCAGCCAGGTCACGATCTCGCGGTCCGTGAGTTCGAGCCCCGCGTCAGGCTCTGGGCTGATAGCCTGGAGCCTGTTTCCGATTCTGTGTCTCCCTCTCTCTCTGCCCCTCCCCCGTTCATGCTCTGTCTCTCTCTGTCCCAAAACTAAATAAACGTTGAAAAAAAAAATTTTAAGAAGGATCAGCATCTTGAGAAAAAAGCATTGCAGTCTGGGTCTCAATTCAGCTTTTGGAAGGCACCGGTAGATTCTGTCGGTGGTCCCTGAAAGGCTGAAGGTTTCTTTGTGGATGTTTGTGTTGGAGAGGGTGCCAGGGATGGGCGGAAAGAGAGCTGGGTCCCGGGTCCCCACTCCGCTCACCGTGGGAACACATAAGGCCTAGGCTCTTTTCTTCCACCCTGAGGACAGCGTATTGATTACTGGTGTCTGTGTTTCTATCACATCAAACCTGACTACCTGGCTCCTTTCGTTTAAAACCATTCTTCTCTTTCTCGAGGACTGTCTTTAATTTGTCATTCAGTCCACTAGTTGATCTCTTAAGCCGTGTTTCCCTGTCTTGTACCTTTTACACCATCGAATACATAAACACTAGGAAATACAGTTCTTGTCATTATCATTAGAAATGAATTCAGAAGAGGCAACACATGATTAACGTTCATCTTCTAAGTCCTAAATTTCAGGAAAGATTAAGTAAAAAATATTCTCAGGAAAGATGAACGAAATATACTCTCATAAACATGTACACGTAGTTTGAGATGCCCCCACTCCTGCCCTGGCATGTGTCAGAATCGGAATTGGTTTCCATGTTGGCCATCAGGTGCCGGTGACGATCCCGGGACACCGTGCCCGGCTGGCTGGACCGTGGGGATGCGTGCCTCCGTGTTCTATAGAGAGCGAGTTGATTTTTGCACCACTCCTTGGAATGACTTGGCATCTGATGTCTTTTCCTCAGGAACCGTGGAGCACTCAGCACATCCCAGCGCTGTTTTCAGCCTTCTGTGGCCTCCTGGTCGCGCTTTCCTACCATCTGAGCCGGCAGAGCAGTGACCCCTCTGTGCTCCTGTGAGTAACACGCACCGCTGTGCCTGGTTCCCGTGGCCCTCGCCTTGTCACAGGGGCGAGAGGGCCATGGCCCCCATGGTGGCTGGACTCCTGTGCTGTTCACGCAGCCAACCACCCGGTGAGGACGGGAGAGGTGCAGGACCGGCCAAACACTAATGGAAATCAAGCACCAACTTTTAGCGAACATTTAACCTCTGCTCTTGCTTTTGGAGTAAAACGCACAGCGCCAGGGACACAGGGCTGTTAGCTCCCAAGTGCTGCTTTTGAGTTTCCTTTGGGTGAATTGTGTGGGCAGCTCCCACCTCAACAAGGACCCTTTCCGGGCCCGTGAAGCAGAATCGCTAGGTGGTTACCCTGTGGAGACTTGATGGGCATCTCTGCAAGGTTTGCAGTTCGTTCTGTTGTTTTTTGTTCCAAACAGGGCCGTGCCCACATTTTAAAATATATTTAATACTAATCTTTAGTCACTTGAAATATACTTTCCTACCTTCCCTTTAATTGTGCCTTTTATTATTTTTACTTGAAATGTACTATCTTCCCTTTAAATTGTGCCTTTTATTATTTTTTTAAAAAAATTTATTTGGGGGAGAGGGAGAGAAAGAGTATGCAGGGGAGGGGTGGAGAGAGAGAGAGGGACAGAGAATCCCAAGCAGGTTCCACACTGTCAGCACAGAGCCCGATGCGGGACCCAAACTCATGAATCGTGAGATCAATACCTGAGCTGAAATCAAGAGTCGGATGCTTCACTGACTGAGCCACCCAGGCGCCTCTAATTGTGTCTTTTAAATCTTTGATAAATTTGCACTTGGGAAGTAGAAACACTTCCTGGGATGCCAGAGTTTCAGATAGCAATCATCTCATGTCATTTTTCCAAATGTACAGATGTTGACCATAACTGTGTGGGGGCCAGAGAAACCATTGTTTAGGCTGCCACATGCAGCAAAATAAAAGACGCGGGAAATGGGCAAAAGTTACATGTGGTTTGTGCAGTTTTTCACGTCAAGTATTTTACTGAACTGTTGAGTTTTGCTGCTATTTTTATGTGCGGAGGAAGCCCTGATGGGCTGACACAGAGAAGCTCTGTGAGCTTCGCTGTTGGCAATCAGCTGCCCATTCCTCTTGAGGTCCTTGACTCCTTTAATTAGGAGGGAATCTGAGAATCAAAACATTAGATTTGCGACCACCTGAATACACCTTTATTATGAATTAATTAAAGGAGTGAGCCCTTGCTTTGGTCATCTGGGAGTGAGAGGTCTCAGGTGAGGCTATTTGCCTCGAACGTTGTGACAGGCACATACTTTAAAGAGTATAACCTGTGTGTTTGTTCGTTTCCAGGTCCTTCATTCATTGTAGATTGCTTCCTAAATTTCTACATCAGAACCTGGAAGAGTTGGCCGCCGACCCTCTTCCTAAGAAGATGAAAGGCTCAGTGGTGAGATATTTGTGTTGCATAATGTACATGAGGATTTTGTTTAACCTGGCTTGGCACGTGCTGGCGAAGCTCAGGTTCTCAGCGGGGCCCTGGCTAGGCGGGAATGACAGTCACTGGTGCAGAGAGAGGTGCCTTGTCTTGGTCTACAGTTGGCACATGGACTGTTGAGCCACCTGGCAGGTGTGGACCTTTGACAGCCCCTCGAAGGCAGATGCTATATATGCCACGGTCACTCCATTGGTCCTCAGCTGAGGGCAGTTTGCTCGGCTCTTTGAATGAAACGAGTTCGGTCAATGCTGCCCCCTGCTGGTGCCAGGCAGCAGGCCAGCTGCATACAAATAAAAGCTCATCTGCCAAGCTGGTTTCTAGTGGGCTCCACACAGTCCTCTCCACACCTTCTGGCCTCAGCCTCATGCTGAGCTCAGAGTGCGCTTCCCACGTTCAGGGTTGACACTTGCACAGCCCTTGTGAGGAGCCCTTGGGTTTTAAGACTTACATCTGGGATGTTGGAGAGGGGAGCGACTCTATGGGATGGAGCGTGTGAGGGGAGAAGGAGAGAGGTAAAGAAGGAAGAACAGAACACAGAGACTTTAGAAGAAGGATGCTCTTTTCTGTTCGCCGGGAAAATGGCTTGGGGTTGTTTCAAACATCATCTGAGGAGGGGTAGCGTCTTTGGTATCATCTTCCAAACGTTACCACTTTCAAAAGCAATGCTCATTTGCTGTGTAATCTGCCATTCGAGTGTTGAGCTTGGGGTGATCTGCTGGCTGGAAGTCATGCCTTTCCTATGTTTTTGAGGAACGACGGATCAATGGAAAAGCGGCAAATGACCCATTGATTGCAGGCTCCTCCAGCCAGGAGATGCGTCTCATTTGTCTTGGCCTCCACGGTGCCAAGCGCCTGATGCTGATAACTGCCGTTGAATTTAGATGAGATTCAATCGCAATCCGCAATTTCAAGACAATGTGCAGGACTCAGGCAACAGGATAACATTTAAAAACTTCACACCTAGCCCCCTGTGCCTTTGAGTGTGGGTGCAGTTCAAGCCAACACATTGAGGAACCAAAGCACAGTCACCGTGACTAAGGACGTGGTTCATGAATTTGACAAGCAGAGGTATGTTTACAAGCAGGGCAGGAGGTAAAGCAGCTGGGGCCGATAGGATGGCAGCTAAAAAGGGAGGAACACATTGACACTGAAACATCGCATCAGCAACCTGATCTCTGACATCTACACCAGGAGATTTACAGGATCAAACTTGACATTCCTAGGTCAGTTGCCATAAAGTCCTGGAATGGCCCGATGTCTCCCCCAAAGGTTTCCTATAGGTATCTGAGAAAAACTGTTCTCCCCAAATGTTCCCTGATTTCATGGAATCATGAGGATGCTTTCTGATTTGTTGCCTTGAAAATAACGTATGGACAACGAAGAAATCCACCAAGAAGGTTGCTTGGCAGAGGCTGACAGCATTTCCTTAGATGTGATGAGCTAGGAGTTGCCTTCCCCAGTTTTCATACACTTTGAAACGCTCTGTATAGTGAAGCGCACATAACCTGTGGGTGATTTATTGTGACCTGTGTTCTCTCTGAAAAGTCTTCCGGTCTAATGAGAATATTTTAATAGGACTACCACATTTAGATTTTAGAGGTTGGTGTATAAAACCTTTTGTGCCCAAGTGCGAGATTTCTCTCTTTGTCTCTGATTTTATTTCTCTGTGTCTGTCCGGCTCTCTCTTTTTTGCTCCCTCTTTTCTTAAATTTCATTTTGTATGAGAAGTCCCTAAGGAGCCTCCTTAGATCAGGTTTCCAGCCCTTCCTCCTATTCCGATTCATTTGGACTGTGCCAGGGCCTGGGGATCTGCATGTTTACAAGGCTGTCCCCACAGACGGGTCTTCCAGGGACCTTGATCGAGAACTAGAGATACCTAGAGCTCCATCAGTGGGCTTCCACCTTTCCATATGATCATTGCCAGCTATGCACTCAGTAACAATGTGAACTTTCCACTCCTGGTTTAGTTTCTTCTTATCCGTCTGCCTCATGAGCTTGTCTATTTCTTTCTTTCTTTTTTCTTTAAGTTTTTTTTCATGTTTATTTGTTTTTGAGCAAGAGACAGAGCATGAGCAGGGGAGGGGCAGAGAGAAGGAGACACAGAATCTGAGGCAGGCTCCAGGCTCTGAGCTGTCAGCACAGAGCCTGATGTGGGGCTCGAACTCACGAACCACGAGATCATGACCTGAGCCAAAGTCAGACGCTCAACCGACTGAGCTGCGCCCAGGTGCCCCTTGATCTTTCTGTTTCTATCCTCACTCATCCTCCTCAATCCCTATACTCTTCACCCATTCAGATATGCTACTTCCATTGTATCTATTTTTCTCAGTTCCTAGAAACAAAAAATAGACCACCAACAAAACAAACAACGACCTCATTCTTATTTGTACAATTCAAACAACTTCTTTGTAACCACTGGTTGTATCATCTAGGTTTCTCTGGCACCGTGCTGTCTATATCTGCTGTGTGTGTAGTTTGGAACCAGCGCCTTTTTAAAAAATTTTATTTATTTTATTATTTATTTTTGAGAGAGAGAGAGGAAGAACGAGTGGTGGAGGGGCAGAGGGAGAGGGAGAGATTAGAGCCTGACATGGGGTTCATGCTCATGAACTGTGAGATCGTGACCTGAGCCGAAATCAAGAGCCGGAAGCTTAGCCAGCTGAGCCATCCAGTGCCCCGGGATGAGGCCTTCTTCAGCTTCTTTTTTAGGGTTGGAGCATGAAGTACTACATAAGATGTCACAATGGGGGCGCCTGGGTGGCGCAGTCGGTTAAGCGTCCGACTTCAGCCAGGTCACGATCTCGCGGTCCGTGAGTTCGAGCCCCGCGTCAGGCTCTGGGCTGATGGCTCGGAGCCTAGAGCCTGTTTCCGATTCTGTGTCTCCCTCTCTCTCTGCCCCTCCCCTGTTCATGCTCTGTCTCTCTCTGTCCCAAAAATAAATAAAAAACGTTGAAAAAAAAATTTAAAAAAAAAGATGTCACAATGGATTTTAAATATTCAATGTACTAAGCCCCAATATATTAATTAAACATGCATAGAATCAACATTAAAATAGGGAGCCAAAACCTTAATATAATTGAATATTGTTTTGGAAGTTCTGGCTTGTGTTAAGTCCTAAAAGAAAAAAAAAAGTAGATTGCATTACTGTATACATTTAGTGCACAGCAAAGTTTTTAAATATCGATCATGATCAGTATAAGAATTCACAAATACCCCTAGAGACAAAGAAACTTAGACAAGCAAGAGCATTCTAACACATCAGAAATAACTTTGGAAAATATAATAAGACCATAATCCCACTCACAATGGCAACAAAATACATGAATTGATAATAGGAAACATTTTACCAAGTAATGTCAGAAATAAAGAAAACCACAGCAGTCTATTAAAATGCAAATGGGCTTCTGAATAAGTGGTGATAAATAGACATAACCTGATTTCGGATAGGAAGGTCGAGATTTATTAAATGCCAATTCTTCCTAATAAATTTATAGGTTTAACATAGTTCAAAACAGTTCCAGAGGAATTATATTCACAACTTGGGGAAATGATTCTAAGATTCACTTAGAAGAATAGCCATTAATAATAGCTTTAAAAAATCTGAAAAAGAAGAATGAGAAAGAGGAACTTAGCACTTTGGGATTTAAGAGTATATTATAAAGATTGAGTAATCGGAAGAAAAAAAAATGAGACTGATCCAAGAGTGGAGAATGGGATTAGTGAATCAGTAAAACACAGAAAGGAGACAAATTATTTATAGGAATGTATTATGTGAAAACTACGTGTCACAATCAAGAATTGATTAATCAGTGTATGGTGCTGAGGTAATTGTTTAGCAGTGGGAGGGATAAAAAGGGATTTTATGTGCTGATCCCTCACCAGAAAGAAAAAGAAAGATCAAACGAGACTTTTCCATCTCTCACGTTATGGCAGGCTGACTTATTATAGCCAAACTCTCTGCTGATTAAAACTGAAAATTCTGAATAAAATACAAAAAAAAAAAAAGTCCTTCTTGTATGTGAAAAAAAAAGTGACAAAAGATAAGGAATTATCAAGTCAAAGTCTGAGTGAACAGGGAAACCTGGAGGAAGCAGAGGAGGAAACTGCTTTTGCCTCAAGAGCACCTGCCCAACCAGGGGATCTTGAGCCTCAGTGTTCAGCCCTCAAACTGCGGGGAAGAGAAAAGAAAGCCCAAAACTGCCAAGATGGGTGTGCAGTGGGGACCCACACTGAGTCACCCAGCCTCAGTGGGAGGATGAACCAGAAGGAATCAGTTGCATCCTCCACAGTGCCTGGAGAATGCAAGGTATTGGCCTCGGTGCTGAACACAACGGCCCTGGATCCCTGGGATGTTGTAGTCCACTCCGCTGTGGGCTTTCAGTCCACATTCTGACACCCCTAACCCCTAAATTTATGTAGTGAATTTGAAGCGGCCCCCACCTAGGAACACCTCATGGCAATACGAAACACACATCCTCTCTAGAGGATCCTTGCCTCCTAGGTCTCCACGTGTTCCCCAACCCATTTTTCTAAGGGAAATGAGCAGCTCTCGCTAAAAAAACGTAAAAGCTACACAAGGAAACAAGGAACCAGCAGAAACAGGTCTTCAAGTACTTGAAGCACTTGAACTACCAGACGCATTTTAAAACTACTTAATGTGTTTAAAGGAGTAAGAGGTAAAACTCACAGACAATAGAAAATACTAAAATGATCCAGCATGTTTGAAAAAAATCCAAATAGAACTTCCTAAATGAACAAACAAAAAATGGGAAAAATGAAGCAGTTGAAGTCAACACACACACACACACACACACACACACACACACGAGATTAGATACCTCTGGTGAGAGAATTCGTGGACTACAAGACAGAAGAAAGTACCCAGGATGCAACACTAATAGACAAAAAAATTAGGAAATACAACAGAAAGACAAAGACAGGTGACACAGACTAAGAAGATCTCAAGTATATGTAGTCAGAATTCCAGAAAAACGGGAGAGACTGGAGCCTAATCAATGTCTGATGAGATGATATCTGAAAATGTGCCGGAATTGATGGAAGACACTGATGTAGGGACTCAAGAGTGCCAGTGAATCACATGCAGGGTAAAGCAAGGAAGAGAGAATCCACACAGGACAAACCTTAGTGAAAGTGCAGATATCAAAGACACAGACCATCTTAAAGCAGTTAAACAAAAGAACGGATTACATTCAAGTGAATGATGAATGGAAAGCTCCCTTATCAAAACCCATCATAGAAGCCAGAAGTTTGATGTATTCAATGTCCTGGAAAGAAAGTATCTGCCAGGGTAGAATTCTATGCCCAGTGAAAAGATCTTTAATTTTTTTTTAATGTTTTGTTTATTTATTTATTTAGAGAGAGAGCGAGACAGCGTGAGCAGAGGTGGGGCAGAACGAGAGGGAAAGAGAGAAAGAATCCCAAGCAGGCTCTGTGCTGGTGCCCCCAGTGAAAATATCATTAAAGAACCAGGGACAAAATAAAAATATTTTACGTAAACAGAAGCCGAGAGACTTTCGCTAAATGTAGTTCTGAGTGATGTTCTTCAGATGGTCTCAGACAGAAAGTCTAATTCGCAAGAAAGAACAAGGAGAAAAAAAAAGTGGCAGATACATTGGTAAATTCAAGCAAACATTAGCCGTACAAAACCATACAAGGGTAACATAAAACTCTGGATGGAAGGAGAAATGGACTCCAAGACTTAAAAATTCTTCGTAATGTCCCGGAGGCAAATAAAGATCCTGATTAAGACTGGTAAGTCAAGTATGCTTATTGGAATGCTTATTGGAAGTATGCTTATTGGAATGTTCAGTGTAACTGCTGAAGGAGTAGAAACACAGTGTGTAACTTCCTACTCACTACAGAGGGAGGAACAGAATGACGAAACAAAAAAATGGCTCTTCATAAGTAACAAAATAGAACAGGCCTCCTCTGTGATGCTCTGCTTAAAAGTCAGTTCCAGAAGGGTTATAAGCCTAAATAGGAGATTACAAAACCTGAGAGTGCTTAGAATCATAATAGAGGAAATTATCTTTATGATACCTCCAGGGTAGGGGAGAATTTTTTAAATAAAAACAACAAAAAATTGAAGTTCACTGAAATTATGACCTTTGACTTATCAAATAATGCCCAAAAAGAAGACTTAAAAAAATAAGCCACAGAATGGGAAATAACGTTTAAAATATGTATAGTAGGTAAAGCACCAGTGTAGAGACGAATACACAATTACTATAAATCAACAAGAAAGCCAGATTTGTTAATTAAAAATGGCCAAAAAGGCGGCATCTGGGTGGCTCAGTCGGTTAAGCGTCCGACTTCGGCTCGGGTCATGATCTCGCGGTTTGTGAGTTTGAGCCCCGCGTTGGGCTCTGTGCTGACAGTGCGGAGCCTGGAGTCTGCTTCAGATTCTTTGTCTCCCTCTGTCTCCACTCCACTCCTGCTTGTGCTCTGTCTCTCTCTGTCTTTCAAAAATGAATAAACATTAAAAAAAAAAAAAGGCCAAAAGGCTTGCACATGCACTTCACAAGAGAGGAAATAAAAATAGCCAAAAACATGAATATGTATGTAAGCTAATTAATAATCAGGAACCTCCACACTAAAAGCACACTGTGTTACCATTTCACTCTTGCCAGACTGACAAAAAATTACAAGTTCCCACAGTGTTAAGTGTAGAGCAAGGGAACTCTTATGAACTGCTGGTGGTGGCATAAATCACTGTGTATATTTTGGAAACAGTTTGGGATCATAAGGTCGAAGATGCATATATACTACAGCCAGAAATTTTACTCTTAGATTTTTATCCCGGAGCAAATCTTGCACATTTATACCAGAACACACACGTAAGATTGTTCCTTTTAGCAATAATTCCTAAGAGCCCTAAACTGAAGCCGCTAGAAATTCTACCAACGGTGCAATAACTAGTGTGCAGCAGAACAGATCTTACTGGAGCCATATGCAATGGCACGGGTGAGTCTTGACCATGTGATGTGGAGCAAAGGAAGCCAGACACCAAAATGTCTCATATAGTGCCATCCGTTGGGTAAAAATAGACAAACAATTCCATATGGAAGTCGCAAAATCATTCTTGTTTAAAAAGCAAGAAACTTATTTTCACCCAAGTCAGCATAGTTAATGCGGAACCCCAAGAGGGGATAGAAAGGTTTGTGATCAGAGAGCCGCATAAAGGGATTTCTTGGGACTAGAAATGCTAGATTTCTTGAACCAGTTGGTAGTAACTGAGATGCTTACTTTATAATTATTTTTTATCTATCTTCTATCTATCTGTCTATCTATCTATCTATCTATCTATCTATATCTATCTATCTATCTATCTTTAAGTTTAATTACTTATTTTGAGAGAGAGAGAGCAAGGGAGAGGCAGAGAGAGAGAGGGAGAGAGAATCCCAAGCAGGCTCTGCACTGTTAGCAAGGAGCCTGACCCAGGGCTCGATCCCACAAACCATGAGATCATGACTTGAGCTGAAACCAAGAGTTGGACACTCAACCAACTGAGCCATCCAGGCGCCCTTTTTTTTTTTTTAATTTTTTTTTCAATGTTTTTTATTTATTTTGGGAGAGAGACAGAGCATGAACGGGGGAGGAGCAGAGAGAGAGGGAGACACAGAATCGGAAACAGGCTCCAGGCTCCAAGCCATCAGCCCAGAGCCCGACGCGGGGCTCGAACTCACGGACCGTGAGATTGTGACCTGGCTGAAGTCGGACGCTTAACCGACTGCGCCACACAGGCGCCCCCAGGCGCCCTTTATAATTATTTTTTAAATTATATTTATCTATTTTATGCACTTTTTTGTATTCCTGGCTTACAATTTTAAAAATGTAAAAGAAATTTTCCCAAAAAGGTATGAAATAAAATCAAACATTTATTCAAATTCTAGAAAGGGGATGATTTTCCAGACTTGGAATCTATAAAATGAAAATAAATAAAACACACACACATACACACACACAGATGTGAGTCCATAAAACTTTTATACTTCTATATGTTTAATTAATTAATTAAATTAATTAATTTAAAGACAATACAATTAAATAATTTGGTAAAATATTCAATACAAATTTGATAAAAGTTAAATATCTTTCTTCTACCAACAACTCACACTTTAATTGTTAAAACTCTATAAGCAAATGATATCAGTATATGTATTTCACTTTAGGGACAAAATATTTCGAAGTAATTGTGAGGACCATATTTACCCTTCTTATAAAGAAAGAAATACAGATTAAAGTAAGAGAGTTGATTTTTTGTTGTTGTTGTTGTTTTTTGTTTTTTTGTCCACTCAATCAGCACAGGATAAATTAATGATATTGCCAACTGGGACAAGATGAGATTTCTTAGACATTGTTTGTATTTGTGTAAATTATTACAATCATCTGGAAAAGCATAATTTATCAAGAATTCTAAAGTTCATCGGGGCGCCTGGGTGGCACAGTCGGTTAAGCCTCCGACTTCAGCCAGGTCACGATCTCGCGGTCCGTGAGTTCGAGCCCTGCGTCGGGCTCTGGGCTGATGCCTCGGAGCCTGGAGCCTGTTTCCAGTTCTGTGTCTCCCTCTCTCTCTGCCGCTCCCCCGTTCATGCTCTGTCTCTCTCTGTCCCAAAAATAAAAATAAAAACGTTGAAAAAAAAAATTTAAGAATTCTAAAGTTCATCACCTATAATATAATAAGTCGATTTATCAGAGGTGGTCTAAAGGATGAATTCAAAATATGAAAAAAAGATTTAGGTACATCAAGATCATGACTGCAGCATAATTCATCATGGTAAAAAATGGAAGATAACCCAGAACCTAACAGTCGGGGAATGCTTGCACTAAATACAGCATATTCCCTTTCAGTCATGAATTTAATGTTTTAAGTTTCCACTATGGCACTGTTTGTATGTGTACGTCTATGGGTCATCACAAGATGGAAAATTAGTTCGCTGGTAAGTGGCTATTAGTAAGTCTATACAATAATATACATATATGTAGTGCTTACAAAAGAAAGTACAGTTGAAAAAGATAAAAAATTATATGCACACTAAGATTAGACCTTCATAAGCTATGCATAGGTAATATGTATGATGTATATATGTATATGTATGATTATACATCATGATGTATATATATATATATACATATATATATAATCATACATATACATCATGATTACAGCTAGAACCGTGCCTCAGCATTCGCAGGCAAAAATACTGAACCAGAAAGCATAAAAATGCTAATATTGTTAGTGTCAGGATGCAATGATCATGAATGATCTATTCCCTTTCTTCTCTGTGTCCTAGAGTGCTGCAATATTATGTTATCCTATAATGGAAATGTTAATTCATACTAAAAATTTGCAGAGACCTTCTAAATTTGCATTTTTCTCAGATGTTTCATACTCTAATTTTTATTAATTTATTTAAAAAATTAATGTTTATTTGTTTTTGAGAGAGAGAGAGAGAGAGAGAGAAACAGAGCATGAGTGGGGAGGGGCAAAAAGAGAGGGAGACACAGAATCTGAAGCAGGCTCCAGGCTCTGAGCTGTCAGCACAGAGCCCGACACAGAGCTCGAACCCCTGAACTCCGAGATCATGACCTGAGCCAAAGTCTGACACTTAACCAACTGATCTACTCAGGCGCCCTGTATAATGTGTATTTAAATGAGCAAAAATTATTTAGTAAGAAACCCAAAATTAAAAACTTTTTACAGTGTTTCAGGCTACTTTCATAGGAGACAACAACAATCTCTGATGACTAGGTGTTTTCAAGATCCCTTTTCAAAAATAATTTCACGTTTGCTGCACTGTACTGCATTTAAAGACACCCATGAAACAGTGGTGCTTGTAAGAATTATAGTTGTGTATTAGTAAGTAGCATTGTGTCACTGAAAAAATATGTTTATAAACATATGTTTTGGGGTGCCTGGGTGGCTCAGTCAGTTAAGTGTCCGACTTCACCTCAGGTCATGATCTTGCAGTTTGTGAGTTCAAGCCCCACATCGGGCTCTGTGCTGACAGCTCCGAGCCTGGAGCCCATTTCAGATTCTGTGTCTCCCTCTCTCTCTGCCCCTCCCCTGCTCACACTCTGTGTGTGTGTGTGTGTATGTGTGTGTGTGTGTGTGTGTGTGTGTGTGTGTGTGTGTCTCCCTCTCAAAAATAAATAAACATAAAAAATTAAAAAAAAATCTGCATTTCATACTCTTTGTAAAAGGCACATGTATAAAAATTTCTAAGGAAAAGTACATTTTCAGGAATACAATTTTTGGAGCAGCATAATATCTGGGTTTTGGTGGCTGTAGGGAAAGAGGGAACCTTTTCTTTTTCTTTTGCTAATGTTACTTTCACCAGTATTAACACAGTGGTCTGTGGTTTCATTAATTAGCACTAGCTTGAAGAGCTCAATAATCACCATTTGCCGTTGCCTTTGCTGAAGAGTCTGCTCAAAACTTCGCCGGTTTGCAGCTGGAAGGGGGATGGGGGAATTGTTTGGCTTCTTGCTATTGGTTTGTGAAGCTTTTATGTATTACAGATGCAGTTTGTGTTTTGCAACTACTTTTCTCAGTCTTGTTATACATTTTATAACAATGTATTTTGAAGAACAGCTGGTTTAAATGTTCATGAACTCCAGTTGAATAACTGTTTTTTTCCCTTTAAAGTTCCACTTCTCAGTGTTTTGTTTGGGAAAGCTTTGCTAAACCCAAGGTCACTAAGATTTCCTCTTATGTCTTCTTTGAGAAATGTAACAGTTTGTTACGTTTATAATGCACGTTGACTTAGGTTTTATGTGTGATGTGAAGTAAATGTCAAGGTGTTTTTTTGTTTTGTTTTGTTTTCTGTTTTTTTCCGCATTCCATTTGTGGAAAGAATTATCCTTCCCCTCATTTAGAGGAAAGGTGTTTTTTCACATTGTCACTTTTGTTTAAAATCCATTGACTGTGTATGTTTTCGTCTATGTCTGGGCTCTTTGTTCTGTTCTCTTGATCAAGATGTATACTTTATGCCAATACCATCAAGGCCTGATTCCTGCAGCTTTGTGATAAGTCTTCAAATCAGATATTGTATATCCTCCAACTTTGTTCTTCCTTTTCAAAGTTGTTTTGCCTCTTCTAGATCTATTGCATTTCCAAGTAAATTTATATCGCATTCTAGGGAAGGAAATAAACCACTGAGACGTTGCAGATCAGTGGTTGTCTCCAGACAGAGGAGAAAAGGGGGTGTAGGTTAGAAAAGGCCGGGAGAGGAAACTTTAGGGCAGCATGGCTGTGCTACTTATTTTCACTGTGGTTGTGGTTTTCATGGGGATATCCACGTGTCAAAACTCATCAAATGGTACACTTTATGTACATGCAGGGGTTTTGTATGTCAGTCACACCTCAAGAAAGTTGTTCAAAATAACAATAGAGGGGCATCTGGGTGGCTCAGTTGGTTAAGCCTCAGACTTTGGCTCAAGTCATGATCTAGTGGTTCGTGAGTTCAAGCCCCACGTCGGGCTCTGTGCTGACAGCTCAGAGCCTGGAGCCTGCTTCAGATTCTGCGTCTCCCTCTCTCTCTGCCCCTCCCCTGCTCATGTTCTGTCTCTGTCTCTGTCTGTCTCTCTCTCTCAAAAACAAACATAAAAAATGTTTTTAATTAAAAAAAAAAAAGAATAAAGCTAACAATACAGGGGCATCTGGGTGTCTCAGTCTTGATTTCAGCTCAGGTCATGATTCCAGGGTTGTGGGACTGAGCCCCACATCAGGCTCCATGATGAGCATGGAACCTGCTTAACATTCTCTCTTTCTCTCTCTCTGCCCCTCCCCCGCTCCTGCACAGGTGCGTGCTCTCTCTCTGTCTCTCTCTCTCTCTCTCTCTCTCTGTTTCTCTCCCTCTCCCTCTCTCTCTCTCCCTCTCTTGCTCTGTCTCTAACTTAAAAAAATAAAAATAACAATACAGGAAAGAAATGGGCAGGAGGAACATTTTTGTAAATAAAGACTAAAATCAGTAGAATTCCTATATATCATCCAACTGTGAAAAAAATACCAATAATCAGAGCTCATTCTCTTGCTTTAAGAAACCTAGAAATGTAAGCCTCCTCCCCTCACCAGCTGCCCTCATGGCCCACTATTTTGCCTTTAGGCGAGAATGGTTGGTCAGTTATAGATAAGAATTACTTTTCAATTAGAATATTTGGGAAAATGTTTATCTTCCTTTCGGATAAGGATTCAGTAATTAGAATAAATTCTTTAATGTTTATTTTTGAGAGAGAGGAAGAGGGCACACGCGTGCGTGTGCAAACACACACACACATGCACACACACACTCAAGTGGGGGAGGGGGAGAGAGGGAGACAGAAGATCCGAAGCAGGCTCCACACTGACAGCACAGAGCCCGATGTGGGGCTTGAACTCATGGAACCGGGAGATCATGACCTGAGCTGAAGTTGGATACTTAACTGACTGAGCCACCCAAGTGCCTAAGCATTCAGTTATTTATTTATTTATTTATTTATTTATTTATTTATTTATTTATTTATTCATTCATTCATTCATTCATTTAAACATGAAATTTATTGGCAAATTGGTTTCCATACAAGCATTCAGTAATTTTTAAATGACATAAAACCATGTCAGTATAGAAGAGGAAGGAAAAATTCACTTATCTTCATAGCCTAAAGA
The DNA here is from genome assembly GCF_018350175.1 of Felis catus. Taxonomy (NCBI): domain Eukaryota; kingdom Metazoa; phylum Chordata; class Mammalia; order Carnivora; family Felidae; genus Felis; species Felis catus. The sequence goes on from NC_058378.1 coordinate 15,469,519, forward strand.
GTCAGTGAGTTATAGATCTTTCCTCTGGGAAGGCCTGGCCTTTTGTAAATCTTTGAATGCAAGGAGATACCTGAATTTTGTCCATTTATTCATAGTAAAGTTTTGATGAAAATCCCGTGATTATAAAAGTTTTATGAGGATTCCGACTAAAAAATCATTGTGATTTGCCCTGCCCAAAAAATCAGGGGGATTCTTACCATTTTCTTTTACCATATTATTCTTACCATTACTAAGAATAAATCTAGAATTAATTTATCACTATACAATTGCTCCCATATTTAATACCTGTACATGAATTGTAAAACAACTTTAGCAGATAATTGATGAATTGATGCTGAGACTGTTATCTCTTCCCTGTATGATTAGTTGCTTTAACCAAGCCATGTTGACTTTTCCATCAGATGGTTCCAGGTCATTATTGCTCCATTTAAACTGCCTTTCTGACTCCTTCCTATCACTTTGGGTGTTAATTCAGCCAGAAAGCCAGTAGCATGATTTGCAAGAACTCCACATTTTCATCTTAAAAACCAGAAAAGAAAAAAAAAAAAAAAAGAAAGAAAAGGGTTGTAGGGAAACAGACATACAGAGATACAGGTTTCTGGTGGATAAACAATTATTTAAGAGGCATAATTCCCTTTCAATATGAGATATTGATATATTTATAATGATGGTTTAGAGTTTTCAGGTAACTGTGTGACACCTCAAAATGTTCAATAATTGTGAACTGTAGCGAACTGGCCTCTGTAGACAGAAAAAAATGTGATGGTCCTTTATATCTCTAAGATGTATCTTAGTCCATTCTCCATATAGTTGCAGGATTAATGACATTCTTTGGCCTAACTTTGCTTTGTTTTCCCGAGACCCAGCTCACGCCACAATTTTATGCGAAGGGAAGTTGTCAGCAACTTACTAACATTTCATTTTCTGCATATGTGCCAATAGTATGTGTATATTTAAATTATTTGGAGGTGGCCTTAACCCAATCTGACTGGTGAATTAAAATGTGAAATCTGTTCTGGACCAAAGAAATAAGCAGGGATGCCCGGGTGGCTCGGTCGATTAAGCGTCTAACTTCGGCTCAGGTCATGATCTCGCAGTTCGTGGGCTGGAGCCCCGCGTTGGGCTCTGTGCTGACAGCTCGGAGCCTGGAGCCTGCTTTTGATTCTGTGGCTCCCTCTCTCTGTGTTCCTCACCCGTCTGTGCTCTGTCTCCCTCTCTCTCAAAAAATGAACAGTAAAAAAATGTTTTTTTTTTTAAAGAAATAAGCAAATGTGTCAGAGGCTTCTGTTTGGCCAACAGCATGCATATAAGCATGCTAAAGCCGAGTAGAGATCATGAGCACTTCACCCTCCTTCATCAGACCATGACATCTTGTCTTTGGCCTGTGTTCGTAGGGAAGAACCTTATGCCTCCTATACATGCAGAACGCTTTTTTTTCCTGCCATGGTTAGCGGACGTAGGCTAACCTCACAGTCTGCATTCCCCATTCCCCACCCTTTGCCTTGTTCTTCCTGGTGGTCCTCCCAGTGTGTGCCCCTGGGAACATACCAGGTAGGTGATGTGCTTGAAAAGTGGGTTATCCAGAGTCGGTATCTGTCTCCTGACTTACCTGGTGAGTACAGAGTTACGGAGAGAAACAAAGAGCAGACTTTACAGTTGGTTCTCTCTTTGCAGAAGGATATCTTAAAATCGGATCTCATTATCTGCTCAGTGGCTGCCGTTCTGTCATTTGCAATCAGTGCCAGCACTGTGTTCCTGTCCTTGCGAGTACGTATCCCTTCGGCTTTATACTCCCCTGCCTCCTTATTCTCCCTAATAACAGAGCCGGCTGTGGGACTCCAGGGCATCGTCAGGGTAGTAGCAGGAGAGGAAAACACAACACCAGCTGAGAGGTTTAAGGAACGTGGCTATTGTGCTGTGAAGAATTACGTCCCAGATGAGATTTGGTTCACACTGCAGATTGGGTTCAAGTGTTTTATCCCTTGTCCTCCGGCATCTGGGGAGCCGTATTATTTGCTAGAGTAACAGCGCATGTCCTAGAACCCCACGGTGGTAAGACAGGCCCACGGCTCACTGCCAGGAGCAGGACTGAAGGCATTACCATATCAGGAGGGAGACCGAGGTCCCCAAGCCAGAAGGCGTTTGGGAACATGGTTTTCAGGTAGAGAAACAAAAGTGGAGAGCTCTAGGTGGGGATTCTGGCCTGAGGTTCCAACAGACAGTTACTGTCTCCATATAAAAGTATTACACACTTAGGAGCTCTCTTTCCAACAAGGAAAGTCTATTAGCTACGTTTGTTACTCTCCGCCTCTTCTTTTAAAAACAACAGTAACAAAATCTAAAGGGCAGAGTTCCCTTGGCCTCTGAACTTAGTAGGCCAGCTCTCCACACCCCCTACTTAGGGGCTCCCAATACAGGGTGGTTTTGTATGGAAGAAATTTTCAGAAACAAGCCCGGGGTTGCCTCTCTGTTCCGTTAGAGGGAAGAGGGGAAGGCCGGCAGTGTTACGTGATATTCATGGACACCCCTCCCCTGTCCTGCGAGGCTAAACCGTGACATTTGTCCTCTTGTATCACAGCCATTTCTCAGTGTCGTGCTGTTTGCCCTGGCTGGCTCGGTGGGGTTTGTGACCCATTACATGCTTCCTCAGCTCCGCAAGCACCATCCGTGGATGTGGATTTCACACCCCGTTCTTAAAAACAAAGAATATCAGCAGCGGGAAGTGAGAGGTCAGTAATCTATCCCTCGTTAAAAAACAAAACAAAACAAAACAAAAAACAATGTAGTGGAAGGTATCTGTTACAGCAGAGAGCGTGTGCAACCAGTGTGAATGTGCTGAATGCCACAGGACTGCACACTTAAGGACCGTTACAATGGCAGATGTTACATTATATCTATTTTACCACAATAAAAAAAAAAGGAGAGCGTGTACCTTAGAGTATGCAGTATCGCCCCCAGAACGAGAAAGTTGAAGGGGAGTGAATTATAACTGTTTTATAAAAATAGTAAGCGGTTGTTAGTAGTGGGGAAAATTAATTACCATTATTCAGACCTGAAGATTATGCTGTTCCAGCTTAAGTTGACCCGGGACCAGGAAGAACATCACTTTGCTGCTCTCCCATCCTCCACAAAGTGTTTGCGGTGGGAGTGGGGCAGGGATGTAGCCCAAACCTCTGAATCTTTAGGACCTCTGACCCCTTGCATTTTGCTTCACTTGACCCACACCCATACTTGATGGACTCAGCTGTGCTCAGGGCTGTTTCCGGTCACAGTCATGCAACAGCCTGGTAATCCAGGCCGTGCCACTAGCTTCTAGATAAGAAGTCTCTCAGGAATTTCTCTCGTAGCTCTTCCCTTGCTCTGTGATCCCACAGATGGCGGAAGGATTGGATTCATCCCCATTTTCAGACACATTGAAGTTACAGGTCACAGACCGTAGCTGTCGTTTATAAGCAGCTAGTGCTGGTAATTCTGCGCAGAACGTTGTAGCCCGTTGTAACGCCTCTGTTGTAGAGGGAGATATCTCATTGTCAGCCTGTCCAGGCACAGGGGTATGTGAGCACAGCCAAGACTGGCTGACCTGCAGGAATGCATTGGACTCCCCAGATTAGTTAGCAGTAACTTTGGTGGACTGGTATGACGAAGGGAAAGGGGGGCGAGATAATTTCAAAATGACGAAGCGAAAGAATCACTTCAGGTGCTGTCGAGAGCATTTCTTCAAGGAACATCTCTGGGTGGGTATGTGGAGCTGCCTTAATCTGGAACAGCCAGATCAGGAAAATTGTAGATTGTTTAGTGGAAAAATACGGCATCGAGGGTCTGCTGCGCATATAGGGTTTAGGGGGTGGAGAAGGGTCACCTGACCGCTCTGCCCTCAGAGACTTGCTTTTGTCAACATGCAACAGGGGCAGCTAGCTTAAGGGTCAAGCTTAATATATTTGTACTATACATACACACACACACACACACACACACACACACACACACACATTTTAAATGTTCTGTTACATTCTAGGTGCTACTTAAATGCATAGTATTTTAAACCTGCATGGGCCATTTTTAAAAATTTATTTATTTTGGCGGGGGGGAGAGCATGTGCACAAGCGGGGGAGGGGCAGAGAGAGAGGGGAGACACAGAATCCAAAGCAGGCTTCAGGCTCTGAGCTGTCAGCACAGAGCCCGACACGGGGCTTGAACTCATGAGCTGTGAGATCATGACCTGAGCCGAAGTCGTATGCCCAACTGACTGAGCCACCCAGGAAACCCTTCATGACCTTTTCAGCACATGATTCAAGCCCAGGTAACGTGAACGTGTTTGTATGTTGATGTCTCCTCTTTGAGGGATGAGTGAGCAGGCGGGCCTGGGCGTCTGTCCTGTAACGGGGGGCTGGGGGTTCACGTCTGTTAGCACAGGCTCAGGCAGAAGCTCTGTGGCTGTTTCTCCCTTGCCTGCATGAGCTGTTTATAAGCCACCTGAAATCTAGCCAAGAGTAATAGACTTGACAAATTAGGCATATAATGAAGAACAGATTGCATTTCAAAATTACGTGTGTTAGAAGGAAAATCCAAATATTTAAAATATGATGGTATGAACTCGTTGAAAAGCTATTACTCATTTTGGTATCATCCAGATCCCGACTTTCCTTGCCTCTTCTTCCTGGCCTTCTGCCTTTTAGGTCTTTTGCTCTTTATGTCTCCTACTAACAAGAAAAAACATGCCCAGGAAATTCAGACCAACTTTATACCTTTTTTTTTTTTTAATGTTTATTTATTCTTGAGACAGAGACAGAGCGTGAACAGGGGAGGGGCAGAGAGAGAGGGAGACACAGAATCTGAAACAGGCTCCAGGCTTCGAGCTGTCAGCGCAGAGCCCGACGCGGGGCTGAAACCCACAAACTGTGAGATCATGACCTGAGCCGAAGTCAGATGCCCGACTGACTGAGCCACCCAGGCGCCCCAAACCGTATACCTTTTAATGTGAAAACTGTGCTCAAATCTTCTCATTGGATCACAGAATACTATTACTGGAAGAGAAGGTCGAGCAGAGCAGGGCGGCAGGTCTGTGGCCTACCACTGGAGTCCCCTAATCCCACGGCAGACATCGCTGAGAACAAGCCTAAACCTGGGCCAGAGGCAGACACTGAATCGGCATGGGAGATGAGATGTATGTACTCTCCCTGTCTCAGAGTTTGTAGAATCCCGCCCCACCCTTTACCTAGGAGGAAGCTGAAGCCCACAGACCTCAAGGGTCCCAGCAAGTCTGTGGCCAGTGAGTGACCAGAAAGAACCCAGGGCATCTTACTCCAGTGGGGTGCTCTTTCTGCTCCCCCGTCAGCTCTCGGTCTAGCAGGCTGATTGTGTGCAGTTCATATGTGGCCCTTAGATGACGTGTTGCTGCCGTCATTGTTGCCCAGCAGGGCCACGTCGCTGTGGTAGGTCCTGCAAAATCCGACAGGGCATAGTCTAATGCCAGCTCTGCGAAGCTTGCTTTCATCCCTGGATTGAGACAGACTCACCACACTGAATTCTGGGCCTTCTCGTGGTTTCTCAAATACACCCCATTCTCTGACCGTCCCCCTTGCTGTTCCCTTTGCCTGTGATGCTTTTTCAAGCATCACTGGACTCGCGCCACTAACTCATCTTTCAGGTCTCTGTTTAAAAGTCAGTCCCTCCAGGAGCACCCTGGTGGCTCAGTTGGTTGAGCATCTGACTCTTGATTTTGGCTCAGGTCATGAGCTCACCGTTCGTGGGCTGGAGCCCCACATCAGGCTCAGCAGGAATTTCTCTTTCCTTCCATCTCTCTCTGCCCATCCTGTTCCCTCTCTCTCAAAACAAACAAACAAACAAACAAACAAACAAACAAATAACAAACTCAAAAATCAAACCCTCCAGAAGTCTTTCCCTGACCACCTGGAGTAGGACTAACTTCCTGACTGTGCCCGTGAACCTCCCTTTCCATAACATTCTCTGCAGTGACTGTGAGCGACATATCCACTGGCTCATGCTGGTCCTTCACTGCTCCCCGTGGTGCTGGGCACAGAAGTGTCTCTCCTGAACTGCACTGCACTGAGATGTCATCAGCCCTCTGTTTGCTAGAACAGACTTCAACCTTGCTGGGTATACTTTCTCTCAGTTTACTTTCCTTTCTGCATACCTCTGATACATAATTTTACTTGCCATACAAAACTACTTGGAGATACAAAATAAATTTTGATACAAAATTCAGATTACGGCTCAAGTTGAGGCCTGTAAATCGAAATGTATTGTTTAGTCAATTCAGTTCTTAACTTTCGAGACTAATTTAAGTAAACTTTATCCCATACGAGTCCCAACAAGATGTTTCACCAATATTGGAGCTAAAAGAATAAAGTTTTATCACTCATAATACAGTTGAGCCTTAGTGGTGATGTCGTTGTAACCGACGTGTTAATGGGTGTGTAAGGTGGTTTTTTTCCTTCTCTATCCCCCCACTAGTCTAAGTGAATCATGCTGAAAATAACAAGGTAACTAAGTAGACAGCACCACAGATGACATCATGTTAGTCAAGTATGGAGCTTCTAAGACCGAATGTTTAAGGAGCATTGTATTTTTAGAAAATAAAACAAATTATCCTGAATTATGATGGTAATTCCAGACAAATGACTTCATTGATAGGCCACTGTTGCAAAAGAGTCAGAAGTTGGATCTACTTGAAAACTTGATTTATTTAATGTCACTAAATACCTATCTTTCAATAACTAATTTGAACATAAAGAGACTAAATGCTGCAATCAAAAGACATAGGGTGACAGAATAGATAAAAACAACAACAACAAGACCCGTCTATCTGCTGCCTCCAGGAGACCCAGGTGAAAGACACCTGCAGATTGAAAGTGAGGGGGTGAAGAAACATCTGTCTTGTAAATGGATGTCAAAAGAAAGCCAGAGTAGCAATTCTTGCATTGGGCAGAATAGGCTTTAAAACAAAGACTGTAACAAGAGACAAAGAAGGGCATTATATCACAATAAAGGGGACAATCCAATGGGAAGACGTAACAATTATAAATATTTACACATCCAACCTAGGAGCACCCAACTGCGTAAAAGAGTTAATAACAAACATAAAGGAACTAATCAGTAATAACACAATGATAGTAGGGGACTTCAACACCCTACTTACAGCAAGGGACAGATCATTTAAATAGAACATCAACAAGGAAACAATGGTGGAGCAGATGGATTTAACAGGTATTTTCAGAACATCCCATCCTAAACCAGCAGAATACACGTCCTTTTCAAGTGCACACAGAGCGTTCTCCAGAATAGATCATATATTAGCCCACAAAACCAGCCTCAACAAATTCAGGAAGATTGAAGTCATACCATGCGTCTTTTCCGACACAGCACCATACAACTAGGAGTCAGCCGCAAGAAATAATTTGGAAAGACCACAAATACATAGGGGTTAAATAACATGCTACAAAATAATGAATGGGTCAAGCAAATCAAAGAAGAAATTAAAAAGTACCTGGAAACAAATGAAAATGGAAACACAATGGTGCAAAACCTCTGGGATACAGCAAAAGTGGTTCTAAGAGGGAACTTTATAGCAATACAGGCCTATCTCAAGAAGCAAGAAAACTCTCTAATAAACAACATAACCTTACACCTGAAGGAGCTAGAAAAAGGACAACAAACAAAAGTTAAAACAAGCAGAAGGAAATAATTAAGATAAGAGCAGAAATAAATGATATCAAACTACACACACACACACACACACACAATAGAGCAGGTCAGTGAAACTAGGAGCTGGTTCTCTGAAAACAAAAATCAATATAATTTACAATCTTCTAGCCAGACTTCTCATGAAAAAGAAGAAAGGACTCAAAGTCACAAATGAGGGAGGAAAAATAACAACCAATAATCACAGAAATACAAATAAAATAATAAGAGAATATTATGAAAAACTATGTACCAACAAATTGGACAACCTAGAAGAAATGGATACATTACTAGAAACATAAAAACTACCAAAATTGAAACAGGAAGATAGAAAATTTGAACAGACCTATAATCAGGAAATAAATGGAATCAGTAAGCAAAAAACTCCCAACAAGCAAAAGTCTAGGACCAGATGGCTTTACAAGTGAGTTCTACCAAACATTTAAAGAGGAGTTAATAACCATTCTCAAACTATTCCAAAAAGAGAAAAAGAAGGAAAACTTCAAAATTCATTGTATGAGGCCAACATTACCCTGATACAAAACTAGATAAAAAAAAAAAAAAAGAGAACTATAAGCCAATATCCCTGATGCACATACATGCAAAAATCCTCAACAATATACTAGCAAACCAAATTCAACAATGCATTAAAGAAAACATTCACCATGGTTAAGTGGGATTTGTTCCAAAGTTGTTCATTATTCGCAAATTGATCAATGTGTTACATGACATCAATAAGAGAAAGGATAAGAACCATGTGATCATTTCAATAGACACAGAAAAAGCATTTGACAAAGTACAACATCCATTCATGATAAAACCCTCAACAAAGTAGGTTTAAAGGGAACATAGTTCACTGTAATAAAGGCCATTTATTTAAAAAAACCACAGCTAATATCATCCTTAATGGATGGAACTGAGAGTTTTTTCCCCTAAGGTCAGGAACAAGACAAGGATGTCTACTCTTAACACTTTTATTCAGCATAGTACTGGAAGTCCTAGGCACAGCAATCAGATAACACAAAGAAATAAGAGGCATCCACGTCGGCAAGGAAGAAGTAAACTTTCACTCTTTGCAGATGACATGATACTATATACAGAAAACCAGAAAGACCCACCCACCCCCTCAAAAAACCTGCTAGAACTGATAAACTAATTCAATAAAGTTGCAATTACACAAAATCGGTGTACGGAAATCTGCTGTGTTCGTATACACTAATGATGAAGCTGCAGAAAGAGAAATTAAGAAAAACAATCCTATTTACATCTGCACCAAAAATAATAAGATACCTGGGAATAAGCCTAACCAAAGAGGTGAAAGACCTGTACTCTGAAACTATAAAACACTGACGAAAGAAATTCAAGAGGACACAAAGAAATGGAAAGACATGCCATGCTCACGGATTGGGAGATCAAATATTGCTAAAATGTCTATACTACCCAAAGCAATCTACACATGTAATGCAATCCCTATCGAAATACCACCAGCATTTTCCACAGAACTTATAACAAATAAGTCTGAAACTTGTATGGAACCACAAAAGATCTCGAATAGCCAAAGCAACCTTGAAAAGGAAGAGCAAAGCTGGAGGCATCACAATTCTGGACTTCAAGTTATGTGACAAAGCTGTAATAATCAAAACAGTATGGTGCTGGCACAAAAACAGACACATAGATCACTAGAACAGAATAGAAAACCCAGAAATAAACCCATAATTATATGGTCAATTAATCTTTGACAAAGCAGGAGAGAATATCGAATGGGAAAAAAGACAGTCTCTTCAACAAATGGTGTTGAGAAAACTGGACAGCTACATGCAAAAGGAAGAAACTGGACCGCTTTCTTACACCATACAGAAAAAAATTAATTAAAAAGTGGATTAAATACCTACCTACATGTGGGACCTGAAATCATTAAAATCCTGGAAGAGAGCACAGGCAGTAACCTCTTTGACATCTGTCATAGGAACTTTTTCTCAGGCGAGAGAAACAAAAGCCAAACTAAACTATTGGGATCACATCAAAATAAAAAGCTTCTGCACAGTGAAAGAAACAATCAACAAAACTAAAAGGCAACCTACAGAATGGGAGAGGAGATTTGCAAATAACATATCTGATAAAGGGTTAGTATGCAAAATATGGATAGAACTTCTAAAACTCAACACCCCAAAACAGAATAATACAATTACAACATAGGCAAAAAACACGAACAGACATTTCTCCAAAGAAGACATCCAGATGGCCAACAGACACATGAAAAGGTGCTCAACATCACTTATCATCAAGAAAATGCAAATCAAAACCACAATGAGCTATCACTTCACACCTATCAGAATGGCTAAAATCAACAACTCAAGGGACAACTGGTGTTGGCAAGGATATGGAGAAAAAGAAACACTTGTGCACTGTTGGTGGGAATGCAGACTGGTACAGCCAACGTGGAAAACAGTGTGGAGTTCCCCTAAGTCACACTACTGGGTATTTATCCAAAGAATACAAAAACATGAATTCAAAGGGATACATGAACTCCTATGTTTATGCCAGCATTATTTACAGTAACCAAATTATGGAATCAGCCCAAGTATCTATCAATAGGTGAATGTAAATAGAAAGATGTTACATATATATATATATATATATATATATATATATATATATGTATATATATGCGCCTATATATGTGTGTGTGTGTTATATATATAGATAAATAGATGCTATATCTATAGATATAGATACAGATAATGGAATTCAGTCATAAAAAGGAATGAGATCTTGCCATTTGCGATGACATGGATGGATCTAGAGAGTATTTTGTTAAGTGAAATGCATCAGTCAGAGGAAGACAAATACCATGATTTCATTCATATGTGGAATTTAGGAAGCAAAACAAATGAGCAAAGGGGGGGAAAAGAGAGAGAGACAAATTAAGAAACAGACTCTTAATGATGGAGAACAAACTGATGGCTACCAGAGGGGAGATGGGGGGGGGGATGGGGGAAACAGGTGATGGGGATGAAGGAGGGCACTTGTTGTGATGAGCACAGGGTGATGTATGGAAGTGTTGAATCACTATATTGTATATCTGAAACTAATATAGCACTGTATGTTAACCAACCTGAATTAAAATAAAAATTAAATATGACAAAAAAATCGTTTTATCTAAGAACTTTCAAAAGGAATCGTGTCATTTAGGAAAGGAATAATGGAGTTGGGTCATAATTTCATATGGTCCTCCAAGAAGAAATTTCCCTAATATTATCATTCTTGGCTCTTAAGAGTTTGAGAAAAATTGAAGTACTCTGATTTGATGACCATACTCCTACTGCAAAAGTGAGTTTTGATGGGGTTTAAAGCGATTGAGATAGAGAATAATTCCATTATTGACATTCACTTGTTTATTCATTCAGAAAATGCTTATGAATATACTGTTCATTAAAAATAGAATTACTGGGGCGCCTGCGTGGCTAAGTCAGTTAAGTGTCCGACTTCAGCTCAGGTCGTGATCTCATAGTTTGTGAGTTCGAGCCCCACGTCAGACTCTGTGCTGACAGCTCGGAGCCTGGAGCCTGCTTTGGACTCTGTGTCTTCCTCTCTCTCTGCCCTTCCTTTGCTCATGCTCTGTCTCTGTCTCAATCTCTCTCACAAAAAATGAATAAACATTAAAAAAATATTTTTAAATAGAATTACTGAGTTCCTACCTGACACCAAGCCTGTGAACCAGTGAGACAGGATGACGAAGATGTGGTTTCTGTTATCAAAGAGTTTCTGACCTATTAAGCAAACCTACGGCTGTGCCAGAGTGGAAGAGCCATGACTGCTACATACACACTGATGTGGGGTCAACACTATGTGCAGCCTTGCAGGAAATTCAAGGAAGTAGAAAGCCCAGAGCCTAAGTGAAGGGGCTACAATTATTCATGGGTTACGTTTTTCCAACTGCTTGGACATAATATATAAAATGGAAAAATGTATGAATTTTAGAACTAAATGTTGAATTAATCTCTGGTGCATAGTAGGTGTTCAATAACATTGGTTGAACGAACAGATGAATGATCAATGCTCTGTAAATTCATCGAAAGAAGACTTCCCTGTAGGCTGACAGGAAAAAGCCTTGTAAGGTAAAGGCTGGTTTGAAGGACTCGAGTGTACATGTGGATGGTAAACTATATACAAACAGGCTCATCCCTCTGCAAAAAAAATGGTTTCCTAAAAAGCTTAAGCTATAATTTTTGGATGTACTAGAATAAATGGGCAAAAGATGATAGAAATTAGAAATTATAAACAACACCAGTTGAGAACTTCACTGAAACTGTAATTAAAAAAACATTCACTCTAATGAAACTAATTCACGAACCAGTCCCGATTTTGTCATTCTTAAGTGAGACTTACTTTGCATTTTAGCAAATCTTGCCTGTGATTTGCAGATAGACTGGTTTCAACATGTGGGAGACCTGGTTCTGAGAGATATTTCTTTTTCTAATGTATTTTGCATTTATAACAAGGTAATAACCTAGATTAAAAATCAAACAGTACAAGTTGTAATGAAAAGCAGCAGACTCTTGTCAACTTTTTGCCATGTCTGATTCTCCCTCTCCACGGAAAAGTCCTTTCTATCCTTTAGGTATTTCTCCTGGTCCTTACCATAATTCTTCGAAGTGAGGTGCATGTTCTCCTGTGTCTTGATATTTCAGATTTGCCTATCTACTGACTTCCTGTTCTGAATAAGGATTCCTCTCTTTTATCTTCCCTCGTACGTTAGCATCTTCGCTTTCTCCTTCCTCATGGTACGGTTTTAATATTCTCTGAACAAATACTCAGGGTTTTGTTTTTCTGCTAAGTCTATGGTTGTTCTATTGTCGTTCGCTTCTGGCCCAGTAGTGTACCATGATTATCTTTCCTTTCTTGTTCAGATTTCTGTTTTCGTACTTGCTAACCTTTCCAATAGCTATGGAAAACGTCTCTCAGTTCAGTTTTCCCTTCAGGCAAACCTGCCAGGTGATCTACTGGTTCCCATCTCCCCAGACTCCCTCCCGGAACCTGCTCCAATTGTTCCTTGTTTACTCCCTCTTTGTGAATGAAGCAAATCCGTCAGTCACTTTAGGAGGCTTTGTATATCTCCAAGCATTTCCATTCTACTCTGTACTTTGTACTAATGGATAGTTAGTTTGTATTATGGAGTGACTAAGGAGGCAAACGCTTCTGTAAGAATTCCAAGGTAAAGTCTCCTGTCGCCCAGCTTCTGCTGCTGCTGTTGGAAAGTCTGATGATTCTCTGACCCCTCCCCCCCACCCCGGTCCTTTATATGTGACTGGATTTTCCCCTGCGGGAAGCTCTTGAAACATTAAGGAGGGAATTAAAGTGTCATGGCCCAGAGAATGGGGTCAGATTTTGGCTCTGTCACATATTAATTGTGCTTAACCATCATGATTCAATTTTGTCATTTATAATTGGGGGTTCCTACAAGAAAGATTTGTTGGGGGATGAAACGAATCAAGATAATAAGTATAGAATATTGGCATAGCCCTTGGCAGGCAGAATGCATTCAGTAAGTATATACATCTCCTCCTCCTGTTCCCCAGAGTTAAATTCAATCATTGCGCACCTTGCTTTGTGCCTCATTTCATCCATTGTGCTAGATGGCTGGTGGCCCTTTATCATTTGGATATATATGTTCAATGGTTTTGAAATTTTTGTCAATAGGTGATCGTACTGCCTGAATGACCTCGTTCACAGAATTTCCACGGTGATTAAATCAAACCCAATAATCTATGTAAAAGTCCTTTGTGGCATGACAGGCATTGTTTGATTTCAAAACATAAAGGCTGTGTTGGGGTCTTTGGGAAGGTCTCGTCTTTGTACGCATGACGAGGAGACGCTATAGCTCTGGGAAGAAGAGCTTACCTCTTCTTCTCCTTACCTCTTACCTCTTCCTTTTTTGGCCCGCATAACAGGTTGCGAACATCAGGTGGTAGTGAGAGACCTGAAAAGCCCTTCAAAGCCTCTTTAGTTCAAAGTGACTAAAATAGTTTGGAGCATGAACTGAACTAGTGTCAGCTGAGTACCAGTCCCCTTTGCTATGATGCTTGCATAGGACAGTGCATTCCAGCGAAATGGCTTAGAGCTGATGTGTCAAAAAATAGCCTGTCAGCTGGAAGCCTGCCTTATTAATTATTCCCTCTATTGTTAGTCTCCTCATGTACCTTCTCTTCCCCTCCTTTTCTTCCCCCCTCTGCCAGGCACTGCTTCATTTCACTCTCCCGCTCTGTTCTCCTTCTAGTCAACTGGGGAACTTCTCTCTCTGTGTCAGTCTGGAGGTGGCTGGAGTGGAACCAGGTTCACACTGCGGCAGGAGAAAAAGGAAGGTGGGATTCAGTTGCCTCTGCTCAAAGGGGAGCGAGGCTACAGGAGGCCTGGGGAAGCACAGGCCAGTGCTGGCCAGCCTCAAGAAGGAGAGGGTCTGGGGACAGAGCTCAATGGTCAGCTGCCAACCTCAGCTTTCCAGCAAGCCACAGGGTGTTTACCCAAGTGCCCAGTGGGGTTCTTCTAGACTGCGGATACATCGAAAACAATGTGGAAATAAAACGAATGGCCAGTAATTGGAGAAGCGTAAAAAAAAAAAAACCACCTAACACTAAAAATCAAGAGGTCTAAATATGCATGTGATGTATGCAGGTTGGAATGTGGCAGCTTTGGGCTCTTGCGGCCCAGTGTGCATAGAAGCGCAGAATCAGGCCATTGGGAGGAATGATGTTAGTTCTCAGCTGCAGTGGGTGAGGTCACTATGATGAGTGCTGACTTAGTCTCCCTGATGTGCATGCACTGGGGTCTTATCTGAAGCGCTTAACCCACAGAGTGCTCTATGATAGGAAAGTATATGGAGATGCCCGCGGAACAACGGAAATGGTGTTTTAAAGTGATCTTGTAACTTACGCATTCCTTACAAGTGCATACTCCTCGTAGGTTACTAGATGGCTTTTAAACATACAAATCACACTTCCCTTGGGGGAGAAATTACGATTTTGCAGATTAGACATTCACTGAGTACCTGCATTGTACTAGGCACTGTGTTTGGTGTTGAGAATGCAAAAATTGGTAAGAGCATAATCCTTGCTTTTGACAAGACGGCTGTTCTAACAAGAAACACCTTCCCTCCTGTGCTCCTAGTGAGAACATTTGAAAGTTGCTCTTAATGCTTTTCACATGAAAATTTTTGACCTAACCTTCTTCATGTGAAAAATTAATAAATGATTTCAATAGTGTTTTAGTTTTAAATACTATGATTTTGTATTAGCAGAGGACCTTTCTATCAAGAGGAGAAAGCACATTATTGCATTGATTCTCCCGAGAGCCTCTCTATCCCTTTGAGGAGATGTGAAGGATGCATTTTTATTCCCACTGAATTAATGAAAAAAAATCAGTGGGAAGTTTTGGGAAAATGAGCTAAACATTTTTAAAAATTGAGTTAGACTTTGTATCAAATTAAATTCCAGATGGATTAAAGATTTAAAAAAAATTTTTTTTAAAGGAGGAAAAGAAGAAAGAAAGAACCAGAATAGCACTGCAAGAAAATATAGGTCAAGTTATATAATCTTGGTTGGGAAGAGAAAAATAATTTTCCTAGCATGACCCCAAAGTCAAAAACCACTGAGAAACCACGAAAAATTTTATTCTCTGAAAAATGTCAGTTTTAATATTCTGATTCCTGAATGTTGCTCTTTACTACCTTGTATTTCTTTGAGAGGTTTTACCAGGGTGTTGACCCTGGTAATAATTACTGAGTCATTCAAAAATAATGCTAGAACCTATCACAGGCCAGGGACTGTGCAGAATGTTGGGGGAAGCACTGGGTGGCAAGGCCTCACCCTGGGGTGAACCTTCTGAGAGAAGAAGTGCACTATGGCCAGGAGTGAAACTCGAACCCCTGCACGGCAGGCATTGCCACACCACGGAAACCCCGGCCTCTCCTCAGACTCTGTTGTTCTGGGTGTCTGCTTTAGTTAAATGAACTGTGAATCAGTTCATCGGTGATGTTGCCTGAATCTCCTGAGCGGCTCCTGTGGACAGCGTCCAGGGCTAAATGCCCAAGCATGCTGGAGAAAAACAGCCTCGCCCCCTGGCTGTAGTAGAGAGGTGGGCCTTCGTCCCACAGATTAATATACACGTACAGGGTTTGAAGTACAGTGAAGGGAAGGAGTAAAAAGGGATCCTGAGCTAGATCTGAAAGACCAAGGAAGGCTTCTTTGAGGAGGCTGACATTTAATTGGAGGCTTGGAAGATAAAGAGGGGAGTTAACCCTTAAACTGGAGGAAGAGGGTTCCAGGCAGGAGAAGGGCCATGGGCACATCCTCTACTGACTAATGGGAACGGAAAAGTCACGAGGACCTTGGCTTTATCCTAAGCGGAATTACAGGGCTTTGAGCAACAGGGGAATGTGATTTGCTTTACGTTTAAGGATGATTACTTACCCTCTTCATGCTACTGGCTTTGGAAGCGAAGCCTTTTCTAGAGAATAAACCATGGCGTGTACATGATAGTGCTAAGGACTTTGCGATGTGAGGTTCGGCCCAGCAAGAAAGATGACAAGGAGAAGCCCTCGTAGGGAAAAGCAATTGCCTCTGATGAGGGGATACCACCAGCCTGGACGTGGTGATTCCATTTTGCGGGGCGTCTCCGCCTTAGATGCCTCAGGGCGACGGGGCCGCTTGAACCGAGCGGCAGCCGTCTGGAAATGTTTGTGAACACGCCTGGCCCCTGTGAAGGCGAGAAGTCATGCATCCTTGCAGCCGAAATGGCAATTCAAGGTTTGAACTGGAGGAAATTGTCTCCCTAAAGATAAAAACATCCCGAAGGTTTTTGATTCGCTTTTAATTATCGAGAAGGACTTCTTTTAGTAACGTAAGCTTCTAAATAAAACAACCTGAAAGGCCTTGGAGAAAATTTAAAGCACTCAATTGTAGTAAGTTGTATACTTGTAAATGGCATAGTTAGTTTGCATTCTTTTCCTCACGGGCCTAATATTCCAGGGAAGAGAGAAATACTAATGCTCAAGGAAGGTCTTTTATGGTCTCTGTGCATATTCAGGGCATTGAAAGGACAGTTAGAAAATACCATTGCAAAGATTTTCTTTCTCACTTGACTTTCTATGAATACTGAGGCAGTTTGGGGTCCTAAGAAACATGTTTATCGTGCTAGTGCATTTGTAAGCTTTGCCTTTCATTAGCTTTTCGTGACCACCCCATAAGAAAAGATTCAGTGTCGTCTTTTAGAATTCAGAATTCTGGAATTACATTGCTGTTTTAGTTTCCTCCCGTGTAATTATTCTTCTTCCTTTCTGCTTCCCCTCCACTCCCAAACATAAACATTCAGTATGAGTTCGACTTGTCTGTTAAGAGTTTTCTACCATCTAGAGATTGTAACGTTTCGTTGGAATAAATTCCCAAGCTTGCTAGGAGGATAGAGATATGGAACATTTACGGGGAAATTGATTTTCTTTCAACATAAAGGATTAGCAGAACCTGGAGTCAAAAGTTTGGAGTTGGTGATGCTGCTGTTATTCCTGTATGTTTATTGTAACCCCCTTTCCACGTCCTTCTCCACCCCCGCTTTGGCTGGATGTCCTGACACCAGTCAGGGAAGCCGTGCCTTGGGATAAATCTTCACCTAGAATGTTTTCCCCTTAATGTACAGTACGTAAACCTGTGCTTGCCGGTGCGTGCAGGCGGTATAAAGCACATCCTCTGGCCTCTCATCCAGAGATTCAGAATCGGTGGGTTGCCCGTGGGAAGAGCCGGGATATCTAGTCACATGCCTCAAAGCTGTGCCTGTGCTGTAGTTTCCACACACATCCCTCCCTTCCAGGTACCACAGAGGGTTAAATCGCACAGAATCAATACCTCTGCCCTCCAATATTTGGAAAGGCACGGATGGTAAATTCAGATCTTACTGGTGATTTCTGTACATGTTTTTTGAAATTCATTGCTTTGTGTGTTTCTGCGATGGAGAAACTAAAATTCTTATGGAAAACCCATATTTGTTATCACTATCTGCCGTAAATCCTTGCAAGGACTGCAGTGAAATTGTGTCCCTGCCCTCCAATCAGCCCCACTCACTGGAAAACATCATGGTCTGATAGCAAATGTGACAAGCGTTTGAAAGCCTGGATCGCACTCCCCCATCCACATGGCACTAGCATTCTACAGTGACGAGCTGTAGATGTTTCTTTTAATTCAGATGTTTTTCTAACAGCCCTGCAGCATGAGGTTGGCTTATATTTCCTTAATTTACATATTTTTGCAAGAATCTAGCTAAGGTTGTCATGTTTCTCCGAATTGGTGACAATTGTTGATAGAACTCTGTAAATGTATTTTTATAAGCAGGCTGAATTGAATTGCATTTGATGTGACGGCCCCAATCTGACACTGTTGACTTCATATAAATTGAGAAATCAGAAAAAATAATGTGCATAGAAGGGAACCTAAAGGTACCCGATTGGACTTTAGGAGAGACTAAAATAGGAAATATTGCTTAATGTGTTATAGTCAGAAAGTTTTTTGTTTTGTATTCAAAGAGTAATTCCAAGAGGCTGCTTTTTGTTCGATTTAACGATCCAGAGTTCCCTCGAACACTAAAAATGATAAGATAATAGGTGAACGTTTACAGAACCCTAAGCCGATGGAGGCATAGCGTCTACTCTTGACAAACCCACAGTCTAGTGGGGAGATTAATATTTAAATGAATGCTCCATGGTGTAACAGGTACTATAATTAGAGAATTCACAGTGCATAGTGATGGCACAAAGGAATGATGTATTCTGCTTGAAAACTAAAGCTAGTAATACAGAATGCTGGTTCAGTGTCTTGCAGAAGCTTCGTGGGTCCTTGCTAGATGGCGGCACGGTGGACCACCGGCGGTGAGGAGATGGCAGGGTCCGCCCATCACAGGCAGAAAGGGGGGCATGCGTTGTTTCTAAAGAATTTTAAAACAACAATAATGCCAGTTACAATTTGGACTCCTTTTTTACTTTCACCTTGTGCCAACGGTTCTAAACACTGTCAGTGATTAGACCCTTCCCCTGGGATGGACACTCCCGAGTGCACAGCCCTGGAAAACGGCCGGTAGCAACTGTACTGGGAATGGTCAGGGACATGGGGGGCGGACAAGACCAGGAGTTCCTCAAGCAGGAAATACAGAAGGACATTCCAGGAAGGCACCCAGCACATATAAAGGCATAGACAACAGTGAGGTTCAATGCCGTGTGGGAGGAAATAGACACTTTGAATATGGGGTGCCTAGGTGGCTCAGTCGGTGAAGCATCTGACTCTTGATCTTGGCTCAGGTTATGATTTCAAAGATCGAGCCCCGCATTGGGCTCTGCGCTGACACTGTGGAGCCTGCTTGGGATTCTCTTTCTTTCTGCCCCTCCCCAACTTATGCTCTCTCTCTCTGAAAATAAACAAACAAACAAACATTTAGAAAAAGAAATTATTTTCAATAAACTGTGATGGTCAGTTATCCACATGGGAAAAAAAATTGGTCTCAATCCCTATCTTACACCATACAGAATCAATTCCAGATAGCTTGCAGATCTAAATGTGAAAGGTAAAACAATAACATCTTAGGGGAAAACATAAGAGAATGTGCTCACGATCTTTGTCTTTTAAACACAGTACAAAGGGGCACCTGGGTGGGTCACTAGGTGAAGCATCCGGCTTTGGCTCAGGTCATGATCTCACGGTTCATGAGCGAGCTCCACATCGGGCTCTGTGCTGACAGCTCAGAGCCTGGAGGCTGCTTCGGATTCTGTGTCTCCCTCTCTCTCTGTTCTTCTCCTGTTCGTGCTCTGTCTCTCTCAAAAATAAATAAAGATTAAAAAAATAAAACAAAATGAGCAGAGCACCAAAGACTCCAAAAGGAAAAAAAAATGAGAAATTGGAACTTATTAAAATTAAGTATTTCTTTTCTACAAAAGAGACTATTAAGAGACTGATAAACAACCCATAAAATGGGAGATCTTTCTGATGCATGTATCTGACTAAAGACTCATACCTAAGGTATATAAAGAACTCCTAGAAGTCAGTAAAGAAAAGACATCTAATCCTAGAAATCAGTAAGGAAAAGACGTTACTCCGGGAGGAAAAAGAACCAGGCAACGCACACGGAGAGCCACACTTCACAAAAGTGTGTATCCAAATGGCCAAATGGCGTAAACACATGAAAAGGTACTTAACTGCATTAGTCATCAGAGAAATGCAAAATAAAACCATAACATGATACCGCTCTACACCCACAGCATAGTTAAAAGGAAAGAGAGAGAAAATGTTTTGGCAAGGATGTGAACAAACAGAAGGAACTCTTTGCACTGTTTGTGGGAGTGTAAATTGGCTCCATAACTTTGGAAAATCTCCTAGAGCTTCCTACACACACTTAATAACCTAGCAATTCTGTAGCTAGATATATACCCCGGAAGCGTACCCATGTTTACCAAAAGGCCTGTCCAAGAATGTTCATGGCGGCACTCTACATGACAGCTCTAAACTGGAAACAACGTGAACGCTCATGTACAGCAGCTTTGAAAAACAACCTGTGTCTATTCATATAGTAGATTATTGTACAGCAGTGAGAACGGGCAGATGATGATTACACACAAAGATGTGGCTGAATCTCAAGGAGAGTGTTGGGAAAAAGATACAAAAGGACAGTAGGCAGACGGAACAGTGGTGTTTGGGGTTAGGGCACTGGTTACCTTGGGGGGCAGTTACTGGAAGAGACACGGGGGGGGCTTCATGAGGGTTTCTTCTTTAGGTGCTAGGGACATGGCCGTACGTGTATGGTATGTGCAGGTTTCTGTATATGAAGAAGTTCAATGAAAACGTTTTTGAAAAATCCAGCATGGCTACTTCAGGTCGCCAGTTAAGTGAGTGTAGAACTGATGATAGTGACCAGAGAGATACGAAATGGCAGGTATAGAAGATCTGACGCCATTCCAGACCCACTGGGTCTGATTCTGCATTTCCCCCAGGTGATTTATTTGCATGTCGACGTTTGAGAATCACAGATCTAGGACAGCGTCTTTCTGCCTTGTCCCCGGGTAGTTCCAACATGCAGCTGTGGTTAGGATGACTCCGAGGTATATTGCCTGCATGGCTAAGTGAATGCAGGTGTCATTAGATAAGATAAAGAATGTGCGAGGAAGAGCAGGTGTGTGGAGGCTGACAAGTTCAGTTTTGACATGTATATGGGGATTCCTTGGGGACATCAGATGAAGCCATCCATTGAGTATTTAGATCTGGAGGCCAGGAGACAGAAGATGGAGAGTTACAGATGGGAGTGTCTGTCCTCAGCATGGACGGAAACATTAAAGTTAAGGGTGTTGAAAAGAAAATGAGAAAAAATAATACAGAGATCCAGGGAGAGCAAATGACCAAATAAGGGAAGAGGGGTTTGCAGGGAAAATGGGAAAAGTAGTATCAGAGGTTTGAGTGCAAGCAGGAGCAGGTGGCATGGGGAAACTAAGGAAAGAGAGTTTTCTGCGGAAGGCAGGACCAGCAATGTTTTATGCCCAGAAAGGTCTAGTAAGGTAGACTGAGAAGGATCAATTATTTGTCCTTTGGGAGGTCACAGGTGGCTGCTCCATACACAGTTCTAGCCAGGGGTAGCTGCAAATATCCAGGCGCAGAAGTTTCAGCAGTAAATAGGAGACAGGGGCCTGGGATGGTCAGACATTCACAGCCTTTTCAAGAAGCTGTGCAAAAGGCAGAGGGAGCGAGGTGTAGAGTGGAAAGCAAGTTTTCAATTTGGCAAAGACTGGAATATTGACACTTGCCAACAGGAAAGAGCTAGTCTGGGGAGTGACCCCTGAACCAGCCATCAGGAAAGAACAGGACTCAGAGCTTCAGTGGACGCTCAACGTGAGGAGGACCCAGCAGGTGGATGTAACTATGAATACATTCGTAGCTGACGGGTGGGAAGATGAGTTGTTGGAGTCTCATAGCCTCAGTTTTCTCTAGAAGTAAGGTTCCTGTCATTTGCCTAAAGGGATGGGGGAGACATCATAAAAATTTGTCTTTCCTAATTTTCATATACTTTCACAAAAGATGAGAACCCTGTTGTCGGCATGTAGAATATATAATAATATACCTAGATTTCATTAATTATATGTTAAAAAAAAACACCTTAATTCCCTATGAAACAGCCCATTTTCAAATTTTTTTTTTCAACGTTTATTTATTTTTGGGACAGAGAGAGACAGAGCATGAATGGGGGAGGGGCAGAGAGAGAGGGAGACACAGAATCGGAAACAGGCTCCAGGCTCCGAGCCATCGGCCCAGAGCCTGACGCGGGGCTCGAACTCACGGACCGCGAGATCGTGACCTGGCTGAAGTCGGACGCTTAACCGACTGCGCCACCCAGGCGCCCCGAAACAGCCCATTTTCAAATCTATACTGGAAAACACTGCGCATTCACCATTAAGAATACCCGAAGTTAAATTCCTACCCAACATCCTTGCTGTTTTTTTAATTATTAAAGTAGAGTTGACATACAGTGTTACATTAGTTTCAGGTATGTGACACGGACAATGCCATATATTACGCTGCGCTCACCATGGGAAGTGTGGCTACCATCTGTCACCATACAAAGTTATTACAACATTACAGACTATATTCCCTATGCTGTACTTTTCATCCCCATGACTTATCTGTTTTACAGCTGGAAGTTTGTACGTCTTCACCTATTTTGCCCATGCCCCACCCACCTCCACTCTGTTTAGGTAGAGTTTTTTTCTCTGTATTTAAGAGTCTGTGTCTGTTTTTGTTCATTTGTTATGTCTTCTAGATTCTACCTATAAGTGAAATCGTATGGTATTTGTCTTTCTCTGTCTGACTTTTCTCGAGGTCCATCCATGTTGTTGCAAACGGCAAAATCTCATTCTTCTTTAGGGCTGAGCAACATTCCATCGTGCATATATACCTTTTAAATTGAAGTGTAACTAACATGCAGCATTATACTAGTTTCGGGTGTACAATACCGTGATTCAGCAGTTGTTTACATTACTCAGTGCTCATCATGATAAGTGTACTCCTAATCCCCATCACCTATCACCCATTCCCCCACCCACCTCCCCTATGGTAACCATCAGTTTGTTCTCTGCATTTAAGAGTCTGATTTTGGGGGGCACCTACGTGGCTTGGTCAGTTAAGCATCCGACTCTGGATTTCGGCCCGGGTCATGATCTCTTGGTTCGTGAGTTTGAGCCCTGAGTCTGACTCTGCGCTGACAGCATGGAGCCTGCTTGGAATTCTCTCTCTCTGTCCCTCCCCTGCTTATGGGCGTGCACACACACACACACACACACACTCTCTCTCTCTCTCTCAAAATGAATAAACTAAAAAAAGAAGAGTCTAATTTTTTTGTTTCTTTGTTTTGTTTCTTAAATTCTACCTGTGAGTGAAGTCATGTGGTATTTGTCTTTCTTTGACTGACTTATTCTACTTAGTGTTAATACCCTCTAGCTCCATCCATGTTGTTGCAGATGGCAAGATCTCATTCTTTTTTTATGGCTGAGTAATATTCTGTTACACACACACACACACACACACACACAGACACACACACCCCACGTCTTCTTTATCCATTCATTAGTGGATGGACTCTTGAGCTGCTTCCATTTCTTGGCTACTGTAATTAATGCTGCAGTAAACACAGGGCTGCATATATCTTTTCAAATCAGTGTGTTCCTTTTCCTTGGGTCATTACCCAGTCTTCCTCCCTGTTTCATGTATCATTAACGTTTCTTCTTATTTTTATCTTGATGATTTCTCATTGCGTCTCTCTTCTACTGATGAATCCCTGGGATATTTGTTCTTATTTCTTGTCCATGTCATGAGGTATTCCCACTGTGTCTGTCCTCACCATTCTTTGTGAATCAGATTCCTGAATGCTGACCTCTTCTCATATTTTTAATCAAATGATAAGTGTGAGTGAGACCTGTTCTTCATGAGTGGATTCTTGTGTAATCCAAATAATGTAACAACGACATGGCCCTCTTGTTTGTTTTGTTTTGTTTTGTTTTTTACTATAGGTTATTGAGGTGTAAGTTTGATACTATAAATGGTTGAGGAATGTGATTCCAGAAGTTCGATGGAGTCAGCTTTGCCCTTTGGGGGTTTGGCCTCTGAGACTCGGTGGAGAGACTGAGTCCCCGGCGTGTCTGATTCATTTTCCTGGCTGTTTGGCTGGTGGATTGGGGACCGTCTCAGCCTCCCAGTTAGTAGCAGAGAGACTCAGCAGGGAATGAGATGGACCTACCTGCGGGCCCTGGGCTGAACCAGGAGTGTTCTCCTCATGGAAGCAGGGAAGAGCTTGGCTCCATACTTCACTCCTGTGTCAGGGATGTGTGTTCTCCTCTCCTCCTGATGCTGTAGCCTAAGGGAGTTTGTGCTATGACCACTGGACCAGCCAGCCACTCCTCCTCCTTCTCAGAAAGAAAAGTAGCCAGAGGGGGGTGACAGGCACTGCAAGTGTACATCCTACATGACCCCATCCGAGGGGGAGCAGAGTCTTTTCCTGCCCTGAGTGGCGGGAAGGAGGGGCAACCACTTCCCCAGCAGCTGACTCAGAGGGTGGGCAGGGCGCACAAGCCGAGGCTCAGAAAGATTGAGTTAACGGTTCACCGTCACGCACCAGTGGCTGGTAGAGTCTGAATGAAAACCCAGACTGGTCTGACTCAAAACCTTAGCCCTCGTGGGAAGAGACGTCACTCCCCGTGGTGCTCCTGTTGTCACAAGGGTTCTCAAGAATGTAATAGATTCATAACGATGGGGCCTGGGGATCAGCTTTCTCTTATGTGTATGTATGTCCTGGGGATTTGATTGTTGATTTAAAGATTAAGAAGAAGGAGAAGAAAGCCCAGCCTTGGAAGTGTCCCCAGCTGAAGAGGAGATGGGCCCAGGAGATTGTTTTTCAACCCTTCATCCCTCACTGTCCACCCATACTTCCTCTGAGAGACCTTGATACAGGACCACTTACTTCCTGGGTCCCAGGAATAATTCCATATGGAAAAATCACCTGACTTGAAGAATTGGGACCCTGGTCTATATTACCGTATGTTATTATTTATGAACTATGTAGAAACAAAGCTAAGGATTGCCTGGAAAGCAAATTGGTGTATCCTGTCTAGAATCTGGAGTTCTGAGTGAGCAGCTTTTGAATGAAAAGGGGGGACATTGCTTCTTATTACATGTACTTAAAGAAAAATAACTTGATCAGTTCTAAATGGTTTTTGTGTTTCTTTCAGATATCGCCCATCTAATGTGGTTTGAAAGACTCTATGTCTGGCTTCAGTGTTTTGAAAAATACATCCTGTACCCAGCAATAATTCTGAATGCCCTCACTATTGATGCATTTTCAATAAGCAATTACCGGAGACTCGGTACCCAGTAAGTTTATTCTCGTAATGATTTCGATCACAATGATTTCAAAATCGGGTGGATTTTCTCTAAACAGGCTACAGTAGTACAGCATCTACTAGTTTACTGGCCGCGTAAAAGTAAGCCACGGTGGTCTTTTACTCAAACTCGCTGGAGGAACTTGATGGTTATTACAGAGTGGGCTGAAAATGAAGTTAGATCTGCTTGAAGTGATGTTGCAAATAAACGACAGTCGGTTTGAAAAAGCTCCTGCAAGAACTTAGTGAGCTTTAATGAGATGACAGAAGCACAGTGTGGTTCCAGGGGTTCCTGAACCCCCTGGAAAGTTCTTACCATCATGCTCAGAGCTTTATGAACCGCCTCATGTCATTTCATTTAGCAAATACTCTATCGTTTTGTGCTTGAGGGAGGGGGGATTAATCACTGTCAGTGCTCTCTCTGCATTTATCGGGAGAAGCCTCACAATTAAAAAAAAACACG
The DNA here is from genome assembly GCF_018350175.1 of Felis catus. Taxonomy (NCBI): domain Eukaryota; kingdom Metazoa; phylum Chordata; class Mammalia; order Carnivora; family Felidae; genus Felis; species Felis catus. Next base: position 15,495,126 of record NC_058378.1, read on the forward strand.
GAGCACAGCGTCATCATGCCGTCAAGATGCCCATGTTTTTGCAAAGCATTAACAACACACAGTTGGGTTATTAGTTTCATACATAAAATTAACTCTGAATTTGCAAATGGAAATCCTTCTCGATAATCTGTGGATTTGCTGCTCTGACAGAAGGTTGAAGTGCCTGGTCAAGTAAGTTCGAGTAGGAGAATGAGAAAGACATCCTTTCCCAGATTTGCTTATTAAGTCATGTTGCTTAAACATTATGTGCCCAAGTCAATTCTTGTGCATAATCCCAAGCATATTAATTTAAACCTGCTCTTCCTTTCGGGGGGTGATGGGGACAAATTAATTAACATTTGCCAAAGATTGAGCAAGCTGAGATAAAAGACATTTGAACACTCTGTTGGACATTGAGTGGATTCATAGTCACACAAAGCAGACACTGAATGAAATGGTCATATAACCTTCCTGTCTTTATCAGACTCTGCCTTCCTTCCAGTTCAGACCTGTCATGGCTAGGCCAGGCCAAGTCGTGCCCTTTGGTATTTAAAATCCTGGACTTCAGATCCAGGGATGAAAATCAGTCTCACTGGATAAAGAACACAGACAGTGAGACTGTAGTAGCCCTCTTGCCCAGTTTGGGGGGACCCAGTCCCGAAGATGACTCCTCATCCAGAACCTCAAGTGCTTTCTCTAGTGGTAGGTGTTTCTGGTATGGCACAATGTTGGCTAACCCTGCCGCCCTCCCGGAACAAGGCCGCATCTTGGTTTCTAGAACGAGGGCTTACAATCAGAACTAAAGTAGCAAAGAGGGTACCAGTGCTGCCCCCCCCCCCGGGGTAACGAGCTGAAGGACTTAAAGTTTGCTCGCTTTCCAACCTCAGGACTGGGACCTTAAGCTAAGCCTGCAGGTTGAGGCTCTCCAGTTCTGGCTGTTGGCAGAGGCTGGACACAAGGGCTGGGAATCAGGCAGAGTCAAAGAGTTTGGAGAGAGTCCAGTTTCAAGTAATAATACTCTCTACCCCCTATAATGTTTTTTCCAGACACTAATATCAGAAAGTAGCACCTTAGCTATGTCCCTCCAAATAGTCTCAAATCCAAGATGACACCAACAGAACTATTCTACTTAGAACCAAAAGCTGACAATTCCTTCATATTCTTGAGGCATCCAAATGAAGCCTTGAAAGTAATTTTAGGGTGCCTGGGTGGCTCAGTCAGTTAAGTGTCCAACTCTTGGTTTTTGGGTCAGGTCATGATCTCACAGTTTTGTGAGTTCGAGCCCCGCATCGGGCTCTGTGCTGACAGCATGAAGCCTGCTCATTATTCTCTCTCTCTCTCTCTCTCTCTCTCTCTCTCTCTCTCTCTCTCTGCCCCTCCTCTGCCCACACTGTCTCTGTTTCTCTCAAAATAAATAAATAAGCTCAAAATTTTTTTAAATAATAATTTCAAGTACCCCATTAGACCAGCTGTTCTAAAATAGGACAGCAGGAGTCTGTATGTCAGTATCACCCAGAAACCTGTTTCTAACTATAGAATCCCCCAGCCTACCTGCACTGAGAACCACTGTACCTGATAGTTAGGCAGTGAACCCCTCAGCAACAGGCATGACTTCTTATTCGACTTTTAATACTACCCCCCCTAGTAAATGGTAGAAGGCTAGGTAGATGGGTGATCAAGCCAGGACTGGTAAATGGATGAATGGGTAAATTGTGATATCTTGTTAGGTATTTATATTTCCCAGCCTGACCTAAATGGATGCTTTGCAGCTGTTCCAGGCTGTGTTCACTGACTGCTACATAAGCCTTTATTAAACCTTCAGCTGAGCCTACAATAGTCTCTGAACTACTTTAACTGTGATCATTAGTCTTGCAATGTTATAAAGGCCATAAAATTCAGTCCTTAAGACCTCCCATAGTGTTAACCAGTCATCATTGATAAGCAAAAAATTAATGCTCTTCGTTTTAACCGTAGTCACAGAGAACACAAAGTTAAGAGTTGACCCTCACTTAGATTTGGCCTGAATAACCCCCAAAATCATCAGTCTCCTGTGAAAACCCAAATAAGAATACCCCTAACCTTAAGATGCCTTGTCATTGGGCGTAGACATTCTTGTATCCTGGGCTGTTGTCAAAGGCAACTGGCCCCAAAGTCATGTCTTTATACTGTATTTTCATCAGGAAATAGAAGGAAAAGAAAGGTGGGTTCTGGAGCAGTGCGCAACTTTGCTGCAGGAACCCCCTGAGGGTTTTATGTTGAAGTTACATGAAAACATGCCCACTCAGCCCAAATCTGTATGTAATCAAGGACTAGTTTTCCTCGGATGAGCCTTGAGCAAATCTCACTGGGTGCATCCTCAGGCAAAGTGAAAACAATTGTAGCCCTCGGTCTGAAGGCATAGGAAATATCACATCAACGCAAATGGAATTGCCAACATTATTAGATCTTTTTGACAACAGAAATGACAGTGTTGCACCTGATAGGTGCAAAGACTTTAAAAGCATTTTTCGAATGCCCTCATCCTGGGACAAGATAATAATAATGCTGAAAAGGGTCCAGAGCCCGGGGATCCCTCTAGGCTGAGGGAAATTGAGGCATAGCTCCAGTTTTCTGTACTTAGCCAGGGGGAGAAAACCTCTCTCTTTTAAGTGCAACCATTCACTGGAAAGTATTCCCAAATCTGCCTTTCTTTTGAGTTTGCAAGTAGGATTTTATTACAGTGGGACGGTGCAGGAATCTGCCCAAAATGCGCAAAGCCTTCCTTCAGAAAGACAGACCCCTCCAGGAAGTGGCTGTTTGCTCTGTCAGGATATTCTTAGCTGTTATCATTAACTTTCCAAGCTTAAGGTAGTTAGATTATTCATTGTTGGCTTCAGCATCTGCTGGAATTGTTCGTATAACACATGCTCCCTATACAGGTTAATGACCTGACTCCCCAGACAAGAGCATCCAGGAGCCCAGGCCTTGAAGCAAAGTCCTGGTTATCTCCTTGCTGGACTGCTTTGATGAGTTCCTTAACTAAAAAGGCCAATGCCGTGGGGGAAAAATGTCAATGGTATCATTTTCAGCAGGAAAAAAAAAGTGTGTGGGGTGGGAGGAGTCCAAAGAGCTTACATTTACCAGGGAGGTAAATATGCTGAAAAATATTAGAAATTAACATGTAAAGGCAAAAAGGTCTGTGATGAGATACCGGGGTTTTATTTCTTTTCCGAATTTAATATTAGCTACTATTATATCACTGCTTCAGTAAGATTCTTTCATAATAAAAAAGCATACACTGAGCGGACGCAAAGAGGGACAGCATGCTCTGTTTCCTCACTCGCCATCAAACTTTCTGCAGAACCTGTCGCTGCAGGAGTCCTTCAGATAAGCTCCAAGGGAGCTCTGTGTCCTTGCCGAGGGACAGGGGACCATGAAGATCATGTGGCAGGAAGGAGCTTCTTCTCAAGGCCAAGGGTCTGTGCTTGAGAGTCCCTTCGGATGGAGTTTCAATCCTCACTCCGCCCTGCCCCTCCCATGAGATCTTAGACAAGGGACCCAAACTCTAAGACCCCGTTTTGCTCCTCTGACAAATGTGGATAATGACAGAGCCTCCCCCCACACCGTCCTCCGCCCCTGTGTCCCCCTTCCCCACCAGTCTTGGCTTTTCATGCCTGTAAAGTGCACCGTGCACAGTAAATGCTCAAGAAACATTAGCTGTTGTGACTCACCTGGTACTTCGCCGTCCTTGACCGCTTCCTTTCTTTCCTTTCCACCAGCTGGGACATTTTCCTGATGATCGTTGCCGGCATGAAGCTGCTAAGGACCTCCTTCTGTAACCCCGCTCATCAGTTTATTCACGTGAGCTTCACTGCGATCTTTTTCCATTTTGACTACAAAGATCTGTCAGAGAGTTTCTTACTGGATTTCTTCATGGTGTCCATTGTGTTCAGCAAGGCAAGTTAGTTCTCCATTTTATTCATTTTCAAATTTAAAAGGGGCGTTTCTCACCATAGGTTTCAAGAGCTGTAAACATTTTCCTTTAAAGAAAATTGTGGAGTGAAATTAAATTGAATTACATATGCGTGTCACGCTCCTGCTACCACTTGAGGGACATTTCCCCGTGGAATACAAATATGCCACGTAATTTGCCAAAAATCACTAATTACAATGAATTAGCCATTTACTGTTGCTTGAAATTTTGAAATTTTATGATCTTTGCGTCTGTTAGCAATCTCATTACAGAACTTCCGTAGACCTCAAAATGCTCTGAATTAAAGATTGGCAGCCAGACAGATTTTTTTTTTTTTTTAAATTAGCTAGCATTTGAGGTAAAACTTGTGACCTGGTATCCAAGAACCAGGTCTCTTGGATTATTTTCATTCTTCTTGGCGTGTGTCAGGTCAAGATACACAGGCAATGAGAAATCCTAATCATAGTTCAGGCAAAATAGGGGGATGGAATCGGATGTCGAACATGGTGGGGGGGGGGGTGGATAAAATCCGCTGGATCCTCACCTGAGTGTTTTCTGAGCACCTCGCAAAGCCAGGGTTTGTAAACAGAAATGAAAAGGAATTTGGAACAACTCCTGGTCAATAAACTGACACACCCTCTCACTTCACATCGGGCTTCCTCACGCGCTGTCTTTAGCACGGTGGCCGCCGGTGTCTGTCCTCAGCTTGACTGAGCCAGCCCCTCCCCCGCTTTTGGTTAATAATTTTTTAATTTTAAGATCTTTTTTCCTGAGCTTCATCTTTTACCTCTTTTTGAATCCGTTCTGTTAAATGTTTCTCTTTCTTACTTACCGTTTTCTTCTACCTTTCTCTTTGCTTATTTTAGGTAACAAAATTTCAAAACTCTCATATTGTCCTAACGACGCCCTGTGAGCGATTGTCCTCACCTATCAGACGTGCGCGTTTCCTCTCATAACTCAGGCTGAACTCCGATTTTTCAGCTGCCCGAGTCCCTTCTTGTGTCGTTTGTCACATGCTCTGTGCTATTATTACTTTTGCAGCCTACCTCTTATTCCAGAACCCTGGTCTTGGTCCTTTTCCCACAAACATTTCTTCTGTGTTTGAGTTCTGTTTGGCGTTGATAAAGTTATCCCAGTTTTCTCGCGGTTCAAATCACAGGCTTCCATATTCTGTTTTCCTTCACTATGTATAAATTGCCTTTATTTCACATAATAAATGTAAAACTATATCCTATGATCTGTAAAGCATTTTAGAAGTTATTATAAATAACCTTACCACTTGCAGGGGGTAAGAGCTTATAATCAGATGCAAAATGTGTCAGGATGTATTGAATTCCCGGCTCTGGCATTATTTCTGTTTTGACATGGTGTTATTTACATGCCTTTCTGACCCGCGGTTTCTGATAAAATTGAAAGTAAGGATAGTAGTCTCGCCCAGGCATTGAGAGGATTGAAAGAAGTCTTTAAGGAAGATGTGCTTTCCAAATGCAAGGCAGAATTTGTAGAGCCATTGTAAGTAGAAAAACAGAAGTTATGCACTGTTTAGTGTGGGGAGGAGCGTGGCTGGTTTTCCACACTGAGCTCCACTTAAGAATCTCTCTGTAAAGTGAGACGCCCCAGGTGAACACAGGCATGACAGAGAGGAGTGAGGGTCTCACTGTAAAAGTCTTAAGGGCCTGGCTTCTAAGTGATTGTACATCCACAGCAGGAACAGTGATTTTCATTTCCTGGAGCACAGGCAGCCTTCCCCCACTGACACTTGGTGCCATCCTGTGCATCGTGAGCAGCGTGGGACAGGACACAGTCTGAAACTAACTCTGTGCAAACTTAGCGGCTGCAAGCATTTGACTTTCACTTGCCATAATCTTTTTGAAGTCACAGTTCAAACACTAATAAAAGTCAGACAGAACTATAGTAGCCGCATTCCTATTTTCTCTAATTGTGGGAACATTAGCACATGTAATTTCAATAGTTTGCTTTTAGGCTGGGGATAAGAACAAAAGCTAGAAAAATCAGCATATTGTATAGCGAGTCAGTCCTGAAACATCCCTAACTCCCTCTGATGCTTGCTCACGCTTGATCTTGAGAGAGCTGGGAAGAGTCCATTGTCTGGAATGAGAAACAAAATAAAAATATGTCGTTAAAGAGACAGCATTGGAGATCTTACTGGGGAATAAAAAAAAAGCCAGCAGAAATTAGTGACAGAAGACAGTGGTGGCGATGAGCGGGACCCACAGTTAATGTTTCCAGTAAATATCCTGCCTGTAATTCCCAACTGCTGCTTTCTCTTCTTTCTCATCATTTAAATATACCTTTAGGGGCGCCTGGGTGGCGCAGTCGGTTAAGCGTCCGACTTCAGCCAGGTCACAATCTAGCGGTCTGCGAGTTCGAGCCCCGCGTCAGGCTCTGGGCTGATGGCTCGGAGCCTGGAGCCTGTTTCCAATTCTGTGTCTCCCTCTCTCTCTGCCCCTCCCCCATTCATGCTCTGTCTCTCTCTGTCCCAAAAATAAATAAAAAAAAAAACAACGTGGAAAAAAAATATATATACCTTAAAAAAAAATTGTGCCCCAAGGTCTGGAAGGTGGATGTTGGCTAGTCTCTGCAGCCTGCCAGACCTAGTGAAAAATGAAAAACAGGACATAATGAGTTCCAGAGTCCAGTGGGAAAGAATTAGCACCGGCCAAGCATTGACAGGAGGGCGGGGCATTCACAGTTATGGCATCCTGGGCTCCTGGGGAATGGCCAGAGGGGGATATCCCATATCCCCTCTCGAGATGTGTGGTATTCCAAGCCTACACCCAGGTGGTGCATCACCTTTGAGATGTCAGGCCATCCTCCCCCGCTCCCGTGTATTCTCAGTCCCCTCCCTCTTTCAGTCCAGCCCCATCAGTCAGCGTTTCCTTTCAAGAATTAACTGCTGTAATTAATTTGTCGCATTTCTGGGGCATCTAGGTCCTTGGCGGGGCAGACAGCATACTGCAAGTACGGGTACTCGGTTGCGACAGGATCAAAGACAACAAAGCTGCTTTTGTGCTCTCTCACTGGTCTTGAAAAAGTTCCTAGAAATCACTCTGCCTTGACATTTCTAGTAATGCTTAGTTGTAAAAGTAGGACTTTACAGAATCCTGCCAGATGATAATTCTGCCAGCATTTGCAGAATGCATTGACTACGAAATTCTACAGGCCATTGGTTCAGCGTGGGAGGTAGCTCTCTTACCATCTAGCAAATTAACGCTAATGGGTGAAGTTGCTTTTATATGAAGCTACATGAATCATCACACGGGGGCCATGAGTTGTGGCTCTGTTACAGATGCTGCAACTGCCATTCCAATGATTTGGAACCAGAGTTTCTAAATGACATTTCCCTTTTTGTTTTCTGTATGTAGGTAGAAAGTCTTGCATTAAAATGGAACCTCTTGTTTGGGAATGCATGCTTTTATGGAAGCATTTGTTCAGAAAACTTTGTTCAACAAAGTAATTGTTCACTTATTTAACATCCCTTAAGCATTATTAAGCATTGTACTAGGGCATAAAGATTACGAATGATACGAAAGGTAGACAGACGTCTTTATCTGGTACTTTTCATGGGTCAGGTGCTGTTTTCAGCACTTTATACATATTGATGTGCTCGGTCCTTTATGGTAAGGTACTGTTCCTGGTACAGACGAGCAGAGGCACAGAATTTAAGTTAGTCATCGAAACATCTCGTAGGTATAAAATGGGCGCAGGATTCTTCTCCAAGGCTGCGCTTTGTGACGCGGCCTCCTCTGCTTGGGGACTCTGGAAAGAAGGCACAAAGGTAAGGAGATAATTACAGTAAATGTGATAAGGAAGGTGGCCATGGCAGAGAATTTCGAGAGGGCACATAAAGTGTACCCAGTCCCACCCAGGAGAATCAGAAACAGTGATGCTCACCTTGAGCTTTGAAGAAGGGGGAGTGAGTCAGGCAAGGAAGGCAGGGAAAAGTGAGCTGCATCAAGGGAACAGCATGTGCGAAGGCACAGAAGCAAGAGAGAGTTTGGCATGTTCCGGGATCCGCAAGACCCTTGGCAAGCGTGAACACGTGGCGGGGGCGAGTGGTGAGGGATGAAGCAGTGGGTGTCCCAGGTCAGATGGCAAAAGGTCCGGCAGGCTATGTGTTAGGGTTTGGACTTCACTCCTACTTTGGCTGAAGGTTGTTAAGTGAGGAGTAGCAGGATCAGAATTGCATGTTAGAAACATCTCTTTGTAGGAGTGATAAGAGATGAGAAAGCATGGGTTTTGGAAATTGGGTAGGAGAGGATCGCAGTAATGCAGGCGACTCATAGTGACAGCTGGAACTGCAGTGGCAGAAGTGAGACAGAGAGAAGGGGACACGTTCCAGTAGGGTGTGGGAGGTGGGCCTGGTAAATTTAGTGACCACTGGGATGCAGTGGACTTTGGGAGGAAGAGCCACCACTGGGAGCTCTCAGATCGCCACTCTAGTAACTAGTGCTGTCACTAACTACATTAGCGGGGAAAATAATCTTGGTTCTAGATGTGCTGAATTGTGTAATGAGAAGCGATGAGGACCCAAACTAATTAACCCTGGGAACGGGATTTTTTTCCATTTAAATATTTTAATTTGCATAACGAATGCATAAATGCATGCTCATTGTAATAAAATTAGAAAACCAATGGAAAAATACAAAGCAAGTCTGTCTTGTACAACATTCATCACTTCTTAACCCCCCTCCTCTCCCTAATGATGGTAAACATTTCAGAATAATTCCTTCCATTCTGTTTTCCTAAAAATTCACACACATACACAGAGATACACAGATTTAAAGAGGATCATTCTTTACACATTTTTTACTTTGTTACTTAAAAACGTATCTCAGAGACTTCCATGACTATCCATCTAATGTGGCGTCTTCTGTTTGATGCCTTCATAGTATTCCATGGCGCATATCATAATTTGACTAGCCATTCCCCTATGATAAACATTTAGTGTGTTTATAGATTTTTTCTGTAGTAGTTGGGACTAATTTGTTCACAGATTCCATAAATCTACATGAAACTGGCTTCATGACAAAAGGGAATCAAACTGTTCACATAACCAGTTGGGTGATCCAGAGGCTTAAATGATGGCCTTGAAATTCTGTTGTTGTTGTTATTTCTCCTTCTTGTCCTCATGCTGGCTGTCCATCTCTATTCTGCTGGCTTCATTCTTAGATTGTGTCTATCCACGTGGTGTAACTATGGTCACCAGCAGTTCTAGGTTCACAGCATTCTTATACCTAAAAATCCCAGAAAGAAGAGAAAGCATCTTTCCTAATGATTTCAGCCAAAGTCTTAGGGAAGAGTCTCATTGACTCCTTTGGTGTCATGTGTTCATTCATGAACCAGGGGCAGTGGCCAGAGGGATGTGAGTTCCCTAGTTAATGAAGCCTAGACTTCTTGCCCATACCTCCCTTGAATCCTAACCAAACTGTAGGGACTAGGAGCCAGGGACAGAAGAAAATGAGGCTAGACAAGAAGTGTCTGATGCTACTGCATTTGACTACACGAGATCAAAACTAACTGCTGGTGTTAGGAAACACACAAGTGTCTGTGAAAGATTCCCACGATGGGAATTGCTGGGTCGATAGCATATACATAAAAGAATCTCAATAGAGAATCCTTCCAAAAGATTTACATTCCTTCCAACAGGGGTGACCACAGTTCAAGAAATAGGTATGAGAAGTGACACTCTCGAAACAAGATCAAGTACGGCATATAATGGTAAGCAGGAAAGGAAACGGGACTTGTCAGGTTTATTGATCTTTTTCATAACTCTGGAATCTTCAGTAAGGTCATCTCGCAATTTCCTCTCTACTAGACGAGACTAACTCCTGTAATAACATCAACCCATAGGGCCTGGAGCGTTCTTTATGGCCCAACAATGTCCTGTCTTCAAGGAAATGAAGTCTGCTGTGATAAAGCTTTCAAATCCTCTGCAACTTTCTGTAGGAAATCTATCTGGATCACATACTAGCAGCCTGGTTGTCATTTAAAAGGATAGATGAGTAAGAAATGGTAAGAGAGAAAAAGAGAATGGTGATGAGTGGGAAGAATGATCACAGCGCAGTAGAAACTCTATACTCAACTAAATTATAGTGGGTGGTTGGTTGGTTCACTGAAAAACGTAAGCAGGAAATTATAATAAATGATACCTGCCTACCTTATAATTTGATTAAAGTACAAAACTTGTATATGTACTCTTATTGCCAGTCCTTTGAAGCCTTATCTTTGAGTAGGAATCTACAGAATGAGGACTATTTGCTCTTACTGCATGAACCATGCCCAGAATGTGTTTTCTAGGATGTTCAGTGCCCATTTCTGTTTCTTAAATTCTACTTGAAGTGAGAAGTACAAGTTACCTCTGAACGTCTGAGAGCAGTTCACATTTCTTTGTTCCCAAGTCTCCTCTCATTCGTACCTAAGTCCACAACAGTATTTTTAGAGAGGTCTTCCTCAAGCTCTCGGCATTCAACTTTACTGTGATAGAAACACCCTGTTCTGTACCTACTCATATTGTTTGTTCTCATATTGCATCAGTTTATGCAATATTTAATTGAGTAAAAAGATCATTATATTGAGAAGTAAAACTGATACGGCCTGGGCAACCAGCGTAAAGACCTGTTGTTGATCATTCAACTCCAGTGGGGGGATTGATCAGGAGTGTACTGGCCTTCAGTGTTCATTGGGTTGTGGGACTCACCAGTCAGTTTTACAGCGCAAATATAAATGTCAATCAGTGTGAAAGTCGATTAGGCAGGTTTTTGAATGCAAGGGTCTCCTTTGGTAAGATACGTAGAAGAGAGCCATATTTGCTTGGCTATTGACTCATCTGTGTTCTTCGAGGTGCTGTCCCCAAACTGAAGTTAAGGAGACATATAGGATCTCAGCATACGACATAGAGAATTTGATTCAGCAATTATTATTTAGTGCTGCCTGAGGAAGGGAGGTGCTTCCGCAGGAAGAAATGCCCTCACAGAGCTTAGCCTGTTGGGAGAGATGGAATAATTACAAACAACGGAGAGTTAAGTTTCCTCATCAGGCACCCTAAGATTCTGACTGCTTTCTCGGCTCCCTACTCAGACATGAACCTTTGAAAATACACACCCGGTGCCTCTGAGTTTTCGCCACCCGCTGCCACCACTTTGGTGCCAGCCACCCTCTCCCTCCCCTGCGTTACGGTAGCAGCCTTCTAACAGGCCTCTCTGCCTCCACCCCTGCTACTACAGCCCCTTCTCAACAGAGGGGCCAGAGGGTTTGTTTTATATAAACTTACTTTGGAATAATTTTAGATTCATAGAGAAGATGTAAAGGTAGTGGAGTTCCCACACACCCCATACTCAGTGTCCCCTATTATTAACATTTGACATTGGTCTACCACATTTGTCCCAATTAAGGAGCCAAGGTTGATTTGTTTTCATCAACTAAAGTCCATACTCAGTTCACATTTCTTTAGTTTTTCTGTAAGGTGTCCTTTTTCTTTTCCACCCGAGACTCCACCCACACTGCACTTAGTTGCCCCATCTCCTCCTTAGGCTCCTCTTGGCAGTGATAGCTCTGTTGTTTCGTTCGTGAAGTTAATGGTTTTGAGGAGTATTGGTTGGGTATATTGTAACATGTCTTTCTGTTAGAATTTGGGTGATGCTTTTCTGCTTTTGAGACCTGAGTTATGGGTTTGCGGAAGGCAGATGACAGAGGTAAAGTGCCATTCTCATCACATCATATCAAGGATTCATGCTAGCAACATGACTTAACATTTGATGTTGACCTTCACCTGGGCGAGGTAGTATTTGTCAGGCTTTTCCATGTAAAGTTATCCTTTTGTGAGTCTTTCTATATTCCTTGGAGGAAAATCACTATGTGTAGTTCACATTCAAGGAGTGGGAAGTTGTATTCTACTTCCTTGATGGGAATGGAAGAAATAATAAATTGTTTGATTTATTTTGAAAATTATTTGATTTTTCTGCATGAGAGATTTGTCTATCATCTACCTATCTACCTATTTTTATATCAGAATGGACTTGTAGATATTTATTTCATACTTTGGGTAATAATACAATATTGCTTTACCCGTCTTGTTGCTCTTTGGTTATTTGGAGCTCTTTCGGTCGGCTTTTGTGTCACTTTGACATAATCCCACTGTGTGTGTGTGTGTGTGTGTGTGTGTGTGTGTGTGTGTGTGTGTGTTAGCACTTTCTTACTTTCCCCCACTGTAAGATGTAAGATGTTTTTGCATATGTCCCGCCCCGGTCCTAAAATTTGCCATTTCTCCAAGGGGGGCCTGCTTACTTTTATTAGGGAATGGTATTTAGAAACCAAAATCAGGAACCCAAGTGTGCTTGTTGATACTTGCGTGTCATTGATTTCAGGCACTCTCAGCCAACAGAGCAAGGGAATATATGTGTGTATACGCATGTATAGACACATATCTAGAAATAATTCTGCATGTAACCACTTGTGTCTACATTAAGTGAGAGTTCTTACTGATATCTCCAAGTTGAATCCATTACCACAGGGATCATTCCGGCCAATCGCCCTTGCTTACTGTTACTTTCCACTCCATCAGTGAGAAACCTGACTTCTACCATCTGTTGTACATTTAGTTAACTGTTTAGTTCTAGTGTGTGTGTATAGTCATTTCATAATTGCCAACCTGTGCCCCATGGGAAACAATCTTATCAACTAGAGCACAGTGCTCAAGTGCAATGTAGTTCCTTTTTGCCTTTAGTCTTACAGATTCCACTCATTTTCAAAGTTACTTGAGTCAGCACCTTGTTCCTCCACCTCCCTTGGTGAGGTTATTCCGTACATTTATACCATAGTTACATTGTTTTGTCACTGTCTGCATTCCATTTGGAGATCTCCAACCTCCTAGATGATTATTAAAAAATTTGCATACATTACGTTTTCTCATGTGATAAATTTCTGTGGAATTTAACAAATCTATAATTGCATGCATACATTATTAGGGTATCTTACAAAATAATTTGCCCTAAAAAATCCCGTGTGCTTCATGGATTCATTCGTCTCTCCCCTTCTCAAAACTCTGGCAACCATTGATATGTTTACCACTGCTTTGGTTTTGTCTTTTTCAGCATATCATATAATTGGAATCATATGCCTTTTCACATGGGCTTCGTCCACTTAGCAGTATACATTAATGATTTATCTGTGGCTTTGCATGGCTTTGGCTTGAGAGCTCGTTCCTTTTTATTGTTGAATAGTATTCTGTTGTATGGATGTTTATCTGCTCACCTGTTGGAAGAAATCTTGGTTTTTCTAGTTTTTGGTGATTATGAATAAAGCTGCTATGAACATTTGTCTGCAGGTTTTGTGTAGACTTAATTTTCAGTTAAGACGGATAAACATCTGATAGCCAAATTAATGGCAAAAGTATGTCTAGTTTTGTAAGAAACTGCCAAATTATCTTCCAAAGTGCTGTCTACTGTTCTGCATTTTTGCCACAGTAGATGAGAGTTCTTATTGTTCCTCTACCTCACATAATTTATGCTGTCAGTTTTGGGGGTTTTAGCAATTCTAGTAGGTATTTATAGTGCCATCTCCTTTTCATTTTCATTTCCCTAAAGACAAGTGCTGTTGGTGTTGTCATATACTTATTTGCCAACTGTACATCTTCTTTGTTGGAGTGTCCAGATTTTTTTGCCCGTTTTAAAATTGGTTTATTTTCTTATTGTCGAGTGTAAGAGTTCTTTGCATATTGTGGCTACAAGCCCTTTATTTGATATATGTTCTCTGGGCTTGTCTTTTCATAGCGTGGTTTTTAGATCTTCTGTGGTGTTCCTCTAGGGTAGAAGAGGTTATTTACTAAATTTTTCTTGCCCTGCTAAGCTGCCCTTTTCCTGGTCATCTGGCTAGAGAAAGCAGACTTTTTTTTTTTTTTTTAATTTTGGGCTTTTTTGGTTTATGTCTCTTGACATTTCTGAGTTGCTGGCTTGCTTAGCTCTAAATTTGCATGGAAATTTATGGTCAAAATGAAATGGAAATGCATGGTCAAAAGAAAATCCGGGGGGGGGGCGCCTGGGTGGCTCAGTCGGTTAAACGTCCGACTTCAGCCAGGTCACGATCTCGCGGTCTGTGAGTTCGAGCCCTGCGTCGGGCTCTGGGCTGATGGCTCAGAGCCTGGATCCTGCTTCCGATTCTGTGTCTCCCTCTCTGTCTGCCCCTCCCCCGTTCATGCTCTGTCTCTCTCTGTCTCAAAAATAAATAAATGTAAAAAAAAAAAAATTAAAAAGAAAAAAAAAGAAAATCCAGGGAACTCAATACCATTTATTTCCCCAGATCCCAGGGCCCTTAGTTGGTTTCCCCCTTTCTCTCCAACTTTCAGAGTCTTCTTAGGTTTATTTAGTAAGCCATTTTCAAGATTTTCAGTTGTATTTAACAGGAGCAATAGAGAAAGATATGTACTTCCTGCTCCCCAAAGTGGAAGCCTATGATGTACACTTTAATCTAAATCCATCATCAAATGATGCTATAATGCTTCACTTTCTAACTCAGGTACCTTTTAACAGAATATTTTCAACTTCTCCTTCCTGTTCTTCCAACACAGTAGTTATTCATTTCTTTATCCATATTTTAAAATCACCCAATGCATTATTCCTATGATTTCTTAAACAAAAAATTATATTTTATATCACTTGTAAAATAACAATAATAAATATTTTACTTTACCTTCACTTCTTTCTTTGTATAGATTTAAGTTTCTGACCTGTATCATTTTCCTTCAGCATGAAGAAATTTTAACATTTCTTGCAGGGAAGGTCAGCTGGTAATGGATTTCCTCAGGTTTTGTTTACAGAATCTTTATTTTTTTCCCCTTCAATTTTGGAGAATAATTTTGTTGGATGTACAGTTCCAGGTTGGCAGGGATTTTTCTATCAACACTTCAATAAATATTTCACTCCACTTTCTCCATGCTTGCATGAATTCTAATGAGAAATCTGTTCGAATTTCTTTGTTCTTCTATATGTAAGGTCTTTTTTCTTCTGGATTTCAAGATTTTTCTCCTTTTTAGCTTTCTGAAGCTTGACTATGACATGCCTAGGGATGTGTGTGTGTGTGTGTGTGTGTGTGTGTGTGTGTGTCCAATCTTGCTTGGTTCTTTGAGTTTTCTGGGTTTGTGTTTTGGTATCTGTCATTAATTTTGGAAGTTCTTGGCTATTATTCAAATATTTCTTCCACTCTTTCTTCTTCCTCTGGTATTACAATCACACATATGTTACACCTTTTCTTATTGTCCCGCAGTTCTTAGATATTTTCTGCCCAAGGCCAGGAGTACAGAATGGTTTGCAGGCAGTTGACAAAGCCACCGTCCAGGCTCTTGGGGACACATGTTCACTTGCAGTGCCCCCCCCCCCCAGAATGGCTCAGGAGAAAATTGTCACAAGCTCTGCCCTGCATCTGGAAACAAAGAACGTGGTCCAATATGTTCGGGTTCCCAAAGAAATTGGAAATTCCTCAAGTGGTAGAACCATGGGGACATTTATTTGTTCCCTACTTCCCGCAACATCTAACAAAACGCAGGGTCACCCTGATTACCCAAGCTGTATCCGTTGAAACCAGTTGAGAGGTGAGAAATGGAAAAGCTGGTTTTTGAAAAATGAAGCCTAAGCTTGGACGTGGCGATCGGATGACATTTTATTGTTCTAGAGAGATGATGATTCACAGTGCAGGGGCAGAGGAGTGTGTGGGAGGAGAAAAGGTTATTTAGACTGAGCATATGGGTCACTCCGAGTTCCCTCCTCAGGCTTTTCCTGGTATATATTTTCATCTTCTTGGTTTCCTATAAATCCTGTTTAGCTGTGTCACTGTTGCTTGCCGTCCTGTTCACACTGGGGAGCTAACACATGACCAGCATCACTGTCCGCTCTGCTGTGAGTGAGTTGCTTTGTGCTCTATAGTCGGCAGAGCCCCTCTTGCAAAACCGAGGGGTAAATCACCCTGCATGTAGCTGTAGATCTTCCCCAGTGGTGAGAAACTGGTGTCATCCAACTGGCCAGCCCTTTACTGTGTCCTGTAACTTCCGGGAAGGGCCTGAGCAGCCCCAAACATCCTTTGCTTGAGATTTACAGCCTAACACATCAACTTTCTTGGCTTCCACTCCCCAGCACACCGCCCACACATCAAGGAGCGGAGTTTCCCTTAACTCAAACCATGCAAGTTACTGTAATTTATCTCCTGGGAAGAGATAGGGAGCTGAAATGTTCATCTCCTCTGAACCTCTGCCTTCAAAATAGGGATGAGTTTTGCCTCCCCATTTGGGACCTCCAGCCTGGTATGCAACAGAGAGACCTTCCCCCCCCCCCACCCCTCCCCTTCAGGCTTCCTACATTCTCATGTAAAAGAATACTATAAAAAACACTTGGATTTAGTAATGTTCAGAGATCTACATAGTTAAGAGTGTCCCTGTTGATATGTTAAATAAGTATTTGCAGGCTCTTATTTGTTTGTTTGTTTGTTTGTTTGTTTGTTTATTTATTTATTTATTATTTTTGATTGAGTGAGCCAGGGGCAGAGGGAGGGAAGGAGAGAGAGAGAATGCCACCAGGGGCAGAGAGAGACAAAGAGAGGAAAAGAGGGAATGAGAGAGAGAATCCCCTGAAGGCTCTACACTGTCAGTGTAGAGCCCAAAGAGGGGCTCAAACTCACAAACCGTGAGATCTTGACCTGAGCCAAAGTCAGATGCTGAACTGACTGAGTCACCCAGGCGCCCCCAGGCTCCCATTTATTTAAAGTCTGCAGCTTTCTCCCCTGAAGAAGGCTGTTCCCTGGCTCAGTGTTGCAGCCCCTCCCATCAGGGCAGTGGTGATGTGTCTTAGTGTAGACAGATTCTTGAAGAGCCCCGGCTGATGAGTCTTCCCAGGAATAGGGAAGTGATGTGTGCTGAAGGCACGCAAAACCTACTTGAGTAGCTTCAGAGGATTCAGGAGATGTGATGATTCTAGACTCCCTTCACTGACAGAATTCTGAAAACCTCCCTTACTTGGTGGGGAGCAGTGCCCTCCTTAAAGCCCTCCTTAAAATGCTTCCCAGAGGGAGAGCTAAATTTGGTTGAGTCAGGCAATATTTTCCTTACAAGGCTGACAATCCCTTACTGGCTGGGGGCTTCTGGTTCTACAGGATTACACATGAACCTGTGGATTCCAAATAGTGTCTTTTACCAGGTGCCCATACTGAGGACAAGAACTTCAAGGTCACAGACTTACTTTTCTTCCTTCCTTCCTTCCTTCCTTCCTTCCTTCCTTCCTTCCTTCCTTCCTTCCTTCCTTCCTTTCTTTTCTTTCCTTCCTTCCTTCCTTCCTTCCTTCCTTCCTTCCTTCCTTCCTTCCTCCTTCCTTCCTTCCTTCCTTCCTTCCTTCCTTCCTTCCTTCCTTCCTTCCTTCTTTCTTTCTTTCTTTCTTTCTTTCTTTCTTTCTTTCTTTCTTTCTTTCTTTCTTTCTTTTTCTTTTCTTGAACTGCCAGTTTTGGAAATACTTTGATGGACCAAACCACAATGCTTCTGCCTGAAGGAAGGGTCCTGATGACTCTGAGATGGTTGCCATGTAAGTTTAAAATCTCCAGAAAGAAAAGGAGAGTGAATTGCTCCTCTTATAAGGAAAATCCGTGGCTGTTGCAAAGATCTGGCGTGTGAATGGAAGCAGCAAGAAAATTTCCACTGAACGCATGCCAGCTATAGTCGCGGGTTATATATCACTTGATGAGTTGGGGAACCTCCTGAAGCTTTCATTGACTCATTGTTTCACTTTCTGAAAATCACTTACTGCACATACATCCACTGTATTACTTACCTGCCGGAAGGTGAGTCTACAACATAAAGAATACTCAGTGCCTGCTGCCAATGTGTATACACTCCAGTGGGGGACAAAGGAGATGAAAACATGTAAGAAGTACCTCTGAAACAATCTCGAAAGGGCAATAAACAAAGTAACATATTTGTTGAGCACTTAATACATGCTGAGTCCTACAATAAAAACTTACCTGGATTATCTCATTTAATCTGCGCAATACATTTCTGAGATACATAGCATTATCGTATCCACTTTGCAGATGAGAAAACTAAGGCTCAGTGGAGCGAAACTTGCCAAAGATCACGCAGCTAGTGAGAGGCAGAGCTGGGATGGGAACTCGGGTCTGTATGACCGCCAAGCCCACTGTTGAAACCAGGATGCTGTGCCTCTACTTTGTGTGTGATTTGAAGTTAGAAGCCACAGATAGAGGAGACCTCCAGAGGGAGCAACTAGTTAAGGCCATAGGGGGAAAGGTCACAGGAAGCACTTTGGAGAGATGTCACTGTGAACTACTTTTTAATTCCATTTTACTTCTGTTGACTTGTCATTTATGGCCCTCATTGTAACTCCTTGCTCTTACATTAAAAATGCAAACCTTTAATTCATCGCAATGGACTTTCGAATAAAAATATACCACTTCATGTGTAGCGTAAGGAATTTTAATAGTTTCCCTTCCCATTCTCTGTGCTCTTGTCGTGCATTAATTTTACATATGTGATAAATATGCAACATGCATTTAATTTTACATGTGTGATAAACACGTAAATAAATGGGAGCCAGTAATTTTGCTTTAGAGCCAAATTGCTCCTTTAGAGCAATTGAAAATAAGAAAAAAATTATTTTATTGCCACTTATTCCATTTCTGATGCTCTATTTCTTTGCATATGTAGATCCAGGTTTCCAAACTATATCATATTTCTTGCGCCTGGACTTCCTTGAAGAGTTCTTGGAGTATGGGTCTATTGGCCATGAACTTGGTCAGTTCTGTTTGTCTGAGAAAGTATTTCTCTTTCATTTTTGAAAGATATTCTCACTGGGTATAGGATTCTATCTTGACAGTCCTACCTGCCCCCGCCCCCCACCGCCCTTAAGAATGCCATTCCTTTCAGCACTTAGTACTTAAAAAATGTCACATCAGGGGCGCCTGGGTGGCGCAGTCGGTTAAGCGTCCGACTTCAGCCAGGTCACGATCTCGCGGTCTGTGAGTTCGAGCCCCGCGTCAGGCTCTGGGCTGATGGCTCAGAGCCTGGAGCCTGTTTCCGATTCTGTGTCTCCCTCTCTCTCTGCCCCTCCCCTGTTCATGCTCTCTCTCTGTCCCAAAAATAAATAAAAACGTTGAAAAAAAAATTAAAAAAAAAAAAAATGTCACATCATTACCATCTGCCTTACATGGTTTCTACTGTAAGTCTCCTGTAATTTTTACTGTGGTTTTTTTTTGTGTGTGTGTGTGTAATGTGTCTTTTTGTCGTTGTTGCCTCCAAGATTTTCTCTTTGTTGTTTTCAGCAGATTCAATAGGTCATGCCTAGTTGTTGTGTGAGTGTTTGTCCTCCGTGTCATCTGAGCTTGGTGTCTGTCATTATTCTGAACATTTCTTGGCCATTACTTCTTCAAATACTTCTTTTGTCCTCCTGTTCTCTTTCTGAGGTTCAAACTATGCATATGTTAGATAGTTTGATATTGTTATGCAGCTTTTAAATACTCAGTAATATTTCCTATTAAGTTTTTAATTCCAGTTAGTTAACATACAGTGTTGCATTGGTTTCAGGTGTACAATATAGGGATTCCACAGTTCCCTACAATACCTGGTACTCATAATGACAAGTGCATTCCTTAATCCCCATCTCCCACCCACCTCCGCTCAGGTGACCATCAGTTGGTTCTCTACAGTTAAGAGTCTGTTTCTTAATTTCTCTCTCTCTCTCTTTTGTTTCCCCTTTGCTCATTTGTTTTGTTTCTTAAATTCCACATAGGAGTGAAGTCATGTGGTATTTGTCTTTCTCTGACTGACTTATTTTATTTAGCATAATACCGTCTAGCTCCATCCACGTCATTGCAAATGGCAAGATTTCATGCTTTTTTATGGCTAGGTAATATTCCATTGTATTTATGGACCACATCTTTTTTTAAAATTTATTTATCTTGAAATAGAGAGCAGGGGAGGGGCAGAGAGAGAAAGAGAGAGCGAGAGAGAATCTCAAGGAGGCTTCGCACTGTCAGTGCAGAGCCCAATGCAAGACTCGAACTCAAGAACTGTGAGATCATGACCTAAGCCAAAATCAAGACTCGGATGCTTAACTGACTGAGCCACCCAGGCCCCCATCACATCTTTTTTTATCCGTTCTTTGATTGATGGATACTCAGGCTGCTTCCATAAAGTGGCTATTGTAAATGATGCTGGTATAAACATAGGGGTGCATGTATCCTTTTGAATTAGTGTTTTTGTATTCTTTGGGTAGATATCCAGTAGTGCAATTACTGGATCATAGGGTAGTTCTATTTTTAACTTTTTGAGGAACCTCTGTACCGTTTTCCACAGTCACTACACCAGTTTGCATTCCTACCAACAGTGCACTAGTGTTCCCTTCTCTCCACATCCTCTCCAACACCTGTTGTTCCTTTTGTTGTTGGTTTTAGCCATTCTGACAGGTGTGAGGTGGTATCTCATTGTGGTTTTGATTTGCATTTCCCTGAGGATGAATGAGGGTGAGCATCTTTTCATGTGTCTGTTGGCCATCTGGATGTCTTCTTTGGAAAAGTGTCTATTCATGTCTTTTGCCTATTTCTTCATTGGGTTATTTGGTTTTTGGGTGTTGACTTTGATAAGTTCTTTTTAAATTTCCAATACTAACCCTTTTTCTGATATGTCATTTGCAAATATAGGTTTCCCATTCCTTAGGTTGCCTTTTAGTTTTGTTGATTGTTTCCTTTGTAGAGAAGCTTTTTATTTTGATGTAGTTCCAATAGTTTATCTTTGCTTTTGTTTCTTTTGCTTTGGGAGACATATCTAGAAAAAGCTTGCTACAGCCAATGTCAATGAAGTTACTGCCTGTGGGATTTTTATGGCTTCAGGTCTCACATTTAGGTCTTTCATCCATTTTCAATTTACTTTTGGGTATAGTGTAAGAGTACTTTCTTTTTTGAATTCATTCAGTTTTATCTTTGTGTTTCAGTTTAGGTCGTTTCTGTTGACCTGTCTTCAAGTTCATCGATTGTTCCTTTGACTCTGTTAGTGTGATGAGCTTGTTGAAAGCATTCAATGTCTCTGTTATGGTGTTTCCATTTCTATCATTTCCATTTGAGTCTTTCTTTTATAGTTTCCATCTCTTTGCTGAAATTACCCATCTAATCCTTCATATTGTACACTTTTGCTGTCAGAGCCCTTAACATATTCATCATAGTTCTTTCAACTTTCCTACCAGATAGTTCCAGCCTAAATGTCATATCTGACTCTTGCTCTGTTACTTTGTCTTTTAGGAGTGCATTTTTTTTCTTCCCTTTTTGTATACGTCATAATTTTTTTGGTTGAAAGCTAGACATCTTGTGGAGGACCATAGAGAATAAAGTAAATAGTTTTTATGCCTGGAACTGAGCATGCCTTTCCTTCTGGGAGAGATTTAGTGCAGAGCTATGCCTGCTGTCTGTATATCAGACCCTGTTTACTCTGCCCTCAGTTATCATGTGCAGAGGGCAGTGTCACAGTCTGCCATAGTCTGTCATAGTCTCACACCCCACTCTGTATGTGGCTAGGGGCCCATTGCAGACCATATACCACCCCAGAGGTCAAAGTCCAGTGAGTGCACTAGATTAACAGCCACTTCGCTGGCTTTGTATGATGTCTCAGATAAGTGGATGAAACTTTCTCCAGCTGTGTTTTTTTTTTCATGTTTATTTTTTGAGAGAGAGAGAGAGAGAGAGAGAGAGAGAGAGAGAGAGAGAGAGAGAGAACAAGTGGGAGAGGGGCATGGAGAGATGGAGAAACAGAATCCAAAGCAGGCTCTAGGCTCTGACCTGTCAGCCCAGAGCCGGATGCAGGGCTGGAACTCATGGACCACGAGATCATGGCCTAAGCTGAAATCGGACACTTAACCAACTGAGCCACCCAGGTGCCCGTCCAGCTGTGGTTTTAAATCAACTTTTGCAACCTAGATGTCTGTCAGTAGTGTAATGATTCAATAGATTGTCTGGCCAAGCAATGGAGTGTTAGGCAGCTAGTTAGGTGTTAGGTAGAGTAGTTTGTACTGATGTTGGACATATGAGGTAGAGGCATCAAGTTTCAGAGGACTGGATATTATTAATCCAATTTATTTTTATTTTTATTTTTATTTATTTTAAAGTTTATTTATTTATTTTGAGAGATTGAGTGTGTGTACGTGTGCATGCAAGCAGGGGAAGGGGCAGAGAGAGAGAGGTAGAGCAAGAATCCCAAGCAGGCTCTGTGTTGTTAGCACAGAGCCCAACATGGGACTCAGTCCCACAAACCGTGAGATCATGATCTGAGCCGAAATTAAGAGTTGGACGCTTAACCGACTGAGCTGCCCAGGCACCCCTTAATCCAATTTAAATATAAATATTTATATATGTGTGTATATATATATATATATATATATATACATACAAATATATATGTATGTGTATATATAAATATATATATATATATACACATATGCATTTGTACACATGCATGTGTAGAAAATGCCAAGAAGGATAACTCCTCAGCCATCATTAACTGGTAGTTAGATCAGAATGAGACGGGTAACCAAACTTTTTTGCTTACACTTTATGTAATTCTGAACTACTTGGTATTTGAAAAATAAATTTTTAATGTTTACTTATTTTTGAGAGAGACAGACAGACAGACAGAGTCAGAGTGTGAGCAGAGGAGGGGCAGAGAAAGAAGGAGACGCAGAATCGGAAGCAGTCTCCAGGCTCTGAGCTGTCAGCACAGAGCCTGACACGGGGCTCAAACCCACAAACCATGAGATCATGACCCGAGCCGAAGTTGGACGCTTAACCCACCGAGCCACCCAGGTGCCCCCGAACTACTTGGTATTTTTAAAGTGAGACTGTATTATTACATTTTTATTAAAAGCAGCATAAATTTTGAAAGTCTAGGTGCTTAAAGCAGAAAGCTTTCATTATATGGAGCATCACTGTATGAATCACCTTGTTTCTTTGTGCACTAGACTGAGGGAATGTTCGTACGAGTATAAAATCTCAGGAGAGTACATTAGATGTACTGGAGGCACGCGGTGGATGGCTTGGGGAGGAGCGCATTCAAATTGCCAGAGCAAAGCTGCCTGACAGCTGCATGTAAGAGTATTTATTTGCTTCTCGTATTAAAATGCTACATGTGTCCAGGCAGCACCCTGTGTCCTGATAGAGGCTTTTGAACTTGTTCCTTGCACCCTCTTCCTAAAGGCAGTATTTGCCACCCAGGGGATTGTGGTGGACCTTCGAGAGGAAGGAAGCCCCCTTAAATCAAACAATCCAAGAAACTGCCTTTTCTGAAATAAAATCCAAAACAAAGACCGAAAAACTCTATCCTATATAGAATAATTGAATGAAGGCTCCCACAAGAAATGGAAAGGATTAAGGAATGGAAAAGGAAGGCGGGATGTCTGCATAAACTACCATATTTCTACTGCTTCACTCCAAGGTCACTTTGCTTAAAGAACAAAGGTCACACTCTCAGTGGTTACTCTCATCATCTCCTGTTTCTTCCACCTTGAGTTGGTCCTTGTTTCCCTCTTCAGGGACGCACCGCCCCAGCTACCTGCACCCTCACTCCTGCTGTCCACCAGAAGCAGAAACACACACAACCCATAGATGCTGGGTTACAGTCAATTCCCAGTTCCCAGGGGTCTTGACAAGACCTTTTAGTTTTGTGCATTCATAGCTCTTGGTAGCTTATAAAATTTCAATGTGCCATGGTGACTTCGTTTGCATTTATGGATACCCTAATTAGCAGTTATGAAATATGACTAATACTTTCTTTCATGTTCTCCTAGGGGTCTGAATTTATCTGGCTGCATAAAGTTGGCTAATCAAAGCATCAGGGCATTTTCGTTTAGTAGCTGCACATTCATTTGCCTAAGTAGGCAACCCCTGCTGGGTACTCTCATCCTGCATCACTTGTATTTCTCTCCTCAGTTAAACAATTTTCCAAACTGCACTTAATAGATGATAAACTATAAACTAGTTTTAGTCTCCCTTAATGGTTCTCTTTTCACTTTTCTGCTGGAGGCTAATCAAATTCATCTCATTTGATACCTCTTGCCTGAGTAATTCTGATATTTTACGTTTTACTGTTAAGTGTGGTGTTGAATGTAATATGGCACTGATGTCCTTTATCAGGTTTAGGAAGAACTCTTTTATTACTAGATTAGAAGGGATTCGATTCAATAAGTGTTGAATTTATTTTTCAATATCCTTCCTGTACAAATTGAGCATCATATGGTCTTTTGGTTTTAACTTTCTTCTTGTTGTGAATTATATTCACATTTTTCTAATCTTAAACTGTTAGAAGATGAAATTTGATCGGGATTATTTTTAAACATTTATAGATTCATTTTGTAAATATCTTATTAAGGAGTTCTATATGTATATTAATAGATAAGAACATCTATATTTTCCTTTCTTGTGATATTCTTATTCATTTTTTTGTATTAAAAATATCCTCCCAATATAAACTTTGTGATTTTTCTAAGATGCACATTGTAAGGCTATATCTTTTCCTCTACAAAGCGCTTTAGCTGAGCCCCACAAGTTATGATTGGTCCTACTGCTTTTAATTGTCATTCATTTTTAATTTTTTTTATGTTTTATTTTTTATATTCGAGAGAGAGACAGAGCGTGAGTGGGGGAGGGGCAGAGAGAGAGGGAGACACAGAATCCAAAGCAGGCTCCAGGCTCCGAGCTGTCTGCACAGAGCCCCACGCGGGGCTCAAACTCACAAACCATGAGATCATGACCTGAGCTGAAGTTGGACACTTAACCGACTGAGCCACCCAGGTGCCCCTGTTGTCAATCATTTTTAAGTATTTTCTATGTGTTACCATTTATTTTTAATCATCGGTATTGGTTTTTTTGATGTTATGTCTGAATGCAAAATTGGTGATAATTGCTGCTATTATTTTGCCATCATTTTATTATTGACTCAATGTAATTGCAATGCATTTTGCATATTAATTCTTAGCATTGTTTAAGACTTCTTTTGAAGTAAGTCATCAAATCTTTTAAGTGTACGTATGCTTGAACATTATATTCGTCTCTTTCGGTCGGCTGCAGGATTCTGATACACATATCTCTTAGACAAAGCTTATGAATTCTGTTGGTCAAATGTTTTATATGCTTTTTTACTTGTCTACTTAAACTATCATTTTCTGAGATGCATGTCCTAAAAGTCTCCCCTTCTGATTGTAGATTTGTAATCTTGTAATTCTGTTCATTTTGATTTTAGATATTTTGAAACTATTTGGCTAAGTGAATTCATTCCAATTATGTCATCTTCCTGAGAACTGTTCTCTTTTATCATGATGTACTGATCTTTTTTCTTTTTTGAGTGAAAGCCAATTTTGTCTAATATTAATATAGTGAAGCAAGTTTTCTTTTGATTGGGATTTACCTGGTATCTTTATTTTTTCCCACCCTTTTACTTAAAAGGTTCTAAGTCATTTTAATATTTCTTATAAAAGCAACACTTTTCTTTTTAATACAGATGGAGAATCCCTGTATTTGAATATTTAATCAGTGATTACTGATATGTTTGTACTATTTTCTGTCCTATTTTTTGTTTCATATGTATGCTGCTTCTTTGTCCCCTCACCCCTTCTTTCTGGCCTTCCATTGAATGGAATAGACTTTTTTTAAAATTCCTTTTCTCCTCTAGTGTTTTGGAAGTTGAATATTGTGTTTCTGGTCCTTTAATGCAATGAATTTCAACGTGTGGTTCCCAAGTAAGCAGCGTTGCCATCACCTGGGAAGTTATTCTTGGGCTCCACCCTAAACCTACTGAGTCAGAACCTCTGCCCTTGGGAACCAGAATCTTTGTTTTACAGGCTCTCTGGGTGATTCTGACACACAGCAAAGATCGAAAACTTAAGTGGTTTAGTGGTTACTCTTAAATTACTAATAAGCACATGTGATTAGCATATAAAATTAATTAAAATCTCTTCCCTGCTCTCAAACAATCCAAAGATTCAACACTTTAACTCCAGATTCTCCTCTCATATCTTAAATATTTATGATATCAGTACTTGACTACACCTTCAAGTGAGTTACTATCTTTATGACTAATTTTACAATTAATTCCAATATTGACATTCTAACATTTTAGCAGTTTCTTTTCTCACCATTATTCTTGTATGTTCTATCTTCCTTCAGTGTTGAATTTTCTTCTTACTGAAGCACATTCTTTACTTGTTTTTTGTTTGTTTGTTTGTTTGTTTTTGCAAAGCTCTATGAGTAATCAATTCTCTCAGTGTTTGTCTGAAAAGGTCTTTGTTTCCACCTCACACTTAAATGACACTGAAGTTCTGTAAAAATTCTAACCCGATAGTTACTCTTAACACCTAAAAACATTATTTCATTTCTTTTGGCATGTATTTTTGCTAATGAGCAGTCTGCTGTTATCCACAATTTTTTGCAGGTAATCTGTAAAAAAGATTTTTCTTTTTGATTTTGATGTTATGCATTTTCACTATCATATGCAATAAGGAGTAGATTCCCTTCATTTATTCTGTACGGGACTTGATCGGCTTCTTCAATCAAGGACTCATGTTTTCCTCAGTTCTGGAAAATTCTGAGCCATTTGCCCTTCAGATATTTTTCTTGCCCCTTTCTCTCCGCACTGTCTTTCTGAAACTCCAGTTGGACGTATGTTATGTCTTCTTATTCTGTCATGTATGTTTCTTACCTTTCCAATTAAAAAAAAAAATCTTTTAATCTCTCTGTGCTTTGTCTAGGAAACTTACTCAGGTCTTCCATTTCTCTACTTTCTGTTTTGCTGTAACTAATCTGCTTTTAAGCCACCTCCCGGGGCTCTTTATTTTAATGACTTCACTTTCTGCTCCTACAACTGATACTTCTTTCTTTTTCAATTCCACTTGTGCATTATTCATATTATGTAACTCTTTTATTATTGTTTACTTTTATGTTGGCTCTTTGCTCATTCATTTAGATTGTTTTACATCAGTGCATTGCATAAAATTCTTGGGGTGCTAATAATTTGGTAGTTTATAATTTTCAGTGTGGACTGATCTTCAGGGACTGATCTTTGTTGTTTTGTCTGTGGGGGGCCCATATCTTCTGGTTGTGGAAGTGTCCCTGAAGACTGTGGGTGCATTTACTTTTGCAAGAAAGTGTTGTCATCCTCCCCTACTTTTTATGTTATAGCCACTTGGTTTGGTATTCCCATGCTTCTGGAATAGTTTAAACTTCAATTCCACTCACCTGCATTGTGACGGCTAAGGTTTTGGTGTATTGTGGACATTGTGGATGGCAGATTTTTATCTACTGTACACGTGGTAGAAGGCAAGCTTTTTTTGCTATTTCCAAGCACTGATAGGTTGGGTTTTTCCAATTCACTTTTTTTGTGTGTGCATGGCAGCCCTTCAAGTCCATTATAATCCAAGCTCTCAACTCCCAAGGCCCACAACATCTACCTTTGTGTCATCTTGGGGTCATTCCAGGGTCAGTTCAGACTTATTATTCTCATTTTTAAACTCCCCTTTTGGTTCTGACTGTTGGAGGCTTTCCCTTCTTTTGACTTCAATTATTAATTACATTTTTCCATACAATCTCTTAGATTATTTATATTATTTTTACAGTGGGCTGGTAAGCTTTGTGCATTACCATGCTCCCTGAAGCACTGTAATATTTTGCTAAACTGTGTGCTATTTAATAAGCTCCCAACACACATTGTAGACAGAGGTACAACTAGTTTCTGACCTTCTGAAATTCAGTTTTGGAATCAGTTATAATGCTGTCTGAATATGTTTATTTGACTTGCAAAATTCTAACTCATATAGTCAGCCTTTGTTTGAGACTATTTATGTTTCAAAGGCAATGAACCTGTATTTAAGTATCATATTTGCTGTTATCAATCTGTTACTCTGTAAAATGGTGTTCCATCTCCCCCCAAAATGTGGTATCCCACATTTGAGGTGTCACTGGCTTTACTTTTTCCATTCCTTCTTGAATACTTTTCTACTCCTCACATCACCACCTGTGCCTCAAAATGTCTGATCGTTTTCCCCAATTCTTTTGTTCCCGTACTTTTAATTCCTCAGCTGGGCTCCTACCTGAATTCATCAACTTGCTTGCCTTAAACCTCCAGATGTCTTCCCATTTCTCTACCTCCTTCCCAAGCACTCAAGAGCTGCTGCTCCCTCTGTTTTCTCTCATTCTTTTTAAAAAAAATTTTTTTTTAATGTTTATTTATTTTTGAGAGAGAGAAAGACAGAGACAGAGTGCTAGCTGGGGAGGAGCAGAGGAGAGGGAGGCACAGCATCCAAAGTAAGCTCCAGGCTCCAAGCTGTCAGCACAGAGCCCGACATGGGGCTTGAACTTATGAACCATGAGATCATTACCTGAGCTGAAGTTGAACACTTAACCGTCACCCAGGTGCCCCTATTTTCTTTCATTCTGACCTCAGGACACCTTTAACTCAGCAGCTGGTTTCTGGCACTCCGTTCAGCTTTGCATGTCTGCTCAGAGTCAGGCATTAATAATCACAAGTTGCATATCTTTCTAAGAATGAAACTAGCTGAATCTGACAACAAAATGCAAAAAGAAAAAAGAAAAGAAAAAAAGAAAAGAAAAAAAGGAAGGAAGGAAGGAAGGAAGGAAGGAAGGAAGGAAGGAAGGAAGGAAAGAAAGAAAGAAAGAAGGAAAGAAAGAAGAAAGAAAGGAAGAAAGAAAAAGAAAAGAAAAGAAGTAAGTGATAGAACTAATCTGGGGGATTGAAAGGCTAAGGTTAGGATTAGCAATGGGAGAAAAAATGGTGGCTGGGATTGGGAAGAAAAATTCCACTTCATTCAAATGGAATAGCATATGTGTAGCTCCTGAAGATAATGCTCAATATCAAAATGTTCAAAAAGTGTGAGTTATTTTGTTGGCAGGGAAGGAGTCCCCTGAAGAAAGATGGCATACATCTTATTTCCGAATGTAGCAGCAAGGAAATGGGTTGGGCCATCTTTCTTTAGTGACTGTTTTAGGAGAGCTTGTGAATTTATGCAGTTTGGGTTTCCTGTCTATACTGGAGGTAAACCAGCATTGTCTACACCTAATTGAAAGATATTTCCAAAAAGGGTCATTGGAAGTGAGACTATTTATGGTGTCTTCCTTTGGCAAACAACCAGAATTATGCCGGTGTGATTTGTATTTGCTCTTTTCCTAGTGTTTTCGGTGGAAAAGACCCAAATGATTTTGTTTTCTCTTCTAGTCCTACTTGGGTAACTTGTGAAGTTTATTGTGCTTTAATAGGGCTGAGATTTAAGATCGTGGAAGCAGAACATTAGAAGTGGGATAAGCTTCATAAAAACAGAGGCCTTGAGCTGCCGGTGGAGATGTGCTTTCGTAGCTAATCTAAACGGGATTTCTATCTAAAGCTCTTTGGGGCAGTGGTAGGCTGTATGTGGCAGTGCTTACTAGAAAGGTGTTAGTGTTGCTCTTTCCCTTGAATCAGTCGTGTCTTGATTGTTTCATGATTTTATACACAATGGCCTAATAGGGTGTAAACTGCCTCTTCATACGTGCTTGTCATTAAGGAGTGATACGTAGGCTTCCTTTTGCACTTAGACACCATCAGCTTCTGAATACCCACAGATTTTCTCATTCTTTCCCTTGATGTCACTCTTGACGAGGAGGACAAAGTGTAAAGGGAAAATATGAGGTTGGGTCTTTCTAACCTGGGCGTACCTCTCCACACGTCTGGAAAGAAAATACAGAAGCCGTGTCCATCCTCTCGGATCTGTGCATTCCAGAAGTGCAGGGAACCCCCAAGCCTGCCTTTGTGTGATCTACTTGCTGCCAGGCTTGTTGGGGGCTATCCTATCTTATTCATTGGGCATGTATACTGAAAGGAACATTCCAGGATGGATCAGAGTTCTTTGTCACCATGCGCACGGGGAAGAGGTCCCTGATAGGGGCCGTAGCCACATTTGTTGTGTCCACGCTTGTGACCCTGCCCCTTGCCTGTCGGTGGGAAAGCCAGGGTAGAGAAGCCGTTCTCCGCTCCTGCACGTCAGCCAGGTTTTCCTCTGCTGTATTTAAGAAGGCCTCCCAGCCTCCAGGAAACATCGTTAGGTTCTCAGGCAGAGAACCGGGCAGGAACTTTGACCTCCCGATTTCACATGGGCCAGTGACTGAGCACCCATGTGGCCTCTCGGAGTCTGGTTTCCTCCTCTGGAAACTAGGAAGACCTAGACTTGAGAAATCTCAAGAAGCTTAGCGAGGAAGGGGGGTCCTAGAATTTCCTGATTGTGAGCTAAGTACATCCTCAAGACAAAACATCTGCTTGTCCTAACATTTATTTGTCAAATTCTTATATTGCACTTACAATTGCCAGGTAGTGTTCTAAGCCCTGAACAAAAATGAAGTCATTTAATCGTCAGATGACATTGTAAAGATGCCCACAGCAGATGCCAGCTAGGATTCAAACTCAGGCAGCCTGTCCTCAAGCCTGTGCTCTTAAACATTACACTGTGTTGACGGCTGACCCTTCTACATCGTGTGCTTTTTCTGTTGGGCTTTGCAGAGGAGATGAAATTACTGTGTCGGGGAGGAATCATAGGTATACAAAGAACTGGCATTCAGGGATTCTTGCTTCTTCAATGAGAACAGCAATGTCTATTTTATGAGCTGCATATTGAAAATCTTTCACAGAACTTGTATTTTATTCTTCATGATGTTAATGAAAAACACCGAGGCATAGACACAGGAAAGGAGCAAAGATACCTGGGGCCTCAGCTGCAATTAGAGCGTGAACGTGCATGTGCCTGATTACTGGTTTTGCTTATATGTAAATACAAGTCGCTGTGCTAAGCAAAAAATAATTGTAATGGATTCATTGAATCATAATGCAGCAAAGTTTCACTCAGAGCTTTAAACTTGCAGATGAGCCTTTCCCTGGGGCTGCCTGTGTGATTGTAGTTGCCATGCCTGACCTACTTATCAGCTTTTCACAAGGTGGCTTGAAAGCCTCCCAGGATATAGTCATACACCGAAAACCCTACAGGAGTAACTCTCTATAACCCCTGATTCATTGTTTGGGTATCTGGGGGGTCACACATCACATGAGATTATCTTGTCCGTGCTTGTAGTTTTCACCTAGGCGTGAGTCACTAGGTTAATTCTGAATAACCAGACTAAGAATCCTTGACAACGGAGTAACGAGAGGGTTTCCAATCCAGCGGCATTCTGCCTGATAGAATTTGGTTAGGCATATAGGAGCAAGTTAAGACAAGACGGCCCGGCACCACTCCTCAGGACTTTGGCTTTTGATGTAATCTAGTGTCGGGTGTCCTGTGCTGAGTGTCTGCCTCTTGGTAATTAGCACGTTCCTCCTCCGGTTGGGTTCATGGCAGGGATGAAAGGAAATGATAGCGGCCTTTAAAGAAAACACTCTCTTTTGAAACAGAAATGACTCAAGGGTTTGAGTCTGTGTTAGAACCTTCTGTCTCACTGTGTACCAGGCATCTATTGACTGGTGGCAAATCAGGTGGTGGGTAGAAGACTACTTTGTGCACCTAAGAGATGCTACCTCAAGCAGACAGCGGAATAAACCGCTGTCCTCCCAACTGTCAGAATGTCTAAGTCACTGTGCCGTCCCATCCAGAGTGGATTCAGGAAGCTTCCACCAACCCCAGGGTCAAAACTAAAGTGGGCTTTGTGGACTTGGAAGCCAGCTGCAATCAGCCCTCTGCAGTCGACGCACGTGAGCAAGCGTAAAGAAAGTGAAAAGTTATCAGCAAAAACCAGACGTTCGAGTTTCTTCCTCAGATTCATATTCCTTTACAGGTATTCATGTGCAAGCCCATCAGCTTTCTCCTCCATTTGTCCTTCTCTCTTTTGCCCTCCCCACTTTCTCTATTTCGTTCCTGCCCCTCTCGCTCTCCCCGCCCCTGCTCGGTGGCCCTCCCTCATCCTTTTCTGCACCTCCGCTGCGTCATCGCTGGGTCTGTGGACACACCGAGACCAGGGTTTCGGCTCCTCACCGGGTGCCTCTCACCCCTTCAGGACTCCGTGTTTGCTGTGCCTTTGACAGGACTTTTACCCTTGGTTCATCTTCTGCAGACTGTCTGACAGTACTTAAGTCTGCCCGGGAGTTAGTCTCCAGCACCAGGGAGTTTGTGAGAGAACAGGGAGACAAGAGAGGCGGCAGGAAGATTTGGAGAGGACTGTCATGAGCCTCGTCTGTCTTATTCCACTTTCATGGAACAATTCAGAGCAACCTCATCTTTTGGTTCCAAAATCACAAGGTTGGCCTTTTGCTGGAATGCCAAATTATCTTGGTTCTTTGAATCTTTCCTTAATGGCCCTGCTTCCCAACCTTGGCCTTCCTTTCATTGTAGTCTTCTGCTGTCCTACGTAACACCTGTTGAGCCTAATAAAGAATTCTGGCTTTTTCTTCTCTTTTCACATCCTGGCCTTGGTGAATGTATTTTATTATCTCATGTGCTAGCCAGTCTGGGAACAAATGCCATCGTGCCATTTGAAGCCTCCATTATGGACAAAGAGTGTATAGATGTGGAGTTTGGGGCGACATGCTGGTAGGATACTTCCTGCGTGTGGAAGCAACAGAAGTAGAATTCTGCATCTGGGATTCATCAGTTACTTCTTAACACGAAGCAGAGGTTCCCTAGCCAGGCCCCTCCATTCCTGTCCATCCTCGGCACAGCTTCTGAATCTCTAGTCGAAACCTCTGAGCATGTTTCTCCTTTGTGTTCATTCCCAGTCCGCATACGGCAACTTCCCAGTACTCAGCTTGGCTTGTGCTGGCTTGTCAAGTGAATGCAACAGCTTCCATATCCTTTCCGGGCTTTCTAAAGCCCTTTGTACCGGGCAGTTCAGTGGCACGGAACTATTTTCTCCAGCAAGAGCCACTGAAGAGTTTTAAGTCGAACTTAATACCCAAAAGCTCCAATGGTGTCCATGATGATAGGTTTTGTATGACTCTCCTCCACAAGACCCAATAGGAAGGATGGAACACCAAACTGAGTGAGTGTTCCTCCGGGAAAGGCAGAGGCACGCACATACACCACACCTGTCGGCCGGAGTAATTACCCTGGAGACGTGAACCACTCGGATCGTCTTGTTGCTGTTTTAGAATTTCCTGAAACAGCTGCCTTGCGTTAAGGACAAAGGAAGGTCAGAGCAAGACAAGGAACTGCAGCCTCGCTGCCCCCTCCTCGCTGTAGGTGACCTTGACTCGGCTCCCACCCTGGTTGTCAACGCTGATGAATCTTTTTCTTCTTCTGCTTACAGCTCGAGGACCTGCTTCACAAGCTACAGTTCGTCATGACATACGTGGCTCCTTGGCAGATGGCTTGGGGTTCTTCATTTCACGTGTTTGCTCAGCTCTTTGCAGTCCCTCGTATCCTTTCTGCTTCTATTTTCACCCGCGAGCTGAGATTCACATTTTACGGATGCAAGCTTTTCATTGAACCCTGGCAATAAAAAGATTTGAAAGTCTTTAAGATTACATTTTAATGGGGACATGGGGAGGCACTTTGGATTCCCCTCAGGCCACTTAGCCTTAAAAGATGTTTCTTAATTTTGAACTCTTCCTGCTTCTTAATGCATTTCCAGGATTACTTTACTTTTTTATTTTGATTCTTTCATTTCCCACACCCAGATCTGCATTAAGATATCCTGTCTTTTAAATGGAAAGTCACTGCTTAAATAGTTCAGTTAACTTGTGCAAAATTGTGCAAATCGATTTGCTATTATTAAACACTGGATAGAGCTGATGTAGCTGATATACTGTTATAGGTTATATGACATTATGTTGTGATAGAGTTTGGTAATCACATACCTGAATAATACTCAAAAACTCAGAATTAGATATAAGTAGCAATACCCAAAGTCTCCTAAAGACTAAAAAAATAATTTATGATTTTGTTTTGTAGCTACCCTTAGCCAAGAAGCATAGTTTTATTGTTCGTAGCTTCATTTGGTTTCCTTGTATGTTTTTAATTGTTTCCATAATGATAATTAGTTTTAATTTACTTCAAAATGAATTTGAGATGCTCCTTCTAAAGATTACTTTGACACGGGGCACCTGGGTGGCTCAGTCGGTTGAGCGTCCCACTTTGGCTCAGGTCATGATCTTGTGGTTCACGAGTTCGAGCCCTGCATAGGTCTCTGTGCTGACCTGCTTTGGATGCTGTGTCTCCCTTCCTCTCCACTCCTCTCCCACTCGCTTTCTGCTTTGCTCTCTCTCTCTCTCTCAAAAAAAATGAATAAACATTAAAAAAATTTTTTAATTAAAAAAAAAGATCACTTTGACACAGATAGCTAAATTGTGTGTGTATGTGGAGAGAGAGAGAGAGAGAGAGAGAGAGAGATTAATAAAAAATGCTCTTGAAGAGAGACATTAAACAAGAATATCCTTGACTTGGGTGTAAAATCTGCCCTCAAATGTTTTCCTTTCCACCTAGTTTATACTTCCTAGCCTTGTACTTTGCACGATGTGTTTCAGGGATTACTTGTATCAGAATCCAGAAGGGGCTTATTAAATAATGAAATCCCTGAGCCCAGCACATACTTTTCAAATCACATTTCAGGGGGTGGATCCTGGAATGTCCATCTTCAAAAGCCTGACCAGGATTCTTATCCCACTGGCCTGTGTCACCTGCATTTCTGGAACTTCCTCTCAGACGACATTCGCACAAGGCTCATTAAGACGATTCATAAACAGTCTCTGGGACCTGACCTTCGTGTGCAGGGATGGAAACGTAGTTGGGATAATCATTAAGTGATAATATATTCTAGATTTTTAAAAATGTCCTTCTCCAGACTCCTTTGTTCAAAAGCATCTTTTTAAGCATGCCAAGAGCTGGCCTTACAAGGCACATTGTTCTGTGTTCCTATTCTTAGACCTGCATTGATATTTCTGGAGTGTTTCAAGGTTATTTGGTGGAACAAGCTAAGGAAAAAAAATGCAAAAGTGGGAGCTTTTACACCACTTTTTTTCCCCTTTAACTCCAATCATTTTCTGTAATACCAGTAATTTTAGTTTTTCTAAAGAGTCCTTTGAAACAAAGACAGTGAAATGAAAGAGTGAGGTGATTTGATTTCTGAAGCATGCCTACCGCATCCTATCTAGAGTTTAAAGCCTATTTATTAAATAAAAATTGTCAGGCGATGCAAATTTGCGGTTAAGGAGTTGCACTAGGAATTTGAAACTTGAAGTTATGATTCCCAATTTTATCCTAACTCTGGTCTCATGTAGATCTGTAGCATTTCTTGTGCCTATTTATGCCTTGTTAAGGGCATTCTGTGATGCTAATTACTCCTTGTGGTTTTGTGGCTGAATTAAGACCCTTCTGGGAACCATAACTTTCAATTACCTGACCTGTTTGTGTGTTGAGGGTTCACACACAAGCACTTCATATCTGGCACTTAATATCTCCTGGAAGAATAAAAGTAGTGTGAGTATCTACCTCAGATTGCACAGGGTGCGTCTTAAATCTAAGTGCTTTCTTGATGGGCGAACTTGTTCTCAAAGAAGTAGAACATGTTTGAGATGTAGGTTTCATTGGGCATTTGGTAGCTCTGTTTTAGAATGCTCGATTGATCCCCATGCTGAGTTCCTAAAAGTGTCCTGGAGAGTGACATCCGCTTCCTCCCTTCTCCTGAGATACAGACCTTCCAAGTGATGGCAGAGCCTGACCGCTGCAGTTGTGTGACAGCTTCAGGACTTTTAGCTCCCCCCCCCCCGCCCCCCGCCCCGGCCCTTATCCAAGGGCACCTTCCCATCCCTGACCAGTTGTAAAGGTGGATATTTGTTGTTGGGAAGCCAACATCATACTGTTCCAAATACAATGAGATAAATAGCTCAGAAAAGCGCGCGCACACACACACACACACACACACACATATGCATGCCATCAAGACAAGGCTATGAGCAGGGCAACTGAGTGGCTCAGTAAGTAGGGCGTCTGACTCTTGATTTGGGCTCAGGTCATGATCTCACTGTTTGTGAGTTCAAGCCCTGCCTCGGGCTCCACTCTGACAGGGTGGAGTCTGCTTGGGATTCTGTCTCCCTCTCTCTCTCTGCCCCCTCCCCTGCTGGCTGGCTCTCTCTCTCTCTCTCTCTCTCTCTCTCTCTCTCTCTCTTAAAAATAAACATAAAAAATTAAAATAAAAAAGACAAGGCTATGAGGTTCCTAAACAGCAGCCCTGGCTCTTGACTAATTTTGAATTGTTAATTGTTTTATCACCCTATTAAGAAGCTGTGGGTTCAATCCTGGCTCCAAGAAGGGACTAATTTGCTCCATTTTGGAACGGAATTAGCGTTCAGGCCAGCAGGGCACTGTTTAGTAAATTGCTTTTTCCAGTACTAGCATGCTTTCTCCCTTGGTAGCCTCTCTTAGTTTCTGAGCTTGTAACCTCCAGAGACAGAGAAGAATGCTCACCCTTTTCCTATGTATAGAGACTATGCAAGACCATTGTCTTCTAGTAATTAGACCCATCCAGACTATTTCTGTTAAATGTGTGTATTGGGAAGGCTGCTTTCTGTTTGGTATATCCTTTTGAGCTTCAAATGATTTGTTTTTAACTTTAAGGATTGACATAGATGTTTTCTTTTTAATTTTTTTAAGTTTATTTCAAGAGAGAGACAGCACAAGTCGGGGAGGGGCAGAGAGAGAGGGAGAGAGAGAGAGAATCCCAAGCAGATTCTGCACTGTCAGTTGGGGGTTCGGACCCACAAACCGTGAGATCATGACCTGAGCTGAAGTCAGACGCTTAACCGACTGAGCCATCCAGGTGCCCAGGTATTAAATGTCCACAAATATAAGCTTTTGATGGAATCACCACCTCTCCCTTGGTAAGAAACAGAGAAAGTTCCACATGCCTGCTCTCGAAGTCAGTTTCTTGGCATTGCCTTACCAGCTATGGTCACAGGCTTTCATATTTGCCCCGAGTGTGCTGTATTTCTTTATTGATCTTCCCTAAATAAAATAACCTATTCACTGCTGCCCTACCTCTGGCCTGTTCAACTTTATTTCCTTCCCCACCACACTGAACTTGATTTACAGTCTCATACTGCTTTCCTTGCTTCATTTCTGGATAATTGTTTCTGGCATTTGAAAAAAATGGACAACGTAATCTTGGGGGAAACTCGTAGAGTTGAAAAGAGCAGTGCCAGCCTGGCTAGCATTCTACCCAGCCCCAGCTCCACTGGTCTTTGTCCTGGCTTTTCTTCAAACCCCGCCCCCCCCCCCCCAGCTCCCTCTGTCGCCTAAGGGTGTAAACTTAACCCCTTCTGCACTCCTGTCTTCCTTACCTCAGAGAAATCTCCCCGTGACTCTGCCTTCTCACATTTTTTCAGGACCTCTACACCAGGACCTCCGCCACGCAGTTCCCTTTTCTTCCTGTGACAAGGGGCATGGTTAATTTGGTGTGTTTTGTGACCGAGGTGTTTAGTTATTTTCAGCTCTCCAGTGAAGAGGAAGCTGATGGGTGTTAATGGCTATCTGGGTAGCTCCATTGTTCAGTAGCTCTCCAATGGAACCTAGGCCAACATAAAAGGAATTGCATTTAATTTGAAGCACAATAGAGACCTTTTGGATACCAAAACAACTCAGCACCAGAATGGATTATTAATGGAGGATATGTCACTTCACTCCCAGAGATGTTTGGAAGTAAATAGCGAGTTGAAAAAAATAAAAGGAAGACACACTCCTTCCTGAAGCAAAACTCGGATGCTTAAGTCTATGAAAATGCATGGGGAAGTGTCTGTGACAGAGAGAGGCCATCCTTTTCTGGATTTACTTGTCAGTGGGCGGTAAGGTCCCCTACGGCCCCCACTCCCCCATCACATGGCTGATGGCACATGAAGGCATTTAGATGCCTGGGTCACTTCTACGTTCTGGCTGGCGATGACATAGCGACTTTCTGTCTGTGCGAGGCGTTTCTTTCTTTGTGCCAGAACCTTTGAACACAGGTTAAAGAAATAAGACCTTCATTTGTGTAGCAGTGAGAAAACCCCCTTCCAGGTGGGGAGATCAGCCCTGTAGCGGGATGCTCCAAGCCCCCAAGGGACAAGGGACAAGGAACAGTGTGCCTATGTAAGGCACCACGCTGGCTTCTGCCACCCCCACCACGGGTCCCCTCTGTTGCCCTGCACCGCAGGGACGTGTGATTGGCAGCTGGGAGCAGCCTTCCAATGATGGGGAGAGACTGGGGAGGGACCAGCCCTTGTGGCACCTTCCTCAGATTTCTAGGGATCGGTGAATTGGTCTTACTCCAAAAAAGACAGCAGTACTAATTTTCATATTAAACAATTATACTTCTGATCACTCAGGATGTGTAAAAGTTGAGTCCCTCCAGTAAATGAGAAATCCATACAGGGTGCAAAATGCTGTGACTTCATGGGCACACAGTTTTAGCTACAAACCAGATGTGACTTGAATTGAGCCATTGGTATTCACTATATCATAAAGAATATGTATATTTTTTTGGATAGTGGGGAAAGATTCCTGGAGAAACAGAGATGCTACCTTCTCTAACAACGCTATTTATTTCTTTTAAAAAGTGGAATTTAATTTTAATTATTTACGAAGCCCCTTAATACCTTAGCAAATGTAGCACAGTGTGTTTCGTGCAGCTAATGATATCCTGGTAAAAAGAAAGTGTTCTCTTCAAACCTTCGATATTAAATCACAGTGAGACCGCTGGGGGTTTTACGAGAATCATTTGGTTTTCATGCTGGTGAAATCAGACCTAGCGGGATACTATTGAAAGTTTTATATCTCCAACTATGTACATAAGAGAGATCCAGTATATGGCCTCCTTCCTTTCCTTGGCGAGAAAACGGCTTTACTATAAACGAGTCGAAATCTGAAATAATATTTAGACATAGAACACTGAAAAACTTTTTTTTTCTTTTGCCTTAACTCAGAACGCTCAGATTCTGCCATGCTTCTCTTCCAGACGATGGCCACCTCAATCTTTTCTACCCCTCTGAGTCCATTCCTCGGGAGTGTCATTTTCATCACCTCGTACGTTAGGCCGGTGAGATTCTGGGAGAAAAACTACAAGTAAGACCCTGAAGCCGATGCTAACTTGCTTTGCTAGAATGTGTGCTTCGGGCCGCTCCCGGGCCTTCCTCCTTGTCAGGGCTCAGGCCTCACGCTTCGCAGGCTGGGGGCTGCACGGGTCCCCCGGGGGCTCCCTGAGTTCATCACTCAGCACGGGGGCCTTCCGGGCTCTGGACCAAACATGCCCGACGGCAGATTTGCAGCCGGGCGCTAGTCCAGGCTCCACGAGTTGTGAAGGCAAAATGGGTTCTCACGGCCGGGTATTTAGCAATTGCCCCTCGGGAAGGTTGTTGGGGGCGCTGACGTCATCCCCTTTGCCTGGCAGAGGTGGTCCCTGGCTGGCACGTGTTGAGTATCCTTCATACGCCCGTCCTGTGCAAGTGTGCACGTGTCACAGCTCAACATTAAGGAGAACAGCAATTTTCTGAGCGCCGTTAAACTCATAGAAGATGATTTATGTACTTTTTCTTGACTCTTTGGACAGGCCGGTCGTAAATTTCCTCCAGCGAACAATGATGGAGTGGGGCGGCGGAGTTATTTCTTAAGTGAAGGGGAGTGCTTTTCAAGAGCTCCTGAGGATTTGGGGGTGGGTCAGGGGGGAGTCTGGGGGAAGGAACCTAGAACGGGTGGCAGAGGAGAAAGCTGGCAAGCCAGCCCATCCCTGCCCTCAGCTGGGGCAGCGGAGGCCGACTTCCGTTTCAGAACACCTTCCCCTAACTTAGAGCAGCACCTTCGCTGATCCCTACAAACCCCAATCCACCCTCCATGGTATGTCTCCATTTTGCACGACTCTGGCATTTAACACTGTGCTCTTTGTACCTTAGACAAGACACCAGTGACTTAGGAGGTCTGTGGTTTCCCTTTCTCCCCTCAGACAGTTTCCGCGACCGTAAAATGCACCCCCTTGTGGGACAGGCAGCAGGGTCTGGTGAATAAAACTCAGCCTGGGGCACCGGCCCGCCTGGGCACACACCTCACCTCCACCACTTAATGCTGGCCCCCTCAGGCCTCTCTCTCCTCTTCTGTCAAATGGGGGCAAAATGATAGGATCTACTTCACAGACTTGCCGTGAGGAGAAAATGCACATAAAGCACCTAGAACAGGGCCCGGTGGAAAGCAAGTCCCGTGTGAGCCTGCGTGGCTGGGATTCCTCTCTGACGGCTCCGCGTGGACGTCCCTGTCCCCGCCTGGCCCACGCTAACAGGTGTTTACCGTGACTGAGCACAGCACATCCAGCAAGCTCATGTTTGGGGTGCCCTGGGGGAAAGCTAATCGGACCCGAGCCCTCCATGTGGGGCCACGGAGAGGTAGGGAGACCCCTTGGGTGCCCGGCAGGCTCCTCGTAGTCTAAGAGAGGTGGGCTGTTCTCAGTACAACAAATACCTGTGTGAAATTTTGCACATAAGCAAGAGTCCTCTTTCGTGTGTGTTTCAGGAGAGATCGTGCCTATTGACAGAGCCAGAGGGTAGAAGAAAACGGCCATCACTGGCTTGTCTCTTTTTTTTTTTTTTTATTTTTTTAATGTTTCTTTATTTTTGAGAGAGAGACAGACACAGAACACGAGCATGGGAGGGGAGAGAGAGGGAGACACAGAATTCGAAGCAGGTTCCAGGCCCTGAGCTGTCAGCACAGAGCCGGACGCGGGCTCAAACCCGTGAACCGCGAGATCAATGCCCTGAGACCAAGTCGGACGCTCAACTGACTGAGCCACCCAGGTGCCCCACTTTAAGTTTCTTTAGGGGAAAACAATTTGGGGTATCTTTTTAGAGCTCTGGAAACCACATTTCTGGAAAGTGCAGACACCTGTAAACAAGAGGGCTGGCAATGTCTGTGCTGTTAACCGCGCAGGAGAGGGCAAGATACTTTCAACTTGATCGTCGGTACAAAAGATCCCTTTTTGTCTCCTATGCTGAGATCAGTTAGGAGCCAGTCTTTCCGGCCTGGAATCTGACGTGAGCAAGAAGCATCCCGGTTGAGCTGGGAAGGGTTTTAAGCTCCCGAGGTAGGGAACGGAGAGTCTTTGTGGGAGTGGTTTTATTGCAGGGAACCGTCCTAACAACTGTGCAGAGCAAGGCTTGTGTTTTCTCACCTGCAAGATTCATGATACTCGAATTGTCTGCCTATGTGGGTCACTTAACTGGAGGGGCTTCAGGAGCAGGGTTAACATGTCCTTACTCACTGTCACAAATAATTGATTCTGCTGTGATCCATTCTGTTAGCACTGTTACGGGGGACGGGTCTATCTTTGGTCGGCCTGGTCTTTGGGTGGGGAGGGGTCGTCAGGGTCTGCGGGGTATGTCTAAGGATATCCAGCCTTTACTAGATCTCTCGGGAGGAGCCAAGTTGGAGACGGTGTTCAGACCCGCTGGGGGAAAAAGTTCCTGATGCAAAATCCAGTCTTGTCCCCTGTGTGAAGCATCAGGCTACAGAGTCCCGGGCCCGGCTGCTTCGAAGATCAGTGATGGAATTCAGGACAGTGAGAGGTGGGTATCAGGAAAGGAAGTGCCAGGAAATCTCATCTGGATCCCTGCAAACGCTCTGGAAAGCTCATTCTCACTATCTTAAACTGTAGGTTTTCATTTCAGATGCTAATGCCTGCTTGCGTTCTTGTTTGAGAGCTTCTACACAGCTGCTTCCTTGCCTTCTTTTCAGTCTGGTACAGAGGGGCGCTTGGTGACAGGGTCATGGATTATGTTGAATTGTTCACCACATGTCCCCTCACTTTCAAAGGCCGATGACAGACACTCTCCTCTGGAGATTGGGCGGGTCATGCTGCCAGTGGGCACGCACGCACGCCGCCCCCGGCCCGGGGTGTGGCGAGGACAGTCCCCTCTCCTGGCCTTCCTCTCCCTTGCCCCCCACCCTGCTGGCTTTGGTCTCTGCCAGTCTGCAGTGAGCCCAGCACTGCAATGAAACCATTCTAATACCCTAAGGAACCGGTAAGTCTATCACCAGCCACCTGGTAACTAGGGCCAGTCTGGTTTCCCCGGCCTGGGCTGTCCTGAAATCCACAGGCTTCCCGTTCCCCGACACGCTCCTCCCTGGGGGCACATGACAAATGTGCCCTCTGCCCTCCTGCCTCCCCAGCTCTCTAGGGGATTCTGCAACCATCGCACCAGGTTCCATGCTGTCTCAAAAGCCTGTGGTGGCTCACAGGTGCCAGGTGGACCAGCCAGGTCCGGCAAGAAGCCGTGCACCTGCACCGGCCCATACGTCAGCCCTGGCGGCCACGCGCGGCTAATGAGCCTTGGAAA
Organism: Felis catus; assembly: GCF_018350175.1. Lineage (NCBI taxonomy): Eukaryota > Metazoa > Chordata > Mammalia > Carnivora > Felidae > Felis > Felis catus. The sequence goes on from NC_058378.1 coordinate 15,537,404, forward strand.
CGGGGCTAACGTGGCTGAGGAACTGAGTTTTTACTTCTGTTTAATTTCAATTAATTTAAATTTCAGAGGCTACCGCACTGGACGGCACAGATACAGACCCTCCCCGAGTCTGAATCTCAGTTTCGAGTTTATTTCCCAACACGTTCTGTCATACCTCACATATTGTGGACTCTTCATCGCTCGCCTTGCCGCGGGCTGCGTCCTTCGTGGACTGTCCTCCCCTCCCCCTACTTCTCCACTTCCCATCCACAAGCACCCAGATTCACAGAGGGGTATCGTGTTCCAGCTCTTGATGAGTATGCAGTAAGGTTCAGGATGGCCTTTAGGATGAGAGGTATCGTAGCAGCCGTCTGTGCAAGATGCATTTGCTCTGTGGCCATCAGCGAATTCTACCCAGGATTGACAGAGGCTGTATTTGTCTCCAAGTCTGGACTTGTTTGTTTTTCATCTTTGTGCCCCTACGGAGCCATGCACGTAGTAGGTGCTCTCTATTTCTTAAATGAATTGAGTCCCACGCTATTGTGTGAGAGAGAAAGGAAATCTTAACCTGGGTTTTTTTGTCTGCCGTTGTTAGAAAGTTCTCTGTTAAACTGATGTTCCCTTGACTAATAAGGGCTTTAAAATCTGTCTTGATGAGCTCTGCCTGGTGTCTCCACTTGAATTACAGGCAATGACAATAAATGCACTATAATAGTGCCTTGTGTGTATAAATCCCCTATGTCAGAGTATTTTAAAAGCTTTAGAAACACATTCTGATATTATGATAGATCACCCTTCTCTTTATATATAAACAATCCCTAAATAACCAATCTTTGTCATTAATGTGAAACAAATGTTTAGGCTAGAAAGTATTGACTCATGTTTTTGCTTATCTCAGCAAATATCTTGGACCTAAAGGAGTTGACTGTTTTCAGTCCCAAAGAATGAAAGGTTGCATTAACAATGATTTTGTTTGGATATATCAAAAGTCTTGTATAAAATGTAAAATGCCATAGCCACGAGGAGACACATATAATAGCTACCTGAAAGGCAAGTATGGCTTTCATGGTTGTTACATTTCTATCCTATTCTCCAGGTTAGTTTTTTTTTTTTTTAATGTCTTATTTATTTATTTTTGAGAGAGAGAGCACAAGTGGGGGAGAGGGGGCAGAGAGAGGGAGACAGAGAATCCAAAGCAGGCCCCAGGCTCTGAGCTGTCAGCAAAGAGCCCGACATGGGGCTGGAACTCACGAACTGCGAGATCATGACCAGAGCCAAAGTTGGATGCTTAACTGACTGAGCCACCCAGGCGCCCCATATCATATTCTCCAGATTGATTTTAAAATATTAAATCATTCTGGGCATTATCCTTCTCAACAAATAAGCATTAAGCATCTATGTGAGGGCACCATGCTAGGCTTTAACTAATAGTAGTCACCATGTGATTGGTCTGCAAAAACATCAACTCTGTATTCTGTGCCCTTGGTCCCACCCTCGTTAGCAAGATGGTCAGCATTACTGAATTCTCAGCCCTTCCTGAGACGGTGTTAATACATCTGAAAGTGTGAGCTTTGTAGTCAGACTTCCATTAAAACCCCAGCCCATATGTTTGGTTAGGTGTTTGACTCTGGGAAATTATTCAGTCTGTGAACCTCAGTTAACTCATCTGTAAAATGGGTTGACTGTCTCTCTGTGCCTCCCAGAAGTCATATATACCAAATGAGACATGGTTCCCTGTGGTAAATGGATAGGTTATTTCTGTGTACAGCAATTTTATCCTTAATCCTGTCCTCATTTTGTTGTCCTTCCCTGTATTTCTGTCTTCTCTCATTCACCTTTTAATTCAATCATGTCTAGACGTATTCTTTATGTCCTTGCAACCTATGGGAAATCCTTTCTGAAATGGCAGAACACAATTAGACCAACCAGTGTAAGGACACAGGTCTAGACCACGTAACATCAAATCCACAGCGTGCTGTGAGATGCCCCTTAAATACGAGTCTTCACCCTTAATGCTGTGTTTATTTTGATGCCTTAGCCGTGTCAGAGCCTGGTTCTGTCCTTTGAGCAACATAGCTGCCTTAGTGGATAAACAGTATCTCTAAAGCATCCCTATTTTGTAGTTTATCAAATGACAGTCTGTATGACCCAGATATTTGAGCTGGTCTCCGTGGGCTCCCGGGCATCTTACTGTGTTATTTCCCAGGCCCTTCGTGAGTCTGTAATATAAGTGAGGCTGGCATGGACCCTTCAAATTACACAGTCACCTCTGTGCTACCCACAGAAGGGAGTCCTCCGGCCTCTTCCGCTCTGGGAGGAGAACCCCCTGTGCCTTCGTAGGCGGCCCTTGTGAGCTTTGTCGGCCGCAGCTGTGGGCTCCTCACTGTCCTGCGTCTGTTCCTCCTGTCCTCACCTGGACACCGCGATCACCCGGGTGCACCTGCTGCTGCTGGAGCCGGCGGCATTCTCCTGCCTCCCGCATGTCCCGTCCTTCACCACCTTGAAGACGGTTCTCTCCCTGCACCGCCCTCTTTATCGAGCTGAACAGCTCTATTTTTTTTGAAATGGTCTGTACCTCGGGCATCCTGGCCTCCCTCATCCAGATGTTTCCTGGGTTGTCTCCAACCCTCCCTTCTAGGCCGTTCCAGATGTCCTCTCCTCGGCCCTCAGTAGATGTCACTTCCTGCGAGCCAGATGTTCGGTTCTCAGTTACGCCTTCTCAAATTTGAGACCTCTCAATGTCGGGGCGCCTGGGTGGCTCATTCGGTTGTGTCTGACTCTTGGTTTTGGCTCAGGTCATGATCTCATAAAAATAAAACCTCTCAAAAATGTTTAATGTTTATTTATTTTTGAGAGAGAGAGAAAGAGAAGGAGAGAGAGAGAACTTGAGTTGGGGAGGGGCAAAGAGAGGGAGAGAGAGAATCTCAAGCAGGCTCCGTGCTGTCAGCACAGAGCCTGACACCGGGCTTGAACTCACAAACTACGAGATCATGACCTGAGACGGAAATCAAGAGTCGGACGCTTAACTGACTGAGCCACCCAGGCGCCCAAAAGCCTGTCAATGACTTTACTAAAGTATTGCCGAGCCAGGCCTTCATCATGCCGATCGCATGTGTGCATTTTAATGATTCAGAAGTTTGCATTTCCCCTACCAGCTCTTGACCCATTGGCTTTAACATTCTAGTCCGTAAAGGTCCATTTCAGTCATGCCACCCAGCATCTCCCCAGCCCCTTCGCCTGTGCTCTCCGCAGACCTGCCTCCATCTGTGTCTTCAGTCATGATTTCTTAATGACGATGAGCAGGACAGAGCCACGCGCGCCTGACTTGGGTAAGGCAGTCCGAAAAAGAAGTTCCCGACACCACCCTTTATTGTTTACCTTCCCACAATGGAGAGTCTTTTTCCGGATGTTCCCTGCCCACCGGGGTATTTTAAGCATGGTTTGTGAGATCCTTGGGCAAAGCACGGAGTTTCTGCAACGGCAATCTTTTTCTCAGATGCCAAGCAGAAAGCTTATTTGGCTTACGGGGTTAATGGCAAAAGGCAGCACTATAATTAAAAGTTGCAGTTCTGCAGGGGAGGGAGTTACATCTCTCAGCTTGCAATTAAGCTGTTCCACAGTTTATGTGGGTATGTTTACCAAGCGCCCGGACAAATTGAGATAAAAGTCTTGGCGCTCCGTTATCAGATGTCTTAGGGCTACTAGAACTCTCATAGCCATACCTAGGCATGTGTTGGGCTGGGGTATAGTATGATGAATGGTAACAATAGAGAGAGTACAGTAGGGTGGTACTGGGGGGGGAACAGTGGTATTCCTCATTTTTGTAGTTACTGAACACCTGCTCACCTTCCCGAATGCATTCGTTCTAGCCCCTTCCTACCCGTTCTGGAAGGAGAATTTCATTTTCCTCGTTTCACAGACCAGAGAAAGGAGACCCAGAGAGTTAAAGAACTTGCCCCAGGTCACAGAGCAAGTTAGTGGCTGAGCCAAGACATTAAACCAGGCCTGGTCACGTGCCAGGCCCTGAGCACTTTCCGTTATGTTTCAAAACCTCTCAAATGCCTCCCATGTTAAAAAAAAAAAAAAAATTTAGTGAATGCCAGTTAAAACGTTTGCTGGCGACGGGAGAGAGGTGCTGTCACAAGAGCCACGTTCTGTGGAGGAGGAAGGAAGGGCAGTGGTAGTCCAGGCACCGAGGCCGCTTTACTGTGCGTGTCCTGCTCCGGAAATGGCTTCTTTCGGTCCTGGAGCCACAGCATGGCGTTTCTCAGCAGGGCCACCTCCTTCACGGCCCTGGCCGTGTGCTGTCGCCCGGCTGGCTCTCGGCAGCTCCAGAGCCCGACCAGAGAGGCATGGGGGTCCCTCTCAGACTGAGAAATCTGTGATCACCAACAATGTTGGTGGGGGCGGGGCGGGGCGGTGGGTGCATTGGGGTCAGAGCAGAAATGGGGCTTCGATGACCTTTGTGGGCCATGAGCAACCACCTGCAGTCCTGAATAAAACCTCAGGCCCAGAAAGGGAGTCAGACTAATTAATTCAGATGCAGTTTGCTGTGAAAGGATCAAAAAGTGCCCTCACTTTTCCTTGGAGCTAGTGGTAGGTCTTTGGGGATCTTCCTCCACAGAAGGGACAACACAAGATTGTCGGGGTGCATATAGAAATGTGAGAATTTTGAGTAGTTTAAAAATGCTTAGGGGTCACTTGGAGATGGATGGATAAAAGAGACGTGCTTAGGGATTAACACGGCTCAGCCACCACAGAGACTGTGGGTGCCGGGACTTACAGATACAGCCAGGATAAGAATATGGGCCAAGTCCCAAGCTTTCCAAAAGGAATAGAAGCAAGGAGATACCAGCAAGAGCCATTCTTAATTATGGATGGATGAAATGAAGGGGTCAAGGCAGACTGAGAAGCCAAAAGGAGTTCAAGAGTTTAGTGTCAGTAGAACTCAGGCAAATGGCTGGGAACTGAGAACCCACAGAAGGCAGTGCCTGCCTCAGATTTCGTTTCCCTCTGGTAAAACTCAGCTCTGCATATGACGTTTCTCTGGACTTTAGGCCTCAGGTAAGAAACAGATAAGCAAGGAGACTGTGGCCAAAGGGCCCAGGCAGTAGAAAGGTAAGGCGTGACACCCAGAGTCCTAGAGATCTGTTGTTTCTGCCTGGCCTGAGTTCTGGGGCTCCAGGGCAGGGAGACATGCAGGGAAGGCTGACCCCTCTCTCCCCCCAGCCTTGGTGGCGTGGGACATAAGCCTAATGCCGCTGGCAGCCTTCTCGTCCCCACAAAGCGAGACGGGCCTGAGAATTCAGCAAACGCAAGAAGAATGCAGGGCCGAGGGACTCCGAGAATGTTCCCGATGACAACCCTAGCCCCTGAGTCCAGCTGGGCCCGATCGAGTGTTCAGTGATGTGAGCCAGTGAATTCCATGTTTTGCTGAAGCCATTTCCAGTTAGGATTTCTGTCACTGGAAATCAAAAGTCTCCTCATAAAAGCAAGGGATGGCTTTTATCAAAGGAATCCTTCCCCTCTACCTTTTATTTTGGGGCTGTGTGACAGCATGAAGGTGAGGCCTTTATGGCCATAATTCTGTGGTTCTAACTAGCCTAGAAACCAGAGAAGGTACCAGGCATCCCTTATTGTGCCTCCAGGATGGGGCGGCAGACCAGGAGTCTCGGCTTTCTCTGGCTTCGGGGCTGACGTGCCCCGTGTTTTAGGCCAGGTCTCCCACGTCCCTTCTCTGCCTCAGATTTTCTCCACTGGAATTTCTGGTCTGTGTCTGAGCGCTGTTATGTCTGAGAAACTAAATGATGAACTTGGCCCCATCCCGCTGTTTTGCTGACGGATGAGAAAGCTCTCACACGCATACCCAGGGGTAAGGGTTGACACTTCAGGTGTGGTGATGAGCTATTATGCAAATATATTCCAGAAGGATGACGCTTTTGAGGAACTCCAGGGCGGCGAATTTCTCAAATAGCCCTGGTTCGAACTTATTATTCATTATGCCGTGGTGCATAATTTTACTCTGGGTCCTGTTACATTTTGCTGAGCAGTTAAAGAATTTGAGAAGTGCAGAGGAGTGCAGGGTAGTGAAGTTGACCATGTGCCTGCAGGAAGGCGTCCAACATGCCCACCTGCTTCCCGGCCGTCTGGGGTTGCTGACTCTACACTTCAAGGTCACCCAGGAGCAAGGCTTTGTGACTGAGTCAGGTTGATGGATGGTTGCAGGGGGGTGTAAGTCTATTACAGCATGAGGGCAGAGCCCTTTTCTCTGCACCGCAGCAAGTGAGGGCAGGGGGGTCCTGTCTCAGCTCTTAGGGAAGTGTTGGAGACTGGACTGATTTCTTCCAAACAAAGGAAGGCAGGAAATATCCAGCTCTTAAATCCACATTAAATGGCAAACTCTTTTACCACCTTGGATCAAATATACGTAGCGCAGGAGATTTATAGTGCATATATCCAAGGCATCTGCACAGAGCAGGCCCACCCTCCAACACCAAGAGCTCTGAGCACGTTGGAAGATCTGTCCTGTGATCGGCCAGTGCTCAAAGTGGACGTCATTGGCTGTGGCCAGTGTGTTCTCATTCCTCCCGTGACTGATGGAATCAACTGCGGGCAGGCCGGTTTGGGTCCCAGAGAATGTGTGCATTTGAGGCTCTAGGTGAAAACTTATTCATTGGCATTCTAGTGATCTGGTGGGGCACCTTTAATCTTATTACTCTGAGCATATTTCCAGGACTGACTTTAATCCTGCTTTACTGAGAGCCAAGAGACCTGGCCCAGGCTTCGCATACGGCTGCTGCTTCTTGATACACAGAGTTCCAACTGATTAATGAACTTAGTACACAACGTGGACATAGAAGCTATATTCTTTTATTCCTGTCACTTTGGGAACATTCCACCATCATCCCCACTCGTAGGGTTTATAGTACTTTCTCATGGCTGGATTGCTGTGTTTACTTCGCTCTGTAAACAGTTCAGGAGATTGATGCTTCCCTTCAAGATTTTGAAAAATGGCCAGTAATGGAAAAATAATCACATACATGAGAATTAGAAAAAAAAAATCTATTATCTGATAAAAAAAATAAGGGTATTTTAATGTATTATATTCCTTTTCCATTCGTGATGCCTTCCTATATTACATGAAAGGAAGTATTTGTTTTAGAGATCGTATAGTTGGACCTTATTTTCCTAGTGCCGGGGAAGGCTTTGGAGAGACGATACTTTGAAGTTTGGGGGAAGGAAGGAGAGGAAGTTCTTAATGGGTTTTAAAGAAAATTGGGTAGGAAATGAAGTTTTTAAAAAGCAGTTTTGAAGAGCAGTCCAGAATGACTTTTTCTGTGTGAAGTTAGCATGGGTAAAGAACAGCCACGAGGGAGGAGGTTTTCTTAGCATTGTCAAAGAACTTGTTTTGGTTTGAAAAGACTTGTGCACCCCTAGGTTTATGGCGACATTTACAATAACTAAGATATGAAAGCAACCCAAGTGTCCATTGGTAGATGAATGGATAAAGAAGATGTGGCCTGTGTGTGTGTGTGTGTGTGTGTACACATAAGTACAATGGAATATTACTTGACCATAAAAAAGAATGATGTCTTGCCATTTACAACAACATGGATGGACCCAGAGGGTATTAGCTAAGTGAGATAAGTCAGACAGGGGAAGACAAATATCATGTGAGTTCTCTTATATGTGGACTCTAAGAAACAAAAGAGAGGAACAAGCAAAAAAAAAAAAATTGTCTCGTAAATACAGAGAACAAACTGGTGGTCGCCAGAGAAGAGGCGGAGTGGGGGGAATGGGTGAAATAGGTGAAGGAGATTAAAAGGTACGAATTTCCAGTTATAAAATAAATAGGTTGCAAGGATATAAAGTGCAGCGTAGGGAATATAGTCAATAATATTGTAATAATGCCATAGAGTGACCATACCTCATTGTGGGGAGCATTGTACAATGTATAGCATTGTCGAATCACTGCATGGTACACCTGAAGCTAATATAACGTATGTCAACTATGCTTGAATAAATAATAATAAAAACAATTTGGGGAAAGGCTGGGGCCAAGGCGGGACAGCTGGGAGAGTTGAATGAGCTGATGATCTGTTGCCTATTGTTCCTGTGCTCCTTGAGCCAAAATTCTACACAATCTATTTTAGTATTTGAAAAATCAATTTGGAAAACATTTTCAGGGTAAACTTTACCATTCCTTTTTTCTCCATGACAGAAAAATCTATACCCAAATGTCTTGATGCAGTGACATCAGAACCATTTTCTATTTACCCATCGTCACTTGTTGTTCCCGGGTAACTGGCCTGTTACAAGGCAAAAGCGATTCTTTGTTTAGTTCTGCGGAGGCTGGCAGGCAGAGATGCAGCTCTGTATTTCAGTGTTCTACCCAGAGTCCTGTGCAATGTTTAGTTGCCATCTTATGCCTTGAGAAAATGGGGGATCAGAAGAATGAAGCGATTCTCTCCTTTACGCCCCTCAAATAGTTTAATAAGTCTTAACCCAAGTAGGAAACAGAAATCAGGCTTATTGACTTCAAGTTGCAGTTTTATTCTTGCGTTTTTAAGATGGAGTTGTGAGCCACACACAGTGTCATGGTCCGGAAGTGAATAAAACAACAAAGGAAAGGTGAGGTCCATCTCAGCGGGAAACTTGCTGGTGTGCTTTTATTAAGCGCCGCCTCCCTTGGTGACAAAATGGCACCGTGTGTCAGTGGCTTCACATCCAGAGAATGTGTCTTCCCAAGATGCTGCCGCTCCTGAGGCAAGTGGCCATGCAAACAGGGGACCTGAGTTAATTCATCAGGGCTGTGTGTGTCCCTGAGCAAATAGCTGTCGACTCTTGCTGAGGATTACGGTGTCTTTTTTGCTGTGTGGGGAGTTTGTCTTAATCCCAGATCTGTGCATACCACTGGTCACCAATGAAAAAAAGTACACGGGTCTTCATCCCAGGAGAAATTTCACCCACCACTCTAAAACGCTGTCCCATGGATGACGTTGGGCCTCTTGCTACCAGAAGGATACAAAAGAAGTCTAAATCTTAAATTGAGCATGTTAAACTTGGGGAAAAACCAGCACCCTCTTGCTAATTTAATCCTTATGAGTCAGTTATAATCCTCTGCATCTCAATTTATTCAAGCCTCCCTTTGGCTGACTCTTTGCCCAACTGCATGCAACCTGAATTTTTTTTTATTGCTGTTTTTATTAGTTGCATTTGCAGAATGAGAAGAAACACTTTTCACCCCCTAAATATTTATGACCTTCCAGTGAGTGAACAGTTGGACTTCATATCCTGTATTTGAAATGCTGGACAAGCTTGGATTCTTCTGGCTGAAATGGGAGAAGCAGTCCTAATTGGAAATGTAAGCGAGTTAAGATCAGAAATACAATTTCACCTGAATGCGTGATTATAGTAACGAAATTCACGTCTGCTGTCATCTATGGAGATTTTTTATTTAGACTTTTTTTTGTTTTTGTTTTTTTAGCTAGTTACAGATTCACGTACAGTTGAGAGAAGTAATACAGAGGGATCTCCTATATATCCTTTACCCAGTGTGCAGATGCTAACATCTTGCAAAACTATCACAAACCAGGTTATTGATGTTGATACAGTCAAGATATCGAGCTTTTCCGCCGCCACAGAGATTTCTCCTGTTGGCCTTTCTTTTATAAGTACACACTCTTTTATAAGCACCCCTACCCCTTCTTAATTCCTGTCAACTACTAATCCATCCTCCAGCTCCATAATTTTGTCATTTCAAGAATGTTCTATGACTGGAATCATACGGTATTTATCCTTGTGGGATCAGCTGTTTTCACTCACCATAATTCAGTGGAGATTCATTCAGGTCATTGTATGTGTCCGTAGTTTGCCCCTTTTGAATGCCGAGTGTATGGATATGCCACAGTCTCTAACAACTCACTCATCGAAGGACGTCTGTGTTGTTTTCGGTTTGGTGCCATTATGAACAAAGCTGCTATGGACATTCGTCTGCAGGTTTTTGTGTATGAACATAAGTCTTCATTTCTCTGGGATAATTGCCCAGGAATCCAATTGCTGGGTCATATGGTAGTTTTTTAGGAAACTGCCAAAATGTTTTTTCAGAGGAACTATACCATTTTACATCCCGACCGGCAATGTATGAGAGATCCAGTTTTCTGTAGCTTTGGCAGGTATCTTCACTATTTTTTATTTTAGCCATTCTGATAGGTATATAGTGATATCTCATACTGGTTTTAATGTACATTTCCCTAATGACTTAATGGTGTTGAACGTCTTTTCCTGAGCTTATTTTCCATTGGTATAACCTCATCAGGGAAATGTTTGTTCATGTCTTGTTCACATTTTCTAACTGGATTTTTTTTTTTTTTAATTTTGGGGTTGTGAGAGTTCTTTATATATTCTGGATACTATTACTTTGTTAGGTATGTGGTCTGAAAATATTTTCTCCCTGCATCGTGGCTTTTTATCCTCTTAACAGAGTATTTTGTAAGCAAAAGTTTTGAAAAAGCTGTTCTTATCAAGTGCACATGGACTATTCTTCAGGAAAGACCATATGCCAGGCCATAAAACAAATCTCAGTAAATGTAAAAGGATTGAAATTCTACAATATATGTTCTCCAACCACAATGGAATGAAAACTCTAAATCAACAGCAAGAGGAAACCTGGAAAATCACCAAATATGTATCAAATAAAACACTCTTAAACAACCAATGGATCAAAGAAGAAATCACAAGAGAAACATAAAATATATTTTGTGATGGATGAAAAAGAAAACATAACACATCAAAAATTTATGGAGTGTAGCAAAAGCAGTACTCAGAGGGAAATTCATACCTGTAAATGCTTACATTAAAAAATAAGAAAAATCTCAAATCAAGATGCTAATCTTCCACCTTAAGCAACTAGAAAAAGAAAAGCAAACTAGACCCAGAGCAAGCAGACAGCAGGAAATAATATGGAAACAAATGAAATGGAGACTAGAAAAACAATAGAGAGAATAGATGACACCCAAAATTGGTTCTTTGTAAAGATCCACAAAATTAAATAAACCTTTACCTGGAATGACCAAGAAAAAAAAAGGCAGAAGACAAATTACCGTAGTCACAAATCAAAGTAATGGCACTACTACCAACCTTACATAAATGAAAAGGTTAAAGAGTGTTCTATAAAACATTGTATACAAACAGATTCGCCTAGATGAACTGCGGGAATTTGTAGAAACACACAAACTACCAAAATTGACTGAAAAAGAAATAGAACATCTGAATAGATCTCTAAGGAGAATGGATTAGTAAAAACAAAGAGACAAAACAAAAATACTCCTAGCAAAGAGAAGCCTAGAACCAGTTGGGTTCAATGGTTAATTCCATAAAATGTTTTTAGAAGAATTAACATCAGTCCTTCTCAAATCTCCCAAAATATAGTGGGGGAAGGAATGGTTTCTAAATCATTCTAAGGAGCCAATATTACTCTGACACCAAAGCCAAACAAAGTCATCACAAGAAGAGAAAACCTTAGATTAATATCCCTTATGAATAGAGATGCAAAATCCTCAAAGAGTACTAACAAACCACATTCTGCAGCCCATTAAAAGGATTTTATACCATGAGTGAGATTTATCTCAGGAATGCAAGAGTGGTTCAATATATAAAAATCAATGAAATATACTTTATTAGTAGAATGAAGAAAAAACTGCATCTCAATTGATGCAGAAAAATTACTTGACAAAATACAACATCATTTTTATGATAAAAACACTCAACAACTAGGTTTAAAAGGGAAGGTCTGATAAAGGGTATTAATGAAACAAATCACATTAACATTATACTTTATGAAATACTAAAATCTTCCTCACTAAGATAAAGAACAAGGCAAGAATGTCCCCCTCACAATTTCTATTCAACATTGGACTGGAAGTTCTAGACAGAGCAATTAGGCAAAACAAAACAAAACAAAACAAAAAAAAGCACCCAAATTGGAAAGAAGTAAAATTAGTTCTATTCACAGAGGACATGATCTTATGTACTGGAAATCCTAAAGAATTATATACACACACAAAAACTATTAGAGCTAATGGCTGAATTTAGCAAATCTGGAAGAAACAAGTTAAACATACAAAAATCAGTTGTTTTTCTATACACTAGCAATGAGAAATCTGAAAGTAAAATTAAGAAAACAATTCAATTTACATTAGTATACCAGGAACAAAATACTTAGGAGTCAATTTAGTGGAAAACTAAAGTGGGAGTGGAAAACATGAACACTTGAAAACCAGAAACATCGCTGAAAGAAATTAAAGAAGACAAATAAATGGAAAGACATCCCATGTTCATCAATTTGAAGACTCAAGAAGGCAGTAAACCTGAAATTGGCCTACAGATTCAATTAATTCCTGTCAAAATTACAGCTGCCCTTTTTTGTGTAAAAAGGCAGTTTATCCTAAAATTCCTATGGAATTGTTAGAGCTCGTTTTACTACTTTCATTAGCGTACAAGCCCTGTATATGTATTATTATATTTAACAAAACCTATGTATTTCCTCTTCTTTTGAATGGTTATAAATGTATTTTTTAAAATTTGGTATCTATCGTTTGTACATAGAGATAAATTTCTTTTTTTTTTAAGTTTATTTATTTTGAGAGAGACCGAGACAGTGCAAGTGGGGGAAGGGCAGAGAGAGAGAGAGAGAGAGAGAGAGAGAGAGAGAGAGAGAGAGAATCCCAAGCAGGCTCCACACTGCCAGTGCAGAGCCCAACACGGGACTCAAATTCACAAAACCACGAGATCATGACCTGAGCCAAAACCAAGAGTCAGACGCTTAACTGACTGAGCCACCCAGGTGCCTGGTAAATTTCATTTTTGTATCTTTATCTTGTACCCTGAAACCCAACTGAGCTCACTTACTAGGTCTAGGTTTTTGTTTTGTTTGTGTTATTTTTGTAGATTCTTTGGAATTTCTGTGTCCATAATCATGTCATCAGCAAATATATAATGTTTAATTTCTTTCTTTCCCAACTAACTGTATGCCTTTTATTTGCTTTTCTTGTCTCAGTGCAGTGGCTAGAGCTTCTTCCAGCACTCTATTGAATAAGAGTTATTAAAGTGGAAATCCTTGCATTGTTCCCCATCATATGGGGAGAGCGTTCAGTCTTTCACCGTTGAGTACAATGTTAGCTGTAGCTCTTTAGTAGATGGTCTTTATCAAGTGAAGAAGTTCCTGTCTATTCCTATTTTCCTGAGTTTGTTTTCCCTTAATCATGAATCGGTATTGGGTTTTGTCAACTGTTTCTTCTGCATCAATTGTGATTTTCCGTCTTTAGCCTGTGAGTATGATGGTTTACATTGACTGATTCTCATATAGTAAACCTGACTTACATTCCTGGAATTGGTGTGCAATTTTATTGTTTTTGCATTCTGTCTTTTTCAGGCTTTGGTATCAGGGTAATACTAGCTTCATAAAGTAAATTGAGAACTATCTCTTCCTCTTGCAATTTCTGGAGGAGATTGTATATAACACAGATGTTAGGTCTTTTTTAAACATGTGTTAGAATTCTCCAGTAAAACCATCAGTGCTTGGGTAATTGTTCTTGAGGAGTTTTTAGATTACCAAATAAATTTCCTTAATAGAGAGCTATTCAAATTATCTATTTCCTAATGGGTGAGTTGAAGCAATTAGTATTTCCTGAGGAACTGGTCCATTTCATCTAAGTTATAAAATTTGTGCATATAAAGTTGTTTGTAATATTTCCCACTATCCTTTTGATATATGCAGGTTTTTTCTCTCTCTCTCTCTCTCTTTGAGGGTTGTGGTCAAGCTTCCTAGAGATTTGTTAATGTAATTGATATTTTCAAAGAACCAGCTCTTTATTCTTTGTTTTTCTCAATTATTTGTTTTCAATATCACTGTTTTTTTTCCTTATGCTTTTTATGGGTTTATTTTGCTTATTTTTCTAGATTCTTTTTTTAAAGTTTATTTATTTAGAGGGAGAGAGAGTGCAAGCAGGGGAGGGACAGAGAAAGGGGGGGGAGAGAGAGAGAGAGAGAGAGAGAGAGAGAGAGAGAGAGAATCCCAAGCAGGCTCCATGCTGTCAGTATGGAACCTGATGCAGGGCTCAATCCCACAAACTGTGAGATCATGACCTCAGCCAAATCAAGAGTCAGACACTTAACCGACTGAGCCACCCAGGCACCCCATTTCTTCTAGATTCTTGAGGTAGAAATTAGATTATTAATTTGAACTTATCTTCTTTTGTTATGTATATATTTAGTGATATAAATGTCCCTTTTACTACTGTTTAGCTATTTCCCACCAATTTTGATATGTTATGTTTTCATTTTCTTTCAATTTAATTTGTTTTCATTTCCATTAAAACTTTACCATTGACACAGATTATTTGGAATTGTGTTGTTTAGTTTCCAAGTGTCTGAATATTTTCTTGTTACCTTTCAGTTATTGATTTCTAGCTTGAGTAATTTGGAACTCAGAATAACAGTTGGAAAATACTCTTGGTATAATTTCAGTTTTAAAAAATTTGTTGAGATAGGCTTATGTCCCAGATTATGTTCTGTCTTGGTATGTGCTCACTGGGCACTTGAAAAGAATATGTATTCTATTGTTATTGGGTTGAGTGTTCAATAAATGTTGGTCAGATACTGTTGGCTCACAGTATTATTGAGTTCTATATGCTTGCTTATTTTTTTTTAATTTTTTTCAACGTTTATTTATTTTGGGACAGAGAGAGACAGAGCATGAACGGGGGAGGGGCAGAGAGAGAGGGAGACACAGAATCGGAAACAGGCTCCAGGCTCTGAGCCATAAGCCCAGAGCCTGACGCGGGGCTCGAACTCATGGACCGCGAGATCGTGACCTGGCTGAAGTCAGACGCTTAACCAACTGCGCCACCCAGGCGCCCCTATGCTTGCTTATTTTATGTCTAGTTTTTCTATCAAATTTTAAGAGATGGGTGTGGAAGTTTCCAACTCGAATTGCGGATTTGTCTTCTCTTCCATCAGGCTTTGGCAACTCCATTATTCGCTGAATGCATATTTAGGATTAATATATTTTCTTTGTGGGATAAATGTTTTTATCATTTTGTCTCTGGTAAATTTCCTTGGTATTGAGTCTACTTTATACTTTATCTGATATTAACATAACCATTTCTGCTTTCCTTTGATTAATGTTTGCAAAATATCTTTTTCCATTCTCTTACTTTTAACTGACCTATGTCACTATATTTAAAGTATGTTTCTTATGGACAGCATATAGCTGGGTAGTGTTTTTAAATCTCCTTTGCCAATCTCTGTCTTGCTATATATAGGTCATTTATGTTTAATGTAGTTATAACTTAATTTGCCATTCAATTTTTTGGTTTCTGTTTGCTCTGTAATTTGTTTGTTTTCTCCCTGACTTCTTGTGTGTTTGCTCAGCACCTTTAGAATTCTATACGATTTATTTATCAAATAAGTTTTGATTGTATTAATTAGTGATTGCTCTAGGCATTATATTATATAAAATGACTTATCAAAGTCTACTAGTGTTGTCATTTTACCAGTTCAAGTGAAATGCAGAAAACTTACCTCCCTCTCATGCTCTTTTACTCTCCCTTATTTCTAACATAATGTTATATTTTCTTTACATACATTTAGAACCACAGACGGTTTTGTAATTTTTGCTTGAACCATAGAATATAAGTTAGAAGACACATAATGAGAAAGGATGTTCATTGCATTTGCTCATAGTTCTGCTTACCACGTTGTTTCCTTTCCTCTGATGTTCCAAGTTTCATTCTTTTAATGTCTTTTCTTTTTAGAGAACTTCCCTTGACTTACTATTTTAGGGTAGATCTCCTGTTGATACATTATCTTAGTTTTCCTTCATCTGAGAATGTCTCAGATTATTCTTCCTTGTAGAGGGATATTTTCACTGGATATAGGATACCGAGTTGTCAGTTCATTTCTTTCAGCACCTGAAAAATGCTATGTCATTTCCTTCTGACCTCCATGCTTCCTAATAAGAAACCCACTGTCATTCACATTGTTTTCCCCCCATAGGTGAGTTCTTTTCACTCTCACTGCTTCCAAGACTTTGTCTTTGGTTTTAGGAGCTTGACTGTGATGTGTCTTGGTGTGAACTTCTTTGAATGTATCTGCAATTTCTCCTCTTCTTATGGGACTCAGATAACTAGGATGTTAAATCTTTTGTGATAATTCCACAGGTCTCTGAGACTTCTTGTTCTGTTTCAGTCTGTTTTCTCTCAGTTGTTCCGATTACGTAGTATCTATTGTTCCATCTCCCAGTTTATTGATTCTTTTTTCTCTCTCTTGCATTCTGCTATTGAATCTTTCCATTGGGTTTTTTATTTTGTATATGTATTTTGTACTATTTTGTATATACTTCTATTGTATATTTTTACTTAGAAAATTTCTATTTGGTTCTTCTTTGTATCTTCTATTTCTTTGCGGACTTTCTATTTTTGTGCTGAGATTCTCTTTTTCCATTTGTTTCAAAAGTATTCTTAATTGCTCATTGAAGAATTTTATGAAGACTAATTCTAAATCTTTGTCAGATAATTCTTTCATTTCTGTTATCTCAGTGTTGGCATCTATGAATTGTCTTTTTTCACTCTTTTTGAGATCTTCCTGTTATTATGACAAGTAATTTTCTATTGAAATCTGAGCATTCTAGGTATTATGTTATTTGATTTGGGATATTATTTAAACCTTCTGTCTCAGCTGGCTTTCTCTGACACCATTCTTGCAGGAGAAAGGGAGCAAGGCTTTGTCACTTCTGGGTGGAGTTACAAGGCAAAGCCCAGGCCCATCAAAGGTGGCTGTATTGACAAGACCCCCTACCTTTAATTTGGGATCTCCAACAGCTACTCCCTAAGGGCCTAGGAACCAGAACTAAACCAGACCTCCCAGCTGGTAGCAAAGTTGGAAGTCACCTGAATGTCTGTCCTCAGTCAGAGCCCACTCTGCCAGCTGTACAACCCTGTGTCCTCAGGAAATTTCTTTCATGCCAACTCATTCTGAAGCACGTAGTGACAGACAGGCAGACAGAAGAGCAGTGGCTGGCTTTGAGAGAACTAATATGATTGCCAGTGGCAGCAAAAATGAAAGATGCAAAACAGACCCGAATGAACCTTGTGTATCTATCCAACTTGAAAGGTGACAGTGTCCTTCTATTTAAGCTCTGGCTACCTTCACATTGTCTAGATTTCTGTAAAGCCTTCCTGTCCCATGAACAGAACTACAGCCCATCCACAACTCCATTCTGGGTTTGCTGTGTGAACAGACACCCGTCAAACTTCTTCCAGCCGGTCACACTTCCCCATCAAAAAACAGGAACAGTTCTCCCATAAATAGTCTGTGTGTGCTGACAAATGGGAATTTGAAGCAATATAATTAAATTGCTGTTAAATTATTTAAGTGCCTCGGGTGAAACCGTATAGGAGAGAAGGTGCTTGACTCAGGGAGACACATCGGGAGGTGAGAAAGGAAAATTTGAAGGGAGGAAACTAGCTTTG
This sequence comes from Felis catus, assembly GCF_018350175.1. Classification (NCBI taxonomy): domain Eukaryota; kingdom Metazoa; phylum Chordata; class Mammalia; order Carnivora; family Felidae; genus Felis; species Felis catus. The sequence goes on from NC_058378.1 coordinate 15,554,914, forward strand.
TTATCTGCATTCCGTATTAACAGAAGGGAAGAGGCTTCAGAGTTAGTCACCCTATCTGGAAAGGCCTGTTGCTAGACTCTTGGCCTGTGGCCCTTAGGACGATGTTGCCTAGCAATGAACAGGGACTCGCCAGGCAGTTGCTAGAAAGAGTATGTGCAGATGCACACATAACATGTACCAGCATACTGTACTCCCCTTGAGATTGGGGCGTGAGATACAAGCCCCCGTTTTCTCTTTAAGCAACAGAATTGATGTTTATGCAATTGGACAGTTAAGGCAGAAATCCAATTACTGAGCTAATTAGCACCTTTGAGTGGTAAGCACCAAATGTGCAGGAGGAAAGCACTGGAGAAAAGCTCAAATTACCCACTATGGCTGACAGTTCACCTTCTGAGAGAGTCTGGTGGAGAGTCAGAGGCCCTGGGGTCCACAGGCAGCTTAGCGTAGTTATTGCAGATCGGAATTTAGCACTCTGCGTTCTGTAGCCTTTTGAAAAGATAGCTTTCCAGTTAACATAGTTTTAGAAGGTGTTTTAATTCCCTAAGGAGTTTGGTAAATGACTTTCTTTTGGCTCAGTCCCACTTTAAAAATTGTTTATTCTGCTGCTGAAAATTCCATTTGTCCTAGGTCTTCAGGTGAAATTAAAATTCCATTTAGGGACTAACTCTGCCGACATGGGATTTGGGCCTTCATTAGAGAGAATTTGGTTGTTTGCTTTATTTTTTCGCCACCCTGGGCTCTTTTACTTTCAATGCTGATCTAAGGGTATTTGGAAGGAGAACCAAAGCAGTAATAGAACAGGGTGGTGGGGTTAACAGCCTTTTTGAGATGCAGCAGAATATTTTTTTCTCCCCAACCCATGTGTAGAATCTATCCCACAAAGCTCGAGCAGGATCGTGCCTAGATGGTTCTCGAATATCTGAGACATACGAGGAAAAGTTTTTCTTAGTTCCGTCTAAGTATTTTGTATCTGTTCTGATTCCCAAGAGACACGTTCACAGCCGAAGTCTGTATTCTGAGGTTTCTTCTTAACCACGATTACTTAACAAGTGTTTGCCCTGTGTTAAACCATCCTCGGGATGTCAGCGATCATGTTTAAATATAATCTAGTGGCAGCTAGTCTCCTTTCTTAGCAGGAGTCATGAGAGGAAAACATAACTTTAAAAACAGCATTAGTTCGGACTCTTCATTCATTCGTGCCAGCGGTAAGCAAACGTGTGTCCTCGTGCTACTTAGGGTCTGGCCATAAGAGGCCACTATTATCAAATCATCACACAAAGAAATGTATGATGTGGTAGAGCCAGCCCACCTGGGTTCACATCCAGGTTCTATCGCATATTAGCTCTGTGACCTTGGGCACGGAGTCTCGGGTTCCTCCTCAGAGGGAACGGATATAATCACGGTACCTACCTATGAGGGTAGTCGTGAGCATATGAGTTACTGCATGTAAAGTACTTACACAAGGAAGCGTTACGGAAATGTTAGCTGTCATCATTGTTAGTAACATTAACCATGACAGGTGCCCCGAAGGAGAGGTACGATGTGTGAAGGAGCATATGACACACGAGTCTCACCTAGAGCAGGGGTCGAGAAGACTTCTCAGAGAGCAATACTTGGGCCGGACTCGCAGCACCAGAGGAGTCTGGGAGGAAAGTGGGCGGGTCAGAAAAGACTCCCAGGTGGAGGACACAACAGCTGCAGAGGATGCAAGGGAGGGCAGGGTGACAGGAATAGGAAGTCAGGGCATGCTGAAGACATAGAAAAAGGTTAGCATGGTTGCAACAGACAAAGCAAAGGGCAGAGCGACAGCAAAAGCAGGGGCCAGCCATGCTAAAGATCAGTTTTTTCACACATGTTAGCAGAACCCTCATTATGTTCAAACTTGTCCGTAAGCCTGTGTTCAGTGATATATTTCTAGTGAAAGCCCTTCTTAATGGCTCAGGTTTAACCATATGAAATTGTCATTTTTGTACATCATGAACAGTTAAATATCCAAGTTCACGTGGCTGATGTCAGTCTCTTGTTTCATCTTTCAAAGGATGATGAGACCACCAGTGAATACCTAGAATAAAAAGACAAAGCAGGTCAGACACAGTCTCTCTGAGCACGGCAGACTGGGCTTTTAGAGTCAGAAGTGGGTTGGTGCCATCCGCACAGGAGTTACATGGGGACAGTTGTTGATCGGTGAAAAGTCTGCAGTGAGTCCATCCCTCGCTGGCTGGCTTTCAGGAGCAAAGGGTCACATGGGTTGGCTGGCTTACAAAAGCTGTGAACGGAGGAGCTGTCATAACGGAAGAGATTTAAATCTGGTTCTGATGGCCATTAGTTGCCATAGCTACCGGCAATATGTCTTCTTCCAAGCTTGTAAGAGCTGAGTTTATTCTTGTGGTTGGACCTGAGAAAGGCCCATAAGAATGCGCCCAGCTCTTGCAAGCAGGTGGTGGAGACACTGACTACCTCCCACAATTTTCTGGGACCAACTTGAAAAGAAAGATGCCTGTGTGTGCGCTGCTTTCAAATTCAGAAAGCGAGTGACACTCCGTTGGCAGTCCAAGGGCTTGCTTCTATTTTATGGATCTGGTGCTCAACACTGAGAAGGCGCAAGGCCAGTCTCCCAGTCCTGAGATGTTATCGTCTCTCCCCTCCGCGTGTTTCTTGTACTTTTCCCTTCTTTATTACGAGAGCCCGCTCCCTCCCTGCAGCACTGTCACATTCAAGCAATCACCCTAACAGGTGAGTTCCGTGACCCCTACATTCCCCACCACACAGCCAGTTCTGTAGACCGACTCCCATTTGTAGTGACCTCACCATGACTTTTGGCCCTTCTGTGGTCCCTTCTAGCACACGGCGTGTGGATAACTCCAACACGAGACTCGTGGTCCAAATTGAAAAGGATCCAGGTAAGAAGATACCTTCTTTCTCTCTTTTTAAACGATGTATTTATTCTGTTACATAGATGGATTCCTTCAGTCCAAACAGGGGGGATGACTCCTCACTCTTTGTAATCATTGTGGAGGTAAGGTAGGTCCTGGTAAATATGCTGCCTGGAAAGATAAAACTATACAAGTAGACGGACCAAGCATCCTGATTTGGTTTGGAAATGCTCCTCTCCATCATTTAGAACCGATTTGGTACCTGTCTGGTATTGAGTGACTCTGTCAATTAAGACACTTTAGTTCGTGTGTGACAAAAGTCAAATACAGACTCTAAACCTTGCTATTGGTCTTGTAGCCAAAAATTCTCAGGAAAACCATCAGCATTGTGATATCCTCCAAGGCAAACCATTCCAGGACCTAAGATTCCGAAGTTTTCAGAAACTTTGTTCAACACGAAAGCTACGGAAGGATTTACCTGCTAGGAAATTGTGTTGCTTTTTCCTTTCTGTAATCTATTTCTTTTTGAACCATTCTACCTTTCTCCTCACCTCAGAACTCTCTCCCGTCTGGCAAACATTTTGTCCAGGAAGAATTGTATGATGCCATGATCTATATTTGACCTGCATGTACACGATTCATTTGAAATTGTAATTTGAAATTTGAAAATACCTGGAGAGAGAAGTTTATGTTTTGTTGACCTAAAGTTCAACTTGTCTGTACGGCTTGGTGGGGGTGGGTGGGCTACAAATATCTCTGATGCGCATCTGTGGGACTCTATGACCTGGCAGGGCCATTGCTATTAGGCCTATGGATGGTTTCACAAGTGCATCATGCCTCTAGTTATTCACAATGGCTGTCTCATTTTAATCAAATTATGCAGATGTGTGGTCAAGGTGTTCTAAAAAGATCTCCACTTTAGTGGTTTAAATTGTTTTGTTTTCTTTCAATATCAAACAGTTTGAACAATTAAGCAAAAGTTAATTCTCTCATTCAGGCCTTTCCTTTAAAAGTGGCAGAGACTCAAAAAAAATCTCTAATTAGTGTCTCGGGTTGCATGCTGATTCATCACTGAAAATGAATAGACTCTCAGGTCAGGCAGGCTTAATCTGCATAGAAGATTAAGCATACTGATACCTCATTAGATTACATGACATGACTCAGCCCACAGAATAGTTTATTCCTCTCCATTAATCATAATTAGGTTATAAATGCACTAATTTCAATTCGGCCTTTAACAGTCATGAATGCCCAGCAAGGATAGTCATAATTTGATGGTGTTACCTTATAGATTTCTTACAGGTGGATCAGCTCTTCCTTGTAGGGGTACACTTGGGGCCAATCTTCATCTTCCTGTGCCCCCAATCACATTTCCTTTCCCCTGGGTATGGAGCTGGGAGCTCTGTTCAGCTCTGCAGTCTGTATCTTGAACTTCTCTAACTCTGCCTCCACTCTAGTAGACGATCTAGAAGGGAGCGTTAAGTTTTGCTTTTAGGCATTTCCTCTGTGGGGCAACTCTGCTTTCCTGACTTTCCAGAGCCAGAATCTACTCCCAAACATGAGATACTGCTGAATCTTGAACAAGTTTCTCTCCTTCATCATGAGAGATCTGATAGAGGGAGTGAACGGGAGATGAAAGGAAATACACCATGAAACCCCAATTCCACACGCCCCCCCCCCCAACATTTCATCATTCCTTCTTTCCTGTAGCCTTCCTTCACTCCTCTCTGGGAGTCTTCATCCACCCAATTAGAATGACTAAAATTAAACAAGCCACAAGCTACAGCTGACAATGGCGAGTCACGGCAAGGGTGCAGAACAATTAGAACGCCAATCACTGCGGGGGTGGGGGCCGATACAAACATGGTGCAGCCGCTCTGAGAACCGCGGCCCCGCTCCTGGGTATTTTACCCAAGAGAAACAAAAACTTGTGTTCACATAAACTTCCACTCATGAATATTTTGGGGGGATTTGCTCATAATCCCCCCAAACTGGAAATAAGCCAAGGGTCCTCCAACTGATGAATGGATGCACAAGCCTTAGTAGATGCATACCACGGAATACTACTCAACACTGAACCAGAACAGATCGCTGCTCTGAACGACAACGTGGAGGAATCCCAAATGCATGATTCTCCTTGGTGGTTCCGTGCCTGTGCATTTATTAAGTCTCATAGGATTACACACTAAAAAAGATAAATTTTACTCTATAGAAGTTATTCCTCAGTAAAGCTGAGTTTTATATATATGTATATAATTTAAGAATAATAAATTGTGTTAATATATCTATGTGTATATAATGTGTAAAAATGTATCAGTATATAAGATATAATACTAGCAGTAATCGTTTATATTATAGAATATATATGTGTATGTATATATATGTATGTGTGTGTGTGTGTATGTGTGTGCATGTAAATTGATGGTGTTTATTGTCTGTAAATGATTCCTCAGTGACTTTGATTTCCAAAAGCCCTTGGAGTCACTTGACAGGTGTGTTCTTAAAAACAAAATTTTTTTAAAGAAGCTGTCCATCATTCAACAGATTATTTAGCTGATCCCTATTGCACGATAGCACTTCGCCAATATTGGGACACAAAAATAAGCAAATTCAGACATGGATCTGTCTTCCTTCACTTCATGTCTTCTTCTTTTTTAAAGTGTATTTATTTACTTAGAGACAGACAGAGAGAGAGAAAGAATCCTAAGCAGGCTCCACACTGTCAGCCTGATGTGGGGCTCGAACTCACAAACCATGAGATCATGACCTGAGCCGAAATCTAGAGCTCATGTCTTCTTCACTTCGCTTTCTCCACCTCACTGGAGAAATCAGATGTGAATCAAGTGACCGTATCCACATACACACACAAACACCAGAAGTCAGATTCCATTGGTGACAAGTGCTACCGAGCAGAAGACCATAGTGCTGAAAGCCCATCGTAGGGGGTTTGGCCCAGCGAAGTGGTCGGTGGGGGCTTCCCGGAGGTGGTGATTGAGAGAAGATCTGAAGAATAGTAAGTGTTAAAAAGCCAGAGAGCAAAGAAAGACACACCTAGGCGGAGAGATCGGAATCTACAAAGGCCCAGGCTGGAAAGGGACAAGGGACTCTACTGAAGGAAGTTCAGTGCTGAGCATAAGGGAGAAGGGAGGAGGAAGTTTGTGTGAAGTGAAGAAGGAGATTGAAGTAGGAAGCAGATCCCACGTGCCTCTCGTGTGCCCATATGTCCTAGGTTTGCTCCTGGCTTATACCAGTGACTGTCCTCGCTTTAAAGATACCTGGGAATGCTAAATTATATGGGAGCCCGGTATAGGCAGTGAGAAGAAGCCTTGTTTCCATCTTAAGGGCATTGGGGAACCACTAAGGTCCTTAAGTTATGGGGTGGAGGGGTCCTAAGTAGCACATTCAGCTTCTCGACTTGAAGAGCTCATTCTGGCTGTGGTGTAGAGAATAGACCGGGTGGCAGGTCCCAGTGAAGATACACTGGCGAGTCATATGACTAGCGTGCCTGTCCGCTTGAGAAATAATGTAGCTTTGCAATAGGGTAGGGGTGATGCAAATGGAGAGAGGTGGAAAGATGCAAAAACTATTTGCAGTGAGGTGCTTGGGTGGCGCAGTTGGTTGAGCATCCGACTCTTGATCTTAGCTCGGGTCAGGAGCTCACGGTTTGTGGGTTTGAGCCCTGCGTTGGGCTCCGTGGCGACGGCTCAGAGCCTGCTTGGGATTCTGTCTCTCCCTCTCTCTGCACCTCCCTCAAAATGAAGAAATAAACTTAGGGAAAAAAACACTATTTGAAGAAAGTAAGATTGAGAGGCTGGGGTGTGAAGGAGTGGGAACGGAGATCCCTGGGTGATGGCTGACCGGGTGGTGGTCTCATTTACTGAGACGGGCAACAGAAGGGGGCCTGACTTGGGCCCGTGGAAGGTGAGGAGCATTGGAGACACACGGAAACAGATGTCCAGTAAGCACGTGGGACAGGTCTAGTGCATAGACAAGAGACCTCAGCTGGAGGTGTGAATCTGTCAATCATCTGCATTCCGACAGTGATCTTAATGCATTTGTGTAGGTGAGATTGCCCGGAAGGAAAATAAAGGGAAAAAATAAGAGGGTCTCGCAAAATTGACAAAAACGGGCAAAGTATCTAAAAAGCCTGATTTACCCTTAATCAAATGACAGCTCACTGATTCCTAGGTCTGATAGAAGTAAGTACCCACTGATTATATTTCTTGTTCTCCCTTTAGGGAATGATGACAATAATCTTAATTCCATCTTTTATGAGCACCTGACAAGGGCCCTGCAGGAGTCCCTCTGTGGAGACTTAGTTCTCGGTCGATGGGGTAACTACAGCTCTGGCGATTGCTTTATTTTGGCTTCAGACTACCTCAACGCTTTTGTTCACCTGATTGAAATCGGAAATGGTCTTGTCACCTTTCAACTTCGAGGACTGGAATTTCGAGGTAAGAATCTCCTCACTGTGGAAGCTGTCGGAAGACGGTTGCCTAAACTTATTATTGTGCAAAGCTTTAATAAGAGGTCACCATGGGGGTGCCAGGTGGCTCAGTCGCTTGAGCAGCCGACTCTTGATTTTGGCTCAAGTCACCATCTCACGGTTACATGGGTTCGAGCCCCACGTCAGGCTCTGTGCTTACCATGTGTGGAGACTGCTTGGAATTCTCCCTCTCTCTCGGCCCCTCTCCTGCTTGCATTCTCTCTGTCTCTCTCAAAATAAACAAATAAACAAACAAACAAACTTAAAAAGTCACCATGAAAGAGGAAGAAGTTAGTGCCTGTCTTACAGGTTGAGAATTAGGGAACTGGTTCCAACTGCCTTTATTTATGTATTCTGATATAAATAAATCCCAGTCATCTGAGAGAATAATGAAGTGAAACATGTCATCTGGTGTAAACCTTTGGAATGGCAAGTGAGATCTTTGGTTTAAATTTTTCTGGAAAGAAACTCACAAGTGACGGGAGGCCGCAGAACATGCATGGGTTCCGTGTGGAGTCAGCCAGAAACAGAACCTGGTTCTGTGGGTTTCCGGGTTGTGATCTGTAGTGGACCATCTTTCGGTGCCTGAACTTTCCTTTTCCACTGCCAAACGATAAGAAGAAGGATGGCTGCCTCTATAAAGTTGTGTGACTTCAATGAGATCATGTATATGAGGGCTCTATGTGGATGCTTACTGCTTTGTGGTTAATGAGCTGACCTGATCTGGAAAGTGCGACCCCAGTTTGTCCATTAATCTGACGCTGGAGCTGTGCGGTGGAGTGTGTAGCAATTAGCATAACCCCTGTGTTCATGTCTCTGCCTCCTGTGTCCTTTGTTCACCCCCCTCATCCAATGCATGTCTTTCTGACGCCTCCTCCGTGTCAGGCCAAGTTCTAATGCTGGAGATGCAACGGGTCCGTGACCTGAAGGACTCTTGCCCTTGCGATGTTTACCTTCAGTGGGAGATGTGGAAAGCGAACGAGGAAACAGATGAGCAGACTAATCACAACTAGTGGAAGCACGACGAAGGAAGGAAATGGGACCGCCGACCTAATTCACGCTTTAGGAGATTGTTCTGGTAGCTGTGTGCAGACTGTCCTCCAGGGGGGGCAAAAGCAGAAACAGGAAGGCCATTGAAGAGTGTCTTGTCACCCAGCCAGGAGAAGAAGTTGGAGACAGAGGAGCTCAGGGCGATTTGGGGGTGGAAAGGGCTGGACTCAGTGTTGGGGGGTCCGGGGAAAGGAGGCTCAGCCCGCTCCCCGGGTTCCAGCTTGAGTGCCTGGGTGGACAGAGGCGCATTTACGGAGACTGGGAAACCTAAATGAAGAACAGGACTTTTGGGTTTGGGAGTGTAATTGAGAGCTCCATTTTGGATATTTATTTTTTAATTTTTTTTTTCAACGTTTATTTATTTTTGGGACAGAGAGAGACAGAGCATGAACGGGGGAGGGGCAGAGAGAGAGGGAGACACAGAATCGGAAACAGGCTCCAGGCTCTGAGCCATCAGCCCAGAGCCCGACGCGGGGCTCGAACTCACGGACCGCGAGATCGTGACCTGGCTGAAGTCGGATGCTTAACCGACTGCGCCACCCAGGCGCCCCAGCCTTAGGATATTTATTTTTTAAATGCTCATGATTCACCTAAGTGAATTTCTCAAGTAGCTAATGGGACATGTGAGCCTTCTGTTCATTCAGGAGACATTTACCAAGGGCCAGGCTAGATGCCATGACTACAGAAATGAAGGGCCCCACCTTAAGCAGCTCGGAGCCTTACTGACTAGAGACTCATCCTGAGCGGCCACCGTCCAGGGATTTGAGTGTCGTGGCAGCTCTGTGCATGGGGCGCTGTGGGGACCAGCACTGGGATCAGACTGGAGTTGGGGTCAGCAGAGGAGAGGCTGTAGTTGGAAGGGAGAGGCAGGCAGAGGTGCGATGATAAAGAGGCACAAAATAGCCAGATGTGGTTTCCAGATGGTTTGGGAGAAAGGGGTCCCAGATAATGCTGGAAAGGTGAGTAGGAGCCAGGTTACCACCATCCAGAACTTCCGAGTGATGAAAAGATACCTTATAGCCAAGAACAAAGTGCCATTATTTTACATCTTTAACACAATTACCTAATCCTTTAACCAAGTCTTTTGGTTCTAAGCATTAGTTTTCCTATACAAATTTGTACCAAAGACTTTTTTTTTTTTTTTTTAGAGTGGTGGGTTCTGTGGTTGAGGCACGTTTTCTGTGCATCCTTAAAAACTTGAGGAATCTAATTCAGGGAGCTTATTTTGGAAAAGGTTATGGGGCCGAGGGAGTAGTGATCAGATTCTGCAGAACAAACAGAGAAGCAGTGTGTCCCTGAAATTTTACACAAACGCCAGAAAATGCCACAGGAGGTGGTGGAAATTGTCTCTGTACCGTCATGCAACAGACTTGTCTCTAGTGAGAGCTTTTGGGTTTTCCTGGACTTCAAAGGAAGGATTTTTCAAGTTCACCTAGTTGAACCTGAGTTAATAGTCTCTATTACAAGTTCCATGCAGCTTGCAGCTTCTTTTGGCAAACTGACCTGATGTTTGAGTTTAAGGGCTTCAAAGTCAACTGGACTTTAGAAGCATGTAGCACTTTGTCTGCTCCCCCCACGTGTCGCAAATGGGCGTGCTTCTTGATCCACCACCCTGAATGTTTGGGCTTCACCTCATGTCGTTTTTGAGGGTGTAACCAACTGCCGCAAGACTTAATGGTTTCAGACGACAAGGATGTCTTCTTTCTCACGGTTGTGAGGGTGGCTGGTAGTTCTGTCACTCTCACGCTGGGTTACTCGTACGGCTGCATTCAGCCAGAAGATGAACCAGGCTGGAAGGTCCAAGGTGCCACATCCAGATCAGGCTACCAGCTCTGGCCCCCTGGCTGTCCTCCAGGTGCTGCTCAGTGACGGGTGGGCTGGACCAAGTGTGGTCTGGGTGTCTGCGAGGCCCCTTATGGCCCAGTCTTTGGGACAGGCAGTACGTCACTGCCATCATGTTCTGTTGGCCAAAGCCATCCCCAAGAACAGCTCCAATACATGTGGCCCTAACACGTTGGATGAGTCACTGGGGGCCAATCTCAGAATAACACACCAGACTCCTGAAACTACTTCAGAGGAAATACAGAAGGAGGCTCAGAGCCGCCATATGTGGTCGAGCATGAGACAGAGGCCATTGTGTTAGGTGAGGCTGCCCAAGAGTGTCTCCCTAGGTGATTTGTCTTCTTGCCAACCACAGATGAAATGCAACCTGCCTATAATAATGGCCTAAGTATAATAATGTCTTGAGAACAAATTACCAGTTAATCTGCCCCAATACCCCTCTCTGCTGTACAATACATTTTCTTTGACCTAGTTATACTGTAGTCTGGAACACAGCACTATTAAGAGAGCATGACAGAATCAAAGTTATGCTTTAGTTGCAGGAGGAATCCAGTTGACCTAAAATGACTCTTCTCTTTTATATCTCTTTGCAATGTATGCTACAGTATTCCCAGGGAAGACCTTGTTTTCTTTCTCCTCCTTGAGTATTTTTCTAAGACATCCCTTCAGTATTTCCTTTTTTTTCTTCCAATTCCCTATTTTCCTAAGTAGCAGGCTTTATTTGGGTCAAATTTGACCTACTTCAGTACAACCCGGGCAGTCCGAATACAGCTGTACTGGTTCTCCTTTCGGAAGCACACTGCAGCTCTTAGTGGAGACGTGAGCCGCTCATGTCACGGACTGACTCTCAGGAAATGAATAATGCACCCCGGAGGAAGAGGAAGGTAACCTCCCACAGCCAGGGAGCAAGAGATCCACCTGTCTGTTTCTCACTGCAGAGGATGCATTTGTATCACTAGGAGTTTTTAGTTGCAAGCAACAGAAATCAACTCCAGCTAACTCAACTGGGAGAAGGGTTTATTGAAAGATATTACACAGGGCACAGACTTTCTGAGAAGCCTGGAGAAGCAGGCTTGGTGGCTGTAGGTCAGGAGCCATGTCTAAAATCACACCACAGTGCTGATCCCACGAAGCAGTCACATCTTGGCTGGGGGATCCGGGCACTCCCCTTATTTTATCGACACCATGACCCCAGATGCTGGATGCTACTGTAGCTATGGCTTCTGTCCCCCAAATGTGGATGAATATGTCCCCTGAGCCAGCTTCTTTGTGTCACCAGCTCATTAGTCAAAATCTGGGGTACATCTGATGGGTGAAGCTGGGACCATATGCACCCCCCTCTAGATGCAAGGGAGGCTGGGAAAGAGAGTGTCTAAGTTCTCAGTTCTTAGAGGGGAGATGGTCACTGCCTCTCACCAAGACTCATCATATGAGTACATTGGTTGAAGTCATGCTAGCAGCTGTCATGGTTAAGCCCCGCATCTCAGTGGCTGACACAGTAGATGCCTCTGTTGTACTCACATAGGGTCCGATCAGTGAGCAGAGCTGGTAGGGGTCCGGGGTGCTTCCCTTCTGCACCATCAAGGGTCCTGGCTAATAGAAGCTCTGCCTGTTCCCCAACGCATCACTTTTGAGGTCACTCTGGGCTTCAATATCAAGCTGGCAGACAGTGGAGGATTGCCTGGAAGACTGCTGTGGGACAGGTCTAAATCTGGAATATATCATTTGCTCCCACATCCTATTGCTTAGAAGTGACATAGCTGTAAGAGAAGTCAGGATATGTCTAGCTGAGTACCCAGGAGAAAAAGTAAAAACACTTGGTGAACAGTGAGCCAGTCTGGTGTATTGGGTAATTTTCCAAACATAAGACAGAGGTTTAGATCCAGGGTAGCCCAAGAGAATAATTAAGGTCCATGGCGCATTCTATTTCTGTTGGCTGGTACCATAGGGAATGATTGAAATCGATTCAAATCAAGAATACAAATAAGGAAGCCACATTTTTCTATCCAACTCTTTTTGGCTCATGCATCTGAGAATAGAAGTAAATTCTTTTCTTGTTCTTACAGAAACAAGGTAGTGGTGCCTCTGCTGCTTTCAGGTTTATGAGTATTATTTGCATCTACCCAACCAGGGAGCCTCTCAGGAAACCATTCAAGACTTGACAGATTAATCATTGGCTTTAAATCAAAGTCAAGGTAACAGGTAATGCACTTTAGAAAGCCAACAGCGTGAGGGGCACCGTGTTCAAGATTTTTCAAAAGAAATGGAATCTATCAGACTTTAAGTCCCATTTAACCATCATTCAAGTAGGTGGACACAAAAAGGGAAAAGTGAGGGTTGATAATCTATTCAATCCGTTTCTGTTCTCCTTTAGCCATCCAGGTGACCCAGGCTGACGGGTTCACCCATTTCTGTTAGAAGGGGAGAAAAATGAAGGAGGAGTCACAGTGTTCCAAACAAAATAAGTCAGGTGACGTAAAGATACTGTCTGATGAGGGGAAGAACCAGGAGGAGGAGCCAAAAGAAAAAGGCACTGGAGGGAGTCTTTTAGGAGATGCATGTGAGCTCCGAGCTAGGGAGAGAGCACTGGCCTGTGAAGGTGACATCCACCCTCAGAATGGCCACAGTCCCATTGCTTCCTCCCACTTAATAGTGGGAAAGCCAGGCTCCAGAAGATGAATGCTATCTGCAGGCTCACAGCTAGTTAGTGCTGGAACTAGGCAAACCCCGTGGCTCTCTATCTCTTAACCAGAATGTCTCTTTCTGCCTGACCCTTTTACCTTCTTCTTTCCTTTTTCCTTTGGGATATTTGTTTGGATTTGCACTGTAATGCTTATTTAGTTTGTAAAACACTCAGTAAAGTGGGGTAGAATGCCTTCAATCGCTGGCACATCCTTTCAGAAGCTCCACATTATTTTTCTGGTTGCAAAAAAAAAAAGCAACTTAAAAACCCCACTTTATCTCAGGATATTTAACAGAGCATCACAAATAACTTGGCCTCTCCAATTTTTGACTCCATTATCAGAGCCTCCGTGTGATTTCTAAGTTCCTAGTGTCTTTCCAGCTCTGACAGCCCATCAAGTCAGGAGATGCAAAATACTTATACCATATGATACACTCGGGGGAAATCTGAACCTCTCCTCTCTGCTAGAGTCAGAGTATAAGTCTCTCCCAGGGAGCAGGTGCTGTTGGCGGGCATCCCAGGCTTGAGACCATGGCTGGTGTCAAGAGGGAGGATGAGCAGTTGTTGACTTCTTGCTAACACGGTGCCTCACAGGGGAGTTTGACATGCCTGAGCATTCATGCACCGGCTAGCGATAGGATTGGGCGTCAGAAACACCACCACAACAGTGAAGCAGAGTGGAGGGATTTCAGGCTAAGGGAAGAGGGGAGCTTGCTCTGATGGCAAGTGATAGAATCCCCAGGGCTGAGAGGATGGAACCCATGCTAGCACATCTAGAGTAACAGGAGAGGAGAGAGAACATATGGCCCAGATGCACGTAAGAGATGGGTCGACAGATGGAAGGATGGATGGAGTGGGGAAATACAGTTGGCCTGTATGAAGAGCCCACTTGAGGTGAGGGGTCATGATTTTCAGGAAAGACCTGTTGTAGTTGCTCGTGTTTTTTTTTTTTTTTCTAAGCCACATTCAGCTTCATGGGTGCATGTATAGAGCAGTAGAGTTGGCCTTCATCAGGACTGAGACTGAGTTGACTGAGTGCCAGCAAGTAAAACGAAGACAAGGAAACTGACAGTGTATGAAAGGGTGTGACAATGTCTGCAGTGCCTGGCCATGTAATGCAGGCTAAGAGATAAACAGGCAAGGGTGGGAGAGGGGTGGGAAACAGGACCTGGTGAAGGGCTTTCTGGATCTCAGAAAGGTGTCAGAGTTGTAGAAGTTGTGATATTAGAGGAAAATAAGCTGGAGAGATAGGAGGTGGTTGCGGAAGAGTAGGATGTTTGAAACGAACATTTATCGAAGGCAAACAGTCTTTGGTGATTATAGTCTAAGATCACGGCCATGGGAGTGAGTGGCTGAGGTTGAGTGAATGCGATCATTAGAGGAGTGGGAGTCAGGGGCCAGGATACTGCAGTCTCAAGAGTGGTCAGAAGTGTGCTGGAGAGTGACAGTGACCCCGAGCCAGAATCCCCACTCAAGGACTCGGAGTGACCTAGAGGGTCATGGAAGAAGGCAACGAAGGAGAATGGTGTGGGGTAGACAGAGACAGCACCACTGAGAAGCAAGAGGACATCCTCCACCTGCTCAGACCCAGGAGCGAGAGGAGTGCAGGAGAACAGTCATCCCCACTAGAGGGCAGGGAGAGCTAGCTTTCCAATAGGGCACGAAGGAGAAGAGAACATTCAGAGAAGTTGAGGAATAGATAGTGAGTTCCCGAGGGCACAGCGAAAAGATCTCAAGAGTTTGTGGCCTGGGTGGGAGTTGGGTGGGAGTTAAGATCAGGTCAGAAAATGTGATTTACACAGTACTATGGAAATCAGGCTACGGGGGGTCCTGGGTTCCCCATGGCAAATGACACAAACTGTCGTAAAGGCACATTCTCTCAAGGGTGATGAAGCGGATCCTATCATCTAAGACTGGGTCACATGCATGGGAAGTTTCGAGGCTGCTGAGATGAAATTTAGTTATGCGTGCAGCTTTCATTATCCTCATTAGTATAGGATTGCTACATTTTTATCACAGCAAGAGCCAGATTTTTCCAGAAATCTTCTTACGGGGCGTCTTAGGAAATATTTAAGTGTCATTTGATAAAGTGGGTTTTTGGGAAGCCCTAGAAAAATGGTATTAGAAATACATGATGTTATGTGGACACTTACCTTTTCTATTAGTTGCCTAACTACAGTTTTCTGTCAAATTACTATTTTTTTCAGTATTTCTTTTTAGTGAGTGATATGGCATTTGAATATATTTTATATTTTGTATGCACATTCCCATGGTATCACATCCTTCTGGTGTTTGCTCATACAGTAGCTCATGCAAAACACAACCAATAGTATAGATTACTCTGTCCTCTTATCTGGAGCAAAGTCGTGATGAAAATTCTGTTTGTTTTTAGGTGTTTGTATGTATAGGTCATGAATCTTGGGGATCAGGACGTTACCATGATGTGTAGACATGTGGCCACATGTGGTAGATGGTCAATAAATGTCTCCTGGTAATTAAAATCATAAGTGGTAATTGAAAAACCAAAGCTTATTTTCAGTATTCTTGCAAAATTGATACATGCAGCTCTTCATTCATGCAGGCTGTGAAATATTGTTTGAACCAATTTCTGCTAGATGGTGAGACTCTCAAAGGCTGAAACTCCTTGCCTTATTCATGGCCCTCCCCCGTGTGTTGACTGGCTCACGTAGGATGCCCAATAAATATTGGTTGAGTGAGAAGGTAGAGGCAGTCTAAGCGTTCCTGAGCACAAGTTCTCTGTCAGATACCATACTAAGCACTTCAACTCTCAAGCTCAGTATATTCCAGAATATTTCTCTATAACGTGAGCAAGTGTTATTATCCCCATTTGAGACATTAAAAAACATTGGGAGAATGAGGCTCCAGGCTTCACGGTCACCAGTGGTAGAGGGTAAGCATCCCTGGATGGGGATGTCCCCTAAGTAGGCCACACTGCCTGGGAGGGACGGGAGGGAGGGAGGCAAGAAGGAAGGAAGGAAAGAACTTTTAAAAAATTCTCTCTGGTTGTTAAAACTTAAAAGTTTTACCTGAAAGGGGTCTTAAATATTAATATGGCATCACCACTGTTAGCAGCTCAGTTTCTGGAATGATCTACTGCCTTAGCAACTGTGAAACCCAGATGGCTCTTGCCGAATGAATGTAGAAAGCAAAGGCATAGTGATCAGGATGTAGCCACACATTACCATCAGATCTGGAAAACATCAGAAAATGGGATTTATGTTCCTGTTTGTGTGAGATGTTATCAGCCATCTCATAGTCTGGCTAACACCCCATAATCACTGGCCTGTGGGGACATTTTTAAAATATCTGTGTAACCTAATCTTATCTAAAGTTAATCCAACCCAAACCTTTCTCCTTAGTGGCGACGCCACAGAGAGCCATAGCTGTCCCACTAATCTTGAAACTCTCTAGAATTCTTTCTTCTCTATGGCAACATTCAGGTCATTAGCGAGTCCTTAGTTCTAACATCTACATGGCTCAAGTAATCTATTAAATCCCTTGGTTCCAAACTTTACCCCTAAAATAATAGGTTCTCCATTCAGAATTCCTAAACACATATTTTTCTTCATTTCAAATTATGTGACATGTGAGTGAGAGAGACAAAGCCATGCTTGTCTAGATAGCAAGTCTGGGAAGAAAAGAGGCTTTGCTGTTGAACATGAAAAGAGTCTGCATATTTAGGAAAAAAATATAATGTTTATTATATTTTTGAGAGAGAGACAGAGACAGAGCATGAGCGGGGGGGGGGGGGGGGGGAGGGCAGAGAGAGAGGGAGATACAGAACCCAAAGCAGATTCCAGGCTCTGAGCTGTCAGCACAGAGCCCAACGCAGGGCTCAAACCCACCAACCATGAGATCATGACATGAGTGAGAAGTCAGAGGCTCAAACGACTGAGCCACCCAGGGGCCCCCTGCATATTTTTTTTAAGTTTATTTATTTTGAGAGAGACAGAAGCAGTGCCAGCGGAGGAGGGGCAGAGAGAGAGGGAAACAGAGAATCTCAAGCAGGTTCCGCACTGTCAGCGTGGAGCCCGATCTGGTGCTCAAACCCACAACTGCAAGATCATGACCTGAGTGGAAATCAAGAGTCGGACACTTAACTGACTGAGCCACCTAGGCACACCGCGTTGTTTTAACGACGCTCAAAAATAAGTTTGTGGAAGAAAAGTACAATAATACAACTCAGAATGAAATATGAATGAGAGAATGACTCTTACCTGTGTAAGGTCAAGTGCACTGGTGTCCTGTAAATGGGGCAAGAATGGAAGAAAAGCCATATCATTCACAGAGATCATGATTATGTATGTCAGGTTTTCTCGTACCTGTGCTTCAAACCTGCCCAATATAAGTGACCGTGTACACGAAGTGCTTTTGGGTGCATTTCATTTTCTCCTATAGGCCGGTAGGAAAAAAGTAAATTCAGAGAAACTTTTGCTCATAATCTGTTAAACCTTATTAGGCAGTGTATGCTAAGGGGAAAATACAGATTTTAAATTCAAAAGGCCAGACCCTTCCACTGGAGAGGCTGCTTTGGAGACCCAGTGTTCTTATTTATATAAAAAAGGAGAAATTACACCTGCATAGCCAGGTTAATGTGTGCCGTAAGTGAGATGCTATCACTTTTCAATGTGATTAACATTACATAAGCAGATGATGTTTTGAAATCAAAATTCTCTGAGAGAAAACAATGCTGCTTCATTGAAAGGTATTCCACTGCTTTTAAAATCCAGCTGGCCGGACAGGTCATAAGAAAAATTTTATCGGTATGGATCTGTCTTAAAACAAATTGAGTCTCCTTGGAATATAAAATGGTTACAGTAAAAACCTCTGTTGTGCCCACAAAATCAAACATGTATAAATTATTCTAACACATTTTCCCCCTACTGTACCCTGGGCCAATACACTTCTTCTAGATTCTCTGTGTGATCCTTGAAAGGTGGTCGACTGCAGTGCTGTTGAAGGCCTGGAATTGGGGACTAGGAGAGAAATTGTCCTGTAAAATAATACAGAGCTAAAACCCCTCAGTGTCTCAGGAGACCAATTCTACTCCTTGATTTCCTTCTGCTGTGTGACCTTGGTCATGTCTCATACTCTATTTCTCCATCTTTAAGTTTGGATTAATTTCAAGGGGGTGATTATCAAATGGATGTGTGGCCATCAGGAAATGGGATGTATAATAAGACAGCTTTATAAATAAACATGTTAATCATTGTAATGATGATTTCTTCCCAGACATTTAATCTGGCGAAGTCTAGCAGATATAGAAGCCTCCTCCTAGGGCAAATAGCTGGGGACAGATGTACCTTTAAGCTCCTGTTCCAGAATTCTGTCTGGGAGAATTAGGGTGGGGTGGAGGAGGGGCTGGAGGGGCATCTCCATGCCTTTCCCGAAAAAACAAACAAACCCCACTCTACGACTTACGTGAAAATGACAATAATTCACAAACTTTAAAATGCCTTCTCTTGTATTATTTCTTTGGGTCACATCACGGCCCTTGATATAACCCACTGGCGAGAGGCAATGATCGTTTAGATTTCCAGCCTTCATGTTGTGGATGCTCTCTCCCCCGTCGGCATCTCTGTCACCGTGTGTGTGACCCACTAACAGAAGCACGCCGAGGAGGGTGCTTCTCCAAAGCTCAAGGACAGCTGGCTGGGGCCGAGCCCTGCCTCACACATCTTGCGTCTCCAACACACGACATGCATGCGTGAGGTCCAAACGTCCGTGGAAGGGATCTGCTCTGAGCTCAGCTTTTTTTCTTTTTTTTAATTTTTTTTTTAATGTTTATTTATTTTTGAGACAGAGAGAGACAGAGCATGAACAGGGGAGGGTCAGAGAGAGGGAGACACAGAATCCGAAACAGGCTCCAGGCTCTGAGCTGTCAGCACAGAGCCCGATGCGGGGCTCAAACTCACGGACCACAAGATCATGACCTGAGCCGAAGTCGGCCGCTCAACTGACTGAGCCACCCAGGCGCCCCTCTGAGCTCAGCTTTAACCATTTTCTGGTGTTCTCCTTCTTCTGTGGCCCTGGGCAATTCGGTAACGATCTTAACTACGACCTCTGAAGGGAATACAATTTATAAAGTCCACACACACATCCCAGAGTGTGCGTCTGAAAGCCCACCTGCAGCTTGAATCAAAAGCCCTGGCTAAAACCTATGTCTGCCTAATTGTAGTCCACTCCATGGCCAGGGACTGATTCTCTCCTGTCAGTCCCCTCCTGGTGGCCTCATTGCACACGTACGTAAAACGCCGGCCCAATGTCTGGCACTCAGGTCCAATGAAGGCAGTGGCCATATGAAAACACAGCACAAAGAAATGTCTAGCAAAGTTATTTTAAAACACTGTCACCAGATAGCCCTAAACATAATAATGATAATACACGCGGTTTTCTGGGGAATCCAGTTAGTCGGATTCTTTGGGACAGCTGAGTGGTGTTTCTCAAAATACTCCTATCAGATAAAGGAGGAAAACTGGAGGGCCGGGAGGCCCAATCTTTACAATATGTTGTGCGTTGAGACTTTGCTGTGCATGTTGTAAAGCAAGCTGACATTTTCTTTCAGTGCAGCTTTCTCACTGCAGGGAACCGTTTTTTTGTTAATTTATTTATTTTAGAGAGACAGAGCACAAGTGGGTATGAGGAGAGGGAAAGAGAGAGATAGAGAGAGAGAGAGAGAGAAGGAGAATCCCAAGCAGGCTCTGCCCTGTCAGCATAGAGCCTGATGCAGGGATCAAACTCACAAACCGTGAGATCACGACCTGAGCTGAAGTCAGACACTTAACCGACTGAGCCACGCAGGCGCCCCTGCAGGGGACTGGTTTTTTTTTAATTTTTTTTTCAACGTTTATTTATTTTTGTGACAGAGAGAGACAGAGCATGAACAGGGGAGGGGCAGAGAGAGAGGGAGACACAGAATCGGAAACAGGCTCCAGTCTCCGAGCCATCAGCCCAGAGCCCGACGCAGGGCTCGAACTCACGGACTGCGAGATCGTGACCTGGCTGAAGTCGGACGCTTAACCGACTGTGCCACCCAGGCGCCCCTGCAGGGGACTGTTTTTAATGTGTCCCCTTCACGTAGTAGCCGGGCCTCTCCTTCATTTCCTCTGACCTCCTGGTAAACAGCCTCTTCCTTAGCTCCTGTCCCCATCACTTTTCACCTGAATGGGACTGTGGGTAGCTGACTTCCCGGCCCCAGCCCCTTCTTTGCTCCCCCAAAGCTGCAGGGGAATCTTCCTTTACTGCAACTTTACTCGTGTTTTCCTGAGACTCAAAAGTCCCCACTGCCTGCCTGTTACCTACAAGATTAAGTTCATGCGTCTCCGTGAGAGTCAGGTTTCCACTCGAGCCGGCCTGCCCTGAGTCCTCTCTTCTCTGGCCCAGGCTTCCGGGCCTGGATGGCACCTTCCCCACAGGGTTCTCTGGAATGGAAGCGGGGACACTTTGGGTGGATTTTGGTTATCGGACCTTCTGTTTCAGCCAGCCATTCTCTTTGGCTTCCCGACCATTCCAAGAGGATGTCAGCTCTACCTCTAGCCTGGCTGGACCACGAAAGAGGGGGCCTGCGCAGACCGACCACACAGAGTATCTCCATTCCTAGGCTTAAGTCACTGCTGCTCAGTCCACAATAATTTTCAGAACTGGGTGGAGAAAAACGATCCATAGCAAGGATTTCCTCAAAGGGATAAAGTTCTCCTGCCCTCAAGACTCTAAACTCTGCCCTTGAGAGACACGAGACCTCTAGAGAACCACATTCCTAACTAAGGTCGAATTGGTTCAGCCCCCTACAGAAATGCTTTCTCTTTGTTGTGCTTTGGCCATATTAGAACAGCTCGTACTTTCTGGGCAATTCTCTTAAGGATAGTGTTCACCATGTTGCACCATGTACCTTTTATTAGGGTCCTGGGAACATTCTCTTTCTGGTGTCTTCGCTTGAAATAGCCAAGATCCTGCCAAGCAATTATTTTGTTGTTGTCTTAAGGACACAAGAAACTATTCAAGGTTTCTTTCTACATTGTCTTCTAGAAAGCCCCAGGGAAGTCTGTGGCCTACCTTTAGTAAATATATAGGGTATCACAGAATGCAGCTAGGGTCTCTTGGCATTACTCTTTCTGGCTTCATCATATTTCTTCTTGTCCCCAATTTTACTTAAATTTTATCATTTGCCATTGTACTGTGCACGCCTTTTTAAATTAACTTCATTCCTTTCGGGAATTAAGTGTGAATAAATAAGCCAGGCCTGGCCTGTCGCTGGTGCGTGTGGCAAACAGCACTGAAAGGGGAGCAGCGCTTGCTCACTGGGGGAACCAGCAAAGGGAGGAAGGAAGGGTCAGTGGTCAGGAGAGCTGCCCAGTACGGCAGCAAGGGCTGCCCCACATTGTGGCCACGTGCAGGAAATTGCTACGTACCCTCCGTGGCGAGACATCTGGGACCTTCTAGATACATTTTCAGTTCAAAAAATTAATTTCCACTGCTTTAATTAGGCATTCTCATCTATCAGCACTCAGGCTCTAAGACACTCTAATAAGTTAAATTTAAAAATTATTTAATGAAGGCGTTCCTGTGTCCCACTGACTTAGACCATGAGAACATCACAACGTAAAAGATGCCAAGGGTCAGTTTCAGTGGAAACACCGGACAGAAATGGCCAGCCAGGTCCTCCCTCACTGACACCAATGGTGTAGGTCACGGCATAGGGGCAGTTGACTCTTGGTGTTCCCTTTGGAGGAAATGTGCTCCAAACCCGGTGAGCCTCTCGGAGGAGAATATATGGTCTTGCTTTGCATTTGAGCAGCAGAGTAGTGCATGTACAGAATGACTGGGTTTTTTTATTTTTGTATTCTTCTGCAATGTGATCCTGACTATGAATCTTTTGATCCTAAAAGGAGGTGCAGAGGCCTACCTTAACTGAGTGTTTATCAAAAACCTTTGGCAATTAGGGTGTCCCTGTTGAGCAGCCGTCCCTCATGGCACACTGTTTCCTCAACTGTCTTTGTCAGTGCCGAGATGCACCCATGTTCCTCATGGTGTGGGACTTTACTACTCACATGATAGAAATCGAAACTCCTCATTTTATTGTGTGTGTATACACACACACACTGAAACACACACACCTTCCAGTTTGTTTGATGTAAGGGGGAAAAACCCCTTACATTCAGCCCAATGTAAAGGGGAAAAAAAAAAACCCTTACATTCAGCTCAACATGGTAAATGCCAGACCTGGATGGAGAAGTATGGAGAAAGAAATTGTAAAGAAATGCAGATTTTTGAAGCATGTCATTTGACTGGTTTTGTTAACCTATTGGAGGTGAAAATCCTCCTTTATGCTTCTTCCTTGTGGAGTCTAAGCAATCTCACTTTGTTCACTGAAAGAGGGTTTCTTCCCGAATTACATTATTACTTGCAGAAAACCAGTGTTGTCCCTGTGCCATTTAGTAGGATGAGACATCTCCCACCCCCGGAGTCTAGTGCCTGCACGTCCAAGGGTCCCAGTGGGCGGATCAGTTAGGACACTGTGGCCATTACTCACTCTGGAGGCCTCAGAGCATGCAGTGTGAATTACTCATTGCTGATAATTCATGTATGTATTTCTATACATCTGTACCAGAGGGAATAAAAGCTTTTTATTGCAGCATGAGCTAAGAGACCCTTGAAAGGTTTTAAAAAGGAGTGCTTTCAGCTAAAACCCAAAGCAGTGAGGTCTTGAGGAAAGACAAATGGAATCAAAGATGTGGGATCAGCCCTTCACTGTTACACTTCATGTAACACTGCCTGCTTGCTTTCCCCATCCTGATCTTGAGTTCTGTTTCATTGACTGTTATCCTAACAGTTCTGTATGTACATTATTACTTGAAGGTTGTAGTTTCCCATTTCTGACTTGTTATGACCATCTCATTTATGGGTTCTGTGGAGAGGCTTAGTACAAACATTGATTTTCTTTGTCTGCCAAACACGCAATATAATCTGCCGTGCATTTTCTCACTAGAGTTTCCATTGCCTGTGCATGCAGTGACCTGGATAAAAATCTTCCCTTCATTTACCCATTCAGGCATTGCACCAACTACTCTGTCGGCACCTACTAAGTAGCAGGCACTGTAAATAATGATAAGGGATGTTGGAAAAAATGAATGGTATGGGAATGGATGTCAGGAAAGTTTTTATGTCTCAGAAGACGTGTAAAAGGATTCGGAGACTTACCCTTTTGGCCATGACTGAGTAACCAGTACTGGACTATACTTCCTGCCATAAACAATTATGAAACTAGGAAAAATATCTTAATCGACTGCTTTCAGATATTGAACAGACAGTGCAAGCCTCTGATCAACAAGAGAAAGGAGAGACACAAGTAAGCTCCATAATTACCCTTGCTTTCTTCCTGGAGACCCTCTCTTATCTGTAGTATGGGGGTTGGGGGCAACACCCAAATAGAGTACAGTTGTCTTGCTGAGCTACGGAGGCAGAATCAGAGTTCTCAGCTGCTAAGGTAGCTGGGTTTTGTGGGTCAGAGTATCAGAAAGAAATGAATTTCACAAGGAAGGCACTGTAAAAATCTGTACGGGGATCCTCTTTAGTAATTGGATGAATATTAACCTGCTGACTGTTAGAGGCAAGTCCTGACAGAGAATAGTAACTGTGGAGGTCTGAACTAAATAGAAAACATGGAGGCTGTAAGGTGCCGAGATGTAGAAATTCCAATCATCCAGCAGAGACACCTTATTGAACATCCCAGGAATTCAACCAAGACCCCAGAAAGACCAAGCTTTAGGAGTAGAGATATTATCACCCCACAGGTCTACTCTAGACACTCTAAAAACAAGTTAAGAGACTCTTAAATACAGATAACAAACTGAGGGTTGCTGGTGGGGTGTTGGGTGGAGGGGATGCACTAAAGGGGTGAGGGGCAATAAGGAGGACACTTGTTGGGATGGGCACTGGGTGTTACATGTAAGTGATGAATCGCTACATTCTATTCCTGAAATCGCTATTACACTATATGTTAACTAACTTGGATTTAAATTTTTAAAAAAGTTTCAAAAGGATCAAGCTGGCAGTCTGATGTGCAAATAAATTAACTACTTAACAGAACAAAACTCTTTGAGAAGACCAAAAAACAAACAAACAAACAAAAGAAGTCCAGACTGTCAACACTATAGCATCAACAATATCCAGCATATAATAAAAGTTTCTAGATATGAAAATAAGCAGAAAAAGTGGTCCATAACCAGGAAAAGAAAACAATAAATAGAAACACACCCAAAGATGTTGGAGGTAACAGAAAAGAAGTTTCAAACAGATATTAATATGCTTAGGAATTCAGAGGAAAACTTATCATAATGAGTGAACTGATGGAGTCTATCATAGGAAAGAGCCAGAAAGTCTAAAAATAAAATCCAATGTCTGAAATGAAAAATTCAGAGGATGGAAGAAAAGATCAATGAACTTGAAGACAAGGCAATAGAAGCTGTCCAAACTGAGGCAAATAATAAAAGGTTAAAGAAAATAGAAACTCAGTGATCTATGGGGACAATATCAAGCATTCTAATATATGTGTAAAATTGGAATCCAAAAGGAAAAGTGATAAATAGGGGCAGAAAAAAATTGAAAAAATATTCTTCAGAAACTTTCAAAATTTGATGGAAAATATCAATCCATAAATCTCAGGAGCTCAGCACACCCCAAGCCAGATAAACACAAAGAAAACCAAACCTAAGCACATAATCCTCAGACTGGTGAAAATTAAAGAAAGAAAAATCAAAGAGCATCTGAGATTTTTCTATAATCATTTTGTCAAGATCATGAGAAAGTTTGAAAAACACTTTACAGACAGGGGAAAAGCATGTGAATTATTAACATATCCTAAGAAGTAATGCAAGTCAGAACACAGTGCAATGATATTTTTTAAGGGCCAAAAGAAAACTATCAACCCAGAATTCTACAGCTAAGGAAAATATCCTTCAAAATTGAAGGCAAAATTTACATATTTCCAGAAAAACAAAAGTTGACATGATTACCAGCTAACCTCCACTGTAACAAATGTTAAAGGTAATCCTTCAGTTTGAAAGCAAATGATAACATGGAAAATCGATTCTACATAAAACAATAAAGATTGCCAGAAATGGCAAATATGTTAGCAAAGATGTTCTTTTCTTTTTAAAAACTTTACTGTTTAGAGCAGAATAATGGCGGTCTATTATGGGGGTTAAATATACGTTAAAGTAAAATGTTTGACAACAATAATGGCAAGGACATGAAGGAGTCAATATACCATTTTAATAATCTCACAACATTACAGGAAGAGTGGTATGAAATCCATCTATTGCAGATTGCGAGAAGATGAAAAGGCACATTGTAATCCCTAGCCAAAATAAAGATATTTTATAATGATTGAAGAGTCAATTGATCATGAAGATAAAACAGTCTCAAATGGCATACACCTAATAACAGAGGTTTAAGGAATAAAAACTAGGTGAGTTAAAAAATAGTTGAACTGAAGGAAAATTAAAAACACCAGTATAAAAAATGTATGGGATACAACCAAAGCAATGTGTAGAGAAAAACTTACAGCTCTAAAGGTTTATAATAGCAAAGAAGAAAGGTTTAAATCAATGATCTAAGCAAGGAGTTGGCAAACTATGGCTATGAGCTTAGAATGGCTTTTATATTAAAGGGAGGGAGATGGAGAAGGAGGGAAAGAAGAGAAAGAGAGGGGACGAGGAGGCAGCAGTAATATAGACCATATGTGGCCCCCAAATCTTAAAATATTTACTCTCTGACCTTTTACAAAATACAAATTGGCAACTCCTAACCTACACTTTCACCTGAAGAAACTAGAAAAAGAAGATGAAATAAAACCCGAAGCAAATAGGGGCGCCTGGGTGGCGCAGTCGGTTAAGCGTCCGACTTCAGCCAGGTCACGATCTCGCAGTCCGTGAGTTCAAGCCCCGCGTCAGGCTCTGGGCTGATGGCTCGGAGCCTGGAGCCTGTTTCCGATTCTGTGTCTCCCTCTCTCTCTGCCCCTCCCCTGTTCATGCTGTCTCTCTCTGTCCCAAAATAAATAAAAACGTTGGGAAAAAAAATTTAAATAATAAAAAAAAAAAAAAACCCGAAGCAAATAAAAGAAGAAAATTAAAAAAAAAAAAATGAAAGCAGGAAATCTATGGATCATAAAATAAAGAAACAATGGAGGAAAATAATCATGAAATCAAATATTGATTCTGAGGAAATACCTATAAAATTGAAGAAAAAAAACTACCCAGACTGATCCAGAAAAAAAAAAAAAAGATAAAACACAGATTATCAAGATCAGGAATTAAGGAGGGGACATTACTACAGATCTTAAAGCATTATAATAATAAGGACATTTTATAAATTTAACAAGTTAGGTGAAATTAAAAACTCATTGAAAAATATAACTTTCCAAATTTGACACCAGAAGAAACAGAAAATCTGAATAGACCTATATGTGCTAAAGCAATTGAATTCATAAGGAAAAACAAAACAAAACAAAAACAAAACATCTTGGCCACAGAGAGAACTCTAGAATCCCTGTCACCATTAATCATGCAAACTGTATTAAACTCTATTACACATGTAAGCAAGGATTATGACCAATATTGCCTTAACTCTTTCGGAAAATAAAAGAGAAAACACTTTCCAATTCATTTCATAAATTCCACATGTATACCAGACAAGGACATCACAGGGAAATAAACCTATAGGCCAATACTCCTTGTGAATGTATATATGCAAAAATTCCCAACAAAATACTAGAAAACCACATCCAGCAGTATATAAACCTGTCACGTTTCTCCCGGTAATGAAAGATTGGTTTAATATGTGGAAATTCATCAATAGGGTTTACCATATCAACAGAATAAATGGGAAAAACAGTAAAAGCGTTTGCTAGAATTAAATACCTATTTCTGATTTTAATATAAATTCTTAGATAACTGGAAATAGAAGAAGACTTTCTCCTTCTGACAAAGAGTGGTTGTGAGAAACCTACAGCTAGTGTCCTTACGTAATGCTAAAAGACTGAATACTTTCCCCCTAAACTCACATTTATTTAACATTGTACAGGAGGTTCCAGCGTATGCAATAAATGGCCAAAAATGGAATAAAGTCGTAAAGATTTTTAAACTCCCCAAAAGTGTTACCTACACTAACTGTCCCTGCTTTTTTCTCTCCCCTACTGTTGGCTCCAAGCAGGCATCCCCTCCCCCACTCATCATTACACCTAGACCTCTCTCGCAGAGATAATCATTCACTTCTGTATGGCCAAATCTCACAGTTAATTCCCCAGGTAATTTGACCTATAAGCATCATTTAACATAGCTGATGTTCCCTCTTCCTTGAAACTCTTTTTTTCTTTTTTAACTTGCCTTTTGCTTCTTTCTGGTTTTCTTCTGACCTCACAGGCCACTTCTAGCCAATCATTTTTTTGGGAGAACCTCACCTCCCCAGCCTCTGAATGGAATGCTCAGAGCTCAGCTCTCAGACCTGTCCTTTCTCCCAGATTACTTTAAATCGCCCCTATATCCTGATAATTCTCTCAGATGTTATGAATTTCTGCCAGAACCCTTCCCCTGAACTCCAGATTTCTTAATCCAACTGTCTACTTGACATCTCCATTTTGATTAATAGCGAACAGCTAAAACTTCACATATGGAAGAAAAACTTCCTGATCTTCCCCTCAGCCCACCCAAAGGCTGCTCGCCCTGCAATCTTCTCCATCTCCGTGGACAGTCTTTTCACTTTTCACCTTGCTCAGGTCAGAAAACTTCACACCATTCTTCATGAATCTTTTCAACATCTCCCATCCAAACTGGTTCCCAAATCCTAACAGACTACCTTCAGAGAGATCCAGATGTGATCATTTCTCCATACTTTCCCCAATGGCCTTTATCCAAATCACCACTGTGTCATGTGTGTTAACTAACAGCCTCCTAACTGATGTCCTGGCTCCCACCCCTGCTTCTTCTATAGTCCGTTCTCTGGACAGCAGCCAGCATGATCTCCTCCAACAGAAGTCAAACCACATTTCTCCTAAGCTAAAAACATCCAAGGGTTCTGAGGGACCACTCCGAGTAGGATCTTTCACTTTTCCTGTTTCTGGTTTCCTATGATCCGTGCAACTACCAGAGTACTTGTAAAATACGCTTGCATGTATTCACAAAGTGTGCAGCTGGTTTTTTGAAACTAGATGCAGGATATTCCATTTATTCCTGTTAGTTTTTCAGCATGTTACTTTCAGTCCACCATCCTGTCTGCTGAGATCGTTTTAGGTCACAACTCTGCACTCCAGACAGTGCCAGTAACTTATGTCGTTGGCACACTGTGTATGTTCCCCTTTAAATCATTGACAAAAACGTTGAGCCCCCCCCCCAACATCCCTGCTCTCAGTCACGTGAGGTGAGGTGGCATGCGTGGTCTGCCCTTATGGTTAGGCAACGGAGCTCTTCCAGAAAAGAAGCAGGGAGCTTTCCATCCTGAAAAACACATCAGCACGCACCTACTTGCTCTCAGACATCTCCACCTGCCACCTTTGTTTAGCCTCCTCTCTGCTCAGCTGTGACCTACAGGCTTCTGGTAAAGGTAGCTCAAGAGTATAACTGTACTGCCTTTCAACTTGGTGTCCATGAGCACCGTGCAAGTCTGTCTCCTCTCTCTCTTTCTCTCTCTCTCTCTCTCTCTCTCTCTCTCTCTCTCTCTCTCTCACACACACACACACACACACACACACACACACACACGAATGGGGAGGAGCTGAGAATCAGAATGGATACGAATGAAGAAAAGAGTTAATGACGATGGGAACGGTGACTTATTTGGGAATTTAAGAATTAAACTATCCTCCTGATTCCCAGACTTTCTTCGGTGTCTTCCCCTCCAGGGAAGGCCGGGGAAAATCCATTGCGAACAAAGGTTAACCCAGTGACTCCTTGTATAACTTCCATCTTGTTTGTGCTCTGCCAGGAACCTACTGCCAGCAGAGAGAGGTCGAGGCCATCATGGAAGGTGATGAGGACGACAGAGGCTGTTGCTGCTGTAAACCGGGCCACCTGCCGCACCTGTTGTCCTGCAATGCCGCATTCAACCTCCGCTGGCTCACCTGGGAGATCACACGAACACAGTACATCCTGGAGGGCTACAGCATCATAGACAACAACGCAGCCACCATGCTACAGGTTTTTGACCTGCGTAGGATCCTCATCCGATACTACATCAAGGTATCGCTGCTCTGGGCCCCGGGACACTTGTCTGAGTAATCATTCGGGGCTGGCTCAAGAGGCTCCCAGAGAGATTTGCAAAAGACTAGATGCTGAAGCTTCTCCTCATCTTCTGAATCTGAGACCCAGCTAGGTTTGGGAACCACTGGTTTTGCGAAAAATCCTCAAGGGCTTTGAGGTAACCTGGAGCTCACGCTTTGAGTCACATCCTAAGCGTGGCCACTAATAGACAGTTCCTTTCCTTCCCTAAATCTGTGTCTTCCTTTCTAACATAGCACAGCTATGGTGATGATGGTGACGATAAATTGAAATGTCCTGGAAATATCACCAAACCTCAGCATTTACGTGCGACAAGTTACCGATTTAGATGTTCTGCAATTTCCACCCTAGAACCAGAATTATTTTTTGAGCCTAAAATAAAAACTCAAAAGTATAGCGAAATGATCCAGTTAGGATTAGTTATGACGGCCTTTCTTCCTCACTCGTTTGGGACTAATGACATAGTTTTCCTGTTGCTCTGGGGCCACGTCTGCCTAACCCATATTCAACCTCAGAAAATGTGCCGGTTTGGAGTGAAGTGTCCTGGGAAACAAATATGAACCTTGAGCGAGGGTACAGAGGGACAGTCGGGTCTAATGGGGGCAGTCTTTGCACGGGCTTCTGTTCAGAGGGAGCACTTTGCATGGTGGGAACCCCGGGTCCTGGTCCTCACAGGGGTCCACATTTTAATGGCATTTAAAACAAGGATGCTCATCCGTCTGAGACCCCAGACTCCCTGCCAGCTGAGGCTGTGAGAGGTGGCCCAGCAGAAATGAGGAAATACAAAGCAGGCAGATAACACAGGTGCCTGAAGCTTCAGGAGTCTCAACCAACTAAAAGAAAGACGTTTAGAAATTTGGAATAGCTACCGAGGAGAGCCCCACGTGTGCGTCAATACTGCTCAAGTTTACAGGAAATACAAGACAGACTGTAAAGAGTTCAGAAGGTTAAATAATTCTTGAGTATCACACCCCAAGGCAGGTGTAATGAGAAATGTTCGTGAGACCCTTTCCTGTGCGGAATATTCAACACAGATTTAGTGGTTCGTATTCACCACCTTCATGTGTGCCGAAGGGGTGCAGGAATTTACAGCCCCTCCTCACGCAAAACTGTGGCTGTTTTGCCCAGCCTTGCATACATCGGGGAAGATTTGGGAAAGCACATCAGGGAGTGGTGACCTCCTGCCTCATGATTCCACGGTCTGCTCCCTTGGCCATTATAAACTGCGCTGCAAGACGTCTTTCATACAGAGTCAGCCCTGGGCAGACTCGGCGTCACAACTGGGGGTAGAGTTGGGGGGTCACGAGATAACTGTGGCACGCTGGCGCGAGAAGTGTGTTTCTGTCACACGTGAATGAAGAACGGAGGGGTTCTGTTCTGTGGCTCTGTTCCAGGAAGTCCTAGGGACCCAGGTTCCTTCCAGCTGCCAGCCCTACCATTTTAAGTGACTCCCCCCCTTCATGTTCCAAGAGGTAAGCCCCAGGCTCCAGTGGATGGAGGAGAGGACACAGGAAACGAAGACCAAGGGCGTGCACCAGCGGTCCCCTCGAAATGCTCCTGGAAGCTGCCACATTACATTCCTGGTGTCTCCCAGGGGCCGGAAGGCTGTCCTGTGCCAGCAGTGAGGGGTTAGGAAAGTGCATTCTGAGCCGCCTTGAACCCAGAGAGAAACCATCTGGAACTCTCCACCATTGTTTCCGGTAGAGTTTCCACACGGCCACCCATCTCCCCCTTTGCACACGCATTCCGGTACCCCCCGCCCCCACCCCTGCCAGACTTCCCCCTCCTGCCCTTCTCTCCTCATGCTCCCTGTGCTCACAAGCTCCCTTGGGGCCCTTGCCTGGCGTTCACCTCACCTGCATCTTCCGGCACCTCCCTCCGCACGGGAGCCACGCACGCCTGACTCCTCTTTGGGTCCCCAGCCTTCGGTGTGGCGACCTGTGTGTTGAGGTATCCAGGGAATTTTTTGGACTGAATGAACAAAGGTCCCAGGTAATGCGGATCTGGGGTCCGGGCCATAGAGTCCGGGCGGATGAGATCCAGATGTGTTCAACACTGAGCCACATCTCTGTGAATCGGCAGCTCCCCATAAACAGCCTTCCCATGAGCGAGACTTGTGGGGAGACCCAGCCGCACGTGAGGGAGCCAGCAGGCCGCCACGAGTGAGAGAAGAGAGAGGGACAGGATGAGGTGCCCTTTCAGGGTCTCCCCTCTCGGCTTTTCCAGAGGCCTTGGGGGCACCACTCCGGGACCTGCTTTTCGAGGCCCCCCTCCCTTGAGCTGGTAATTGCATTGATACTCACTTTCCTCTTCTCCTGCCTCCCAATCCCCCGTATGTTTTCTAAAATGACAGTTTACCAGTTTCCTGATAAACAAGTCCAGGATAATGTGCAAGCAGCCAAGGCTGAAGGAGCTCCTCCTGCCCAGAACCTGCCAGATAATATTTAGTTTGTGGGAAAACAATGCCCTTAACTCTGTTTTCCAAGAGGGTGGGGGGGAGTGTCAGGTGGGGTAGGAGAGGCACCCGGCGCAATGCTTCGTTACCTGGCGGGGCGCTGCTCGCGAGCTGGGGGCAGACCCCTGGCATCAGGCTCCCCGAGTAAGCTGGCTAATCAGAGACTTGCATGTCCTACCCAGAAATTCTGACTCCGTGGGCCTGGGGAGGGGCCCTAGCCCCTGTATTTTTAAACTCATTTCCCAAGTGATTTGATACACAACTAAGCTTGGGCACCACTACGGACATATTTGTGCTCAACAGAAACAGAATTCTCTTAAATTCCAAAATAGTGCTCAGGAGGGGCCCAGGTCGGGTGGCAGGTGGGTTAGTTCCCAGTAGCATCAACGGGCCTGTTCGTGCGGGGCTCTCTCTGCCTGCGGCACTCAGTGCTTGCCTGCCCTGTGCTGTGGGGTAGCTCAGAACTTGCCCCCGTCCCCCCGTGGAGCTAGTTAAAGAAAATCTCAGGGGTACCCAGTGGCTATCAGAACAGAAGAAACAGCATTTGAGGGTAAAAACCTTGGTTACTCGGGAACAAGACTGCCTTTGTTATTCTGAATTGCTCAAAGTTTCAAGAGTTGGGTTTCATTCTTTTTGTCGTCATTATTGTTATTTTTATTGGGCAGGCAAATCAGAAAGGAAGAAAGGCATGGAGTATTTCCATTACACAAAAGGATTTCTTTTTTTTTTTTAATCTCCTAATAAACTGGGTCAGTTCCCCCACCCTGTAGGAATATACTTGGAATCATTTCCTTCCTGACAACTGGAGGGTTTTCTCTGGTGCCTCCTCCAGCTCCCCTCCACTTATTTGTGTTGAAAACCCTCGGAGCAGTCAAGGAATCCGCTTTCTGCCAGGGCCTGGTTTTCCTGCTGCCGTCTTTCCTGTCCAAGCCTTTCAGAAAGGAGATGCGCTTATCGCTGGCCTTGCAGAATGAGAAGCGGAAGACCGCACGTGTGGGCCTGCCTGCCAGGGCCCCCTTCCTAGAACGAGCTGTCTGATAGAATATGCTGATCTACAATGAAAATGAGAAACCAGGAGAATCCCTGCTGGAGGAGCCAGATACGGTGGATGAATTCAGAAGAGGTCTCGCTTTCCACATGGTTCTATGCCGTCCATTCATTCTCCCTGTCCTCACTTACCGGGTCGACTTAGTGTCGTATCCGTTTCATCCTGACAGATTCGGAAGGATTTCACACTGTTCGTTGACTCTGTCTCCCCGACAGGATTTCTGCCTACGCGAAATGGAAATGGAGTATGGTTTGCCACCGTTGGGTGTGTTGTGTTTTCTCCGGGGCGAGGGGAGCGGGTTCCCCTCGTGCACTGGGGAGCCGAGCCGGGGCAGCACTGGGAAGTCAACACTGCAAGGTTCTGCCAGACCTGGAGGAGGAAGTTTCAACCTCTGGGATTCAAACTCCTCATTAACTATGCTGACTTCATCGGTCGAGGGGGTTATTTTCATTCCTCCCTAGAAATGAACAAAAAAGTAAACGCCCTCCAAGTTTTGTTTGTTGTTCCTATCTGGTACATGTGATTGGGACATATTGGGGAAAGACCAGACCAGATGTTTGCTAGAGCCAGATGTTCAGACGGACCCAATTTCTTCGTACGCTTTGTAATCGTCAGCTGAGACACCTTGCCTCTGGCCAGTCACAGATCCTTCTGTGCTTATAACTTTGGGTCAGCTGTTTAAACCCCCCACGTTCATAAAAGTTTTAAATTATCTTGCCAGCAAGTTGGTCGTAGAAAACCCTCCAGATCCAGGGGCCTCTGGGTGGCTGTTGGTTAAGCGTCCAATTTCTGCTCGGGTCGTGATCTCAGGGTTCGTGAGTTCAAGCCCTGCTTGTGCTGACAGCTCAGAGCCGGGAGCCTGCTTCAGATTCTGTGTCTCCCTTTCTCTCTGTCCCTCGCCGGCTTGAACTCTGTCTCTCTGTCTCTCTCAAAAATAAACATTAAAAAAAAAAAAAAAAAAACCCTCCAGATTCAGAACCAACATTTTTGAATATTGGAAGGCACTCTGGTGGCTGCCACAGACTCAGCGGTCTCCCGGCCCCACATGCCTTCTGTTCCCTCACCCCTACCCCTCACCCCTCACCTGGGCTGCTAGCACAGACTCCCTGAGCCTCAAGCCCCTGGATGGGTAAGTCCTAGATCCAAGGACTTACATGCCAAATAGAAGTTGTGTGCCAGGCCACGTGCTGAGTTCTTCATACTCATTGTCTTGTTTGAAATCTCCGAAAGATGAAGAGAAGCGGACTTTACTCGCGCCTCTGTCCTTTCTGCCTCCCACTCAGCCTCCCGTGGCCTCCTCCTCCTTCCTTCCCGCTCTGTCCCCTCCCTCCTTATACTGAAGGGACTTCTCAAGGCTGACGGGGTTGTCCTGGGTGCAGTGCCGCAGGAACGATAGAGCGTGTGAACCGCGGACTTCATTGTCCCCGCTCCACCACTTTGGGGTCGGGTGGGGGAGGCTTACAGAGAATATGCCCCAAAGAAGGCAGGCCACAGGCCGTGAGCTGCACGCAGATTAGCCTTCCTGAAGTCCAGGCTGCCGTCGGTCCTAACGGCCGAGAACGGCTGAGTCCGGCCTTTGCCGTCATTTGGCCCGAATCCACGGACCGCGTGCGTCCACCCACTCAGCTGCTCAGACTCCTCAGATAACCTGGAACCGGACACTCGTCAGCAAGCTCCAACCTTGGTGCTCCGGATCTCGTGTCCCAGCCGAAGGGAGGGAAGAGCAGGAGAGAGGGCAGGAGCCTGCCTGGAAAAGTGTGTCTCTGCCCGCTCAGTCACGGGGGTCAAGCCACCTACGCCCTGGCCAGGTCCGGGCCGTGTGGTTTCCTTTCTGCCTTCTCCCTTGGGAAGAATGTCTTTTTATAATCAGAGAGGGCCACGGGGCTTGGGGCCACGGGAGCGTGCATCGCTGCCTCTTGTGCACCAGACGCCGCCCTTCCCTGTTGCGGCGATTCCCAGGTGACATACAAGCCACGTTCCCGGGGCCGCCCCAGCCTCAGTGGCACTGAGTACCCCTTCCAGTTGCCTGCGATAATAAAGGGTACAGAAGGCTACAGTGAAGGTATACTACCACTGCTGCCGATGCACCCGCATCCGAGTTGGATTTTCGTTTTCTCTGCGACAGTTTGACTTCTCCAGGCCGGGCGCTAGCCTTTCTGAAGGACGCATTCATTCGCAAACTGCAAGATGGCTTTCAGTAAAGCTGTGACTTAGAAGAACAAAGCCCGAGGGTGGCATTTTCCCCAGTTGGGGTATTCCTCAGTGGAGTGTCTGATGGAGGGGAAAACACGGGTTATTTTGAAGGCATCACAGATGTCCACTGTCTGGGCTCCCCGGATTACGTGTGCATGTGTGTTTCAACAATTCTACATCATAAGTACTTTCCATAAGAGTTTTGTTGTTTTGGGGGGTGCCTGGGTGGCTCAGTCGGTTGAATGTCTGATTTCGGTTCAGGTCATGATCTCGAGGTCTGTGAGTTCGAGGCCCATATCGGGCTCTCTGCTGACAGCTCTGAGCCTGGAGCCCGCTTCGGATTCTGTGTCTCCCTCTCTCTCTGCCCCTCCCCCCCCCAAAAATCAATAAACAATAAAAAAACGTTTTTTTGAGAATTTTGTTGTTTTTGTTCATTAAACAGTCTTTAGCTGGGGTCTCGGGACAGGGTCTGTCCCAGTGTCTTTCAGCAGGATCAGCCACCCGTGGCCTCCACAGGAGCCTGTGGCAACCCAAGGGTGTTCTTGTGTGTCTCTCTCTGAAGGGGTAGGGCTGGCTGTCATTCTTCCTCACCATGGAAATTCTGTTCTGGTACATTCTGTTAGCGTCCTGTTCTTCCCACTTCCCTCATCCCTGTGGTGACCCTTAAGACAGGACACTTTAGAATGTCTCAAGTAAGTCCTAAGCATTAAACCTGGCAGGAAATGCCATGAAACCAAGTATGTCTCATATTCCCTGACATTGATTTACTTCATGAAATACAATAAATAAGAAGTCTTTGCGTCTTTCGAACGGCTCTAAGGGCTCAAAATCTTACTTTCTGTCTGCAGAGCATCATATACTATATGGTAACGTCCCCCAAACTTCTCTTGTGGATCAAAAACGAATCACTTCTGAAGTCCCTGCAGCCTTTTGCGAAATGGCATTACATTGAGCGTGACCTCGCAATGTTCAACATTAACACCGATGATGACTACGTCCCGTGTCTCCAGGGGATAACACGAGCCAGCTACTGTAACGTTTATCTAGAATGGATTCAGTACTGTGCGCGGAAAAGACAAGAGGTAGGTCAGGGAGGTGGGGGCTGGAGGTACTGAATTAAATTTAAAAAACAAGGAGCATTTATCAAGTCCGTCTCTTATACTGTATGGTAGACAGAACATTAGCATCTGGATAAATGTTTATTTAACACTTAGACAAAATTAAAAGGAAGAATTCACATACCACATTCTCCAATAGAGGAGCCTTGAAGGTATATTTCTCTCTATACTGTGCTCAGGGTTAGCACCGTGTTAAGTGTCTGTCATAGCTTTGAAAGTCTGGAAACTTCTTTGTTTAGAGCTGCTTGTGGAGATTTCTGTACAAAGGATATCTCTGCTGAAATCCGGAGGATTTGCTGAACGTATTGAATTGTGGCCCTGCAACCGATCTGTTTAGCCATCAAGATGGCCCATCTCACTCTGCAGTCGTGTCTCTTGGGCATTATCGCCCACGTGCCGAGGACACTTCCGGAGATGAAGGCAGCCTCTCAGAAATGAAACCAAGGACAACAACAGCTTCTAGAAAGAAGAGGAGGAGGGTCGGCCAGGAGGAGGAGCTGGGGGAGGAGCAAGGGGAGGGAGTCAGTTGACTTTGCTTCCTGGGATTTGAAAAGCCGAATCCATGTGCTGTTGATAGAGACAGTAGATCCAAAATGAATACACCCCCCTTAGTAGTGATGAAGTATGCCAGCGGACGTGAGGGGACAAACCAAGTTACAACACTAACCCAGGTCCTCAACCTTTCCGTGAGTGATTAAAAACAGGGCGCGGAAGGAGCAGGTGGTAGAATCTGCCTTCCCAGGTGCAGCAGAGAGAATGTGTGCTGGTATCTTAACCCTTGCTTAGCCTCTTCAGGTGGCTGAGGTGTGCAAAGAATCTACGGGTATTCCGAGCTATCACCGCGGTGTTCCTCTTTCCTCATGTGGTTCCTGAAATTGTTTCATTTGCCCTGCAAAAAGATATTTTGGCTCTTTCTTCTGCCTCTTCCCCGCCTCTCTTTTTAAGCTGACTTTGGATGACCCCTTAAATCTAGTTGTTGATTGTGGACTTAATGGTCAGTTCAGTGGGCTCCTTGTTACAGGGAGAACAGAAAACTCTCACCTGCACGTGATAGACACGTCTTGCCCCTGCATTGGACGGTGCTAAGGTGGGCATTCATTTGAACGTAAGCCCTGACCCTCTTCTCCTGAAGCGCCATATTCAAAACTCCAGAGAATTAGGTCAACAGGCACATGTTAGCCCCATCTCTCCTCTAGAGTAGCTTCCTCATTTCAATTTTTTTTTCCACATCCAAGCACGAGAGAAACTCTGCAGGAAGCAGAGAGTCCCCCAACCTGGGGTATTCTAGTCAACTCGGTAACCACAATGGCTGACGGACAACACCCCTGACACTCGACCTTTATGATTCTGTGTCCTTGCCTATTGGAACCCGTGTGAGAGTTGAATTAACATCTTTGCTCTTTCAGCCTTCCAAGAACCTGGACAGCGATGAGGACTCCCCTCTAGTGACCCTGTCCTTTGCCCTGTGCATCCTGGGGAGGCGAGCTCTGGGAACGGCAGCTCACAACATGGCCCTCAGGTACCTGCAGAAACAGTACCGGCACCAACGGTGTTTCTGAGTGATTTTTGTCAATCATTTTCTTTATTTTAAAGTTACAGATAGTTCCTTCTGTAATAAATTCTGCTAGGTCCAAAAGAAGGCTTTCTTGAGCACTGTGACCTTTTGGAGTTCTGCATTTGGAAATGCCACTAATACAGAACAGCCAAAACCCCAGGATTATGGGTACAGGGCCTTCTGTGTTACAAGCCATGGATTTGCTGAAAAGATGAAATGAAACCATTTATAGGAACTTCCTAGCCTGGTCTCTAGCAAAATTAATGCTTAATAAAAACGTCCGTTCCCTTTCCCCGTTTTTCCTGCAAAAGGAAATCATCACATCTGTGCTCCAGTGTAGACCGCACCCTGCCCTGTCTCTGCGGGGCTTTGATTAACTGGATGTCCCCTCAGCTGTGTTTTCAAACTCTGTTTCTACCAGATCTTCCTGCTCTGTTTGTAAATAGCTCAAGGTTCTCTCCTTTTTTAAAAAAAATTGACCTAGGGGCGCCTGGGTGGCTCAGTCGGTTGAGCGTCCGACTTCAGCTCAGGTCGTGATCTCACAGTTCGTGGGTTCGAGCCCCGCATCAGGCTCTGTGCTAACCGTTTGCTCAGAGTCTGGAGCCTGCTCCAGATTCTGTGTCTCCTTCTCTCTCTGCCCCTCCCCTGCTCATGCTTTGTCTCACTCTATTGCTCAAAAATAAATAAATGTGAAAATTTTTTTTAAATTGACCTATAATTGACATACAACATTATATTAGTTATATATATATATATATATATATATATATATTTATATATATATATATATATATATATATATATATTTATATATATATATATATATATATATATATATATAATTGGAACCCAAAAGAGTTCTTTGGGTATTCAGCTGGAGCAAGTGTAGACTGGATTACAAGCTTCTGAATGGCAAAAGCCACTCAT
Source organism: Felis catus (assembly GCF_018350175.1). Lineage (NCBI taxonomy): Eukaryota > Metazoa > Chordata > Mammalia > Carnivora > Felidae > Felis > Felis catus. Next base: position 15,593,433 of record NC_058378.1, read on the forward strand.
GTATTGGTTTAACAACTTTCACAGCCTCTGCACTAAGTAAGTCAAGGGGGACTTGCTGACGGTTCCCGAATGCCCTTCTGCAGGGGACGGCTGTGAGCCCTTACCAGTGGAAAGTTCTGGAAGGGTGTCATCAGTTTTGGTGTGTGACTTGGTGAGGGGTGAAGTGGTATGGTGGGCACATCTCCTCATTTCTCTCTGGACGCCGTAGCCTTGAGTCACGCACAGGAAAAGGTAAACACCGAAGTGGAGCTATTCTCACAACTCCCACATCTCTGAATTTTACGATGTTCTTCACAGGTGAGAAATGCTAACTGACCATTTTGATGTGGAGTTAGAACTTGTTATAGGGAATACCCTGGGGAGGAGCTGACTGGCTTCTCCCGCCTGACTCAGCCTCATGCTGTAGACCCCGACAGTTTCCTCTGGGGTCGTCTGGGGCCACATTTGATGATTGAAAGCCTAGCAGAAAGCTTGTGTGTGGGCTTCGTAAAACAGAATGATGTGGCTGCTGCAAGGGGCTCTTCGCTAAATAGAGAGTGCGGTTGGGGAAGGGCTTCAGAAGATTCTGGAATCACAAAATGCGTCTTCAGATAGTCATAGCCTCCAGGCAGCTGATCTTCTGTTTGACCCATTTGAAGTCGGTTTAAAAAAATAATAATAATAAATTCCGAATTTTCTTTGCAAACTGCAAATAAAATGCCTCAAGGATTTATTCTTTTAGTTCCTCCCTAAGCTACTTTCAAAGACTTCTTCCATCTTGCTCTTTGTGTGACTTGTTCAGATATTCCCCATCCAGGTGTTTCTTGCTTGGTCTGCTTTATTTATTTCTTCCTTGATTAAAGCACCAGGCTCACCAGCTGCTTGTTTTAAACCCGGTTTTGATGGGATTTTCTTTGTTTCAAACAATTTCTCCTACTCCCGCATCAGCTCTGCTTATAGTGATGAGATAAATCTGGGAACCATATTCTCGGTACTCTGGGGGAAGATTGGATTATCTGGGACCAGTTCCTTTTACTAAGAGGTCCCCTACCACAGCCAAATCCTGCAGCATACTTCCAATGCCATCTCTGATGACTAAAGGCAACTGACACTCTGCCCTGGGCCAACGGCTTTGGGGGCCTGATGGCATTGAAGTTCTGACTTCATCGGGTGTGTCATGGGGAGTGGGGAGGGACACAGTATGAGGGGAGGCTGGACCGTGGCAGGGCCCCCACCTCTACCTCAGCTGAACAGCTGTGCTCTACACTGTATATGCTAGAATCCAGTAAATGGTTTTTCTTGCAAAAAAAAAAAAAAAAGATTCCACAGCTCAAGAAAAATGTTTAAGTGTAATTTTTTATAGATAGAGTCAAATTGCTGTCCAGTAATGCTGCCCCAGTTTGTAATCCAGCCAAGAGCGCTTGGCCATATCCTCACTAATGCCGGATATTCAGTCTTTAATTTTTCTGGTCTCCTGGGTGAAAAATGATCTCATTCTCATTTTAATTTGCATTTCCATTATTCATAGTGAGGGTAAGGATCATTTTACATATTTATTGGTGACGTATTTTTTTTTCTGTCAATTTCCCACTGCCCATGTATATGCTTTACCCATTTTTATTAGGCTCTTAATGATATTTAGAAGGTATTCTCATATTAAGATATTAATATTTATTGGGGCACCTGGGTAGCTCAGTCGGTTAAGCATCCAACTCTTGGCTTCAGCTCAGGTCATGATCTCATGGTTCATGAGATTGAGCCCTAGCATCGGGCACATGGAGCCTGCTTGGGATTCTCTCTCTCTTTCTCCCTCTCTCTCTCTCTGCCTCTCCTCCTGCTCACACACGTGCGCACTCTCTGAAAACAAATAAATAAATAAACATTAAAAAAAAACTTTAAGGGGTGCCTGGGTGGCTCAGTCGGTTAAGCATCTGACTCTTGATTTCATCTCAGGTCATGATCTCACAGTTCATGGGATCAAACCCTGCATCAGGCTCCATGCTGACAGTGCAGAGCCTGCTTGAGATTCTCTTTCTCTCCCTCTCTCTCTCTCAAAATAAACTTTAAAAAAAAACTTTAAAAAGATATTTATATATGTTAAAAATATTTTCTTTTTTTTTTAATTTTTTTTTTTAACGTTTATTTATTTTTGAGACAGAGAAAGACACAGCATGAACGGGGGAGGGGCAGAGAGAGAGGGAGACACAGAATTGGAAGCAGGCTCCAGGCTCTGAGCCATCAGCCCAGAGCCCGACGCGGGGCTCGAACTCACGGACCGCGAGATCGTGACCTGGCTGAAGTTGGACGCTTAACCGACTGAGCCACCCAGGCGCCCCAAAAATATTTTCTATCAAGGTGCACTTGACTTATTTTTACCTACGCCACACTTTTTAAAAATTTTAATTTATAATTTCTGGATTTTGTGTCTTTCTTAAAATTGTTTTTTTGTTGTTGTTATTTCCAGGATATAAAAATAGTATCCTCCATTTTTCTCTGATACTTGTATATTTTTACTTCTTTCCATTGAGTTTTTGCATCCTGTCAAGTCTTAGGATTTGATTTTACTCTTCCTACCTTGTTACATTTTTATGGATTCTGTCAGAGGATACGAGACTCCTGGGTCAGAGACAAAGGACTTTGCTTCTCGTAGCACAGCGGCAGCATGAGCATTAGTGTGTTACTTTCAGTTCCCCTTGCCCCCAAGGCCCACAGGGGTGATGCAGATCCTGTTTTCCCTGACCAGAGATGTTCATTGAGCTTAGGGAACCAGCCTTTTCTTAGCGGAAAAAGTTGTCATTTCATCCCTCAAGGATGCTCGCTGAAAACACAGCCCTGGGGAATGGCCTGGGCCAACAAGTAGTAGTATGTGTTGGAGAATGAGCCCCCTCGACTATTGGCTCACAACAAATTCACATATATTTTCATACGTGATGAGAGATAGGGATCCATTTTCTTCCCCCAAATGGATAGCTGATAGTCCAATGCCATTTGCTAAGTAGTTTGTCATTAGTGATTTGGTCACTTAGTTAAAAACACCACTAACTTAAAATACCACTTTTGCCATATGCTACGTTCTACATTCCCAGTCATAGGCGGTATGCTTCTGGATTTACACTTCTGTTTAAAGTGATCAATCTCTCTAATAACAAAACCGTTTGGTTTACTAGAGTGATGCGAAGTTTTGATATGTGATAAGGCTAGTCCTCCTGTTTTTACTTTTTTCTTGCTGTTTTGTGGTGGATGCTATTCTCGCTCATGTTCTCCTCAGGTGAAATTCAGAATTACATTTTATAATAACCTCTGCTGGAATTTTGATGGATATTGTCTGGAATTTACAGATTGAGAAAGAAAATAAACAGCAGTCAGTAACATGGTGTATCTTTGTGATCGTTCAGTTTTTTAAATGTCTTTTGGTAAAATTTTCTTTTTCTTTGAGATTTGTAATCTCTGGATGGATTATTTCTGGATATTTTATAGGTTTATTTTGATTAGGAATAGAATCTTTCCTGTCACATTTTTAATTGGTCACTGCTGATATACAGGAAAGTGATTTATCTTTTTTATTTAAAAAATTTTTTTAATGTTTATTTTTTAAGAAAGACAGTGTGAGCGAGGGAGGGCCAGAGAGAGAGGGAGACACAGAATCTGAAGCAGGCTCCAGGTTCTGAGCTGACAGCACAGAGCCTGATGCAGGGCTCAAACTCACGAACCGTGAGATCATGACCTGAACTGAAGTCGGGTGCTTAACCAACTGAGCCATCCAGGCACCCTGAGATTTTTTTAAATTTGATCTTATTTTGGGTGCCTTTACTGAACTCTATTATAAACATAATATTCCAATTAATTCTCTTTGCTTTTCTGGTGGAAAGACATATCTGCAAATAATGATAATTCTGGCATTCCCCCACCCCCCAATATTTATCCTCAATTCTTTTTCTTATTACATTGGCTGTGACCCCCCCAGTGCAGTGTTCAAGTGGGCATCTGTGTTAGTTTCCTATTACTGCTATAACGAATTACCACCAACTTGGTGGGTTAAAGCAACAGGAGTTAATAATTACCCTACGGTTTTGGAGATCAAAAGTCCAAAATGGCGTTCGCTCGGCTACAGTCAGGATGTCTGCAGGGCTGTGTTCCTTCCGGAGGCTCTGAGGGGAGAATCCATTGCCTATTCTAGAGGCTGCCCTTCCTCCATCTTTCCAGCTGGGAGTGCAGCATCTTTCAATCTCTCTCTGACTCCAACTCTACTTCTCCTGCTTCCTCCTTTCACTCACAAGGATCCCTCTGAGTACATTGGGCTCACCCAGATAGTCCAGGATAATCTCCCCTTCTCAAAATTCTTAATTTAATCACATCTGCAAAATGTCCTTCCAGTGTTTAAGGTAACATATTCACGTGTTGCAGGTGGTAGGATATGGACATCTTTGGGGGCCCGTTATTCTGCCCACCACAACATCCTTGCCTTAATCCAGATGTTTCAGGGAACGAGAGTAATATTTTAGCATTAAAAAGTAAGGTTTGTTGCAGGCTTCCAACCGACCATTTTAGCAAGCCAGGGAGTTTCCTCCTCTTCCTAGATTGCTAGATAAAGCTTTTATCGGGAAAGGATGCTGAATTATTTTAAAACGTGGGGTCAGGCATCAGATGATCTTCTTCTCCTTGAAACAATTAACGTAATGACTTACATTCATAGAGGTCTTCATGCTGAAATAGCCTGCAAATTCTAGGATAACCTCTATTTGGTCATGATATATTATTCTTTTTATACAATTATGGGTTCAACTTGCTAATATTTTATTTACTATATAGTTACATGTACGTTCAAAGTATGAGTGGCCCATGACCTTCATGTGTGTGTCTGAGCATGCACACAATATACTCTTGCATAATTTTTTAAAAATATTTTTAAAATGTATTTGTTTTGAGAGAGACAGAGAACATGAGTGGAGGAGGGACAGAGAGAGAGGGAGACGCAGAATCCGAAGCAGGCTCCAGGCCCCAAACTGTCAGCACAGAGCCTGACGCGGGGCTCGAACCCACAAGCCGCAAGATCATGACCTGAGCCGAAGTCGGACACTTAACCCACTGAGCCACCCAGGGGCCCCTCTTGCATAATTTTAAAATCAGGAATATTCCCTTAGGTGTACTTTATGCACAGGTCATTCTCACATATTTAATGTTAAAGAGCTAACAGATGATTTTTGAACCCTGACGCCCCAGATGGGTCTTATACAGCAGCCTAGCATAAGTCACAAGCTCTACTTTATTTGATAGATTTAGTGGGGACATATTTTTGACTTTACAACAGTGACACAGCTCTGATGGACAGTCCTCGAGAAATAAAAATATATACATGCAAAGTTAGGGAGAATGACTAAATTGAGAATGATGCCTGGGAGAAGAGAAGTTCCATGGAGCGGGGCTGTCTGGAGGCCAGGCCCAGCCATCCGGGGTGGGTGTGAGGATCCTAGAAGTGGGAGCCAGCATCCGGGTCTTGGCTGTGCCCTGGGTGACTTTGGACAAAACCCTTGCCCCCTCTCTGGTCGCCCTTCTGCCTGTGTCAGGTTTAACGTGGAGTCTGAGACCCCCTCCCCCTTTCCCCATTGACCTTCTAGGATCTTTCCTCCCTGAGACTGGACCCCTCCAATCACCACCCTTTACTGGGGGGCTCAGATCCCTGGGGGACTGGAGTTCCCTTCCTCACCTCCTTCTGGAAACTTAAGGGTATTTTTGCGCAAACTCCCACAGAGTTTGGGGGAAATCTAACAGGAAAGGGATAAACCTTCAGCTGTTTCCTTAGTCCCTCCATTCAGCTGCCATTAGTTTGGCTCTTAAAGAGGGAGGCCCCCCTTTTCTCACTGGCATCCAGCAGTGAGGCTTTCTACCTATTGGAGGAGACTTTGGGGCTGAGAAGGGGGAATCCCAGCCAAACTGGGGTTTCATGTAGCCCCTTTGCAGCTGTTGGAGTCGTCCAAGGGCCCCCCCTCAGCTGGGTCTGAGAGGGCTCTAGGGGGCCAGGAGCTGTGTTGCCTGGGTTCTGTCCCCTGACTCTACATCAGGCACTTTATTGCTGGACCTTAGTGGGGTAGGCTTGCCCCTGCTCTTCCAGAGCCTGGAAGGGAAGACTGGAGGGCTTCCTGGAGGAGGCTGTGGAATGGGAGGGGTCGGGGGAGGAGAAAGAGGCCAGCAGCAAGCCTTTGCACATTGGGGTGGGGGCTGGGGACTGGCGAAACCTTAAATGAGAAGCTGAATACAAGCGAGCAAAGACCACAAAAAATACAATGTCTTAAAATGTTGATGTGTTTTGGAGATAGAATGGGTTAGTGTGGAGGTTCCAAGTAAACCCTGGTAATTTTTTGAGATTTGGTGTTTGAGACCTATCTTCTTTGAAGAACTGGGTCTCCCACTGCAGAAAGGCACACATACATCAAAGGATGCCTTCACAGGAAGCCAAAATAGTTTCCCTGGCCCCAAGCTAAGAGATAGCTTGACGACGGTCTTCAAGTACACGGAAGGCGGCAAGTGGAGCCTGGCAGGTGCTCCGTTTATAGAGATAAAGGCGAAGAGATGGTGGCATTTTATAGCAGCACCGTGTCTGCCTGAGGAAGAAACTGTACTGGCTCTTGGGAGCAGACTAGGGTTCCAAGAGGATAGAGAAGCCCAAGATCAGCGTAGTCATGAAAAACAGTAGGCAAATAAGCCAGCCGTAGGTGCGCTATGTCAAGCCCTGTGCGGGAGGCCATTAAAATCGGGTCATCCAGCTGAAATCAGAATCTTGGAGCCTGTAGAAAACATGTAAGTTTGAAGCAGAGGAAAGAATTTATAGCCCAGAAAAAGAAGCAAGCGTTCCTGGGACCTTAAACTGTAATACTGCTCGGGGAGGTCTTCTGCCCTGGCCTGGTGTATGGGTTCCACTCTGTGGTCAGCTTCGTAGCTTCTCTGATGGCTGGACTTCTTTAGGAGACACCCAGGTTCTCTGGTCCCCTGAGCCCCAAATCTCAAGATTACTTGGGCAGATCGATCAGAACATAGAACATAGACCCCAGGTCCCATCACAAACCACCCACTGAGGATCTCCAGGAACTGGGTCAGGACATCTCTGGTTGATTTTGAACAGCTGCCCTGTGGCTGACTCCTCGGGTCCTCGGGGCCAGGCTTGGGAAACACTGGCACGGGACAATGACAGTTTACTCCATCGATAGGGAGGCTGGAGGGAGCACAGAACTATTGGGTGTTCAAACGTCATGAAGTCAAATGTGTTTTCGAAAAGCTTCTCGTCAAAGCTTGCCTTTGACTTATTTCTCACTTGGGAATTACTATTCCACAATTTGTTTGGAATTTATTTGAAACAGCAACACTGGAGGCTGCACACTTGCTCTCCAGTTATTAGGCGGGATTCTGCGGTGTGAACATCCTTCTGTTTATATCTGAAGCTTCTGCTGAAATGAGGATAATGGCAGCAGTGAACATTTACAATGTGCTTGCTCTGTGTGTACTGGGGGCGGTGCTCAGCACTTGACGCGAGTTTATGTCAAGTAAAAAGGCTTCATGGAGGATGAGGCAGTACGGTGATTGGCCCCATTTTACAGCTGGAAAAACCAACGCGCGGAGAAGTGACCAGCGTGGTGATTCACCACGGTGGAGTCTTGCCCAGTCTCCAGACTCCTGCTGCTGACACTGCTCTCTGCCACCGCTAATTCTGTCCCCTCTGCAGGAATTCCTCAGGTCGCCCCCATCCGTGTGGATGTTTCCCTGGGGCAGCTGGGCTACCCCATGGCACCCACCTTTCCCTCCTCACACCCCTAAGCTCCCTTTGTTGACGGCTTTTCCTCCGCAGGCCTGTGTTGTGGAGAGCTGCCGATGGGACTCACGGCCCCCGAAGCTCACTGTGGTCGGTGCTCAGGGTTGCGCCTCCCTCTGCGCCACCCCCTGCCCCGTCCTGCTGGCCCAGGGCCCTTTCCTGTGGGATTTGCCGCCACCTTGTGCTCAGTGCGCCCCCACCCCCACCCCCATCCCGCGCTCTTGGACATGTCCTCTGTTTCGTTCAGGACTCAGGCATGGGTCCCAGAGGACAGATGAATGCGGGGCACTGGGGTGTATTTGTCCCCTACCCCCACTGACACATGTCCACTGTCCTCAAACCATACTTGTGCACCCAGTCCCCCATGTGAAGAGATCCTAGCAGGCCCCCACCCGGCCCCCACATATACCTGGACAAGCTTGATCCTAAGGATAAACACAGAACGAAAGAGACGATAATGAGGACAAGGGACTTGCCAATAACAACAAGTATCAGAGCCAAAATTGAAGCTTAGGCATCCCTCCAGCCCTTCTGGGCCATATGCTGCCCCTCTGTGCAGTACCTGAACTCTAACTTTTTTTTTTATTAAATATTTATTTATTTCTTGGGAGACAGAGAGACAAAGGGAAGAGAGAGAGAGGGAGACACAGAATCTGAAGCAGGCTCCAGGCTCTGAGCCGTCAGCACAGAGCCTGACGCGGGGCTCGAACTCTCAACCAGGAGATCAATGACCTGGGTCGAACTCGGACACCCAACCGACTGAGCCACCCAGGCGCCCCTGTGCGGTACCTGAACTCTAAAACCAAGTAAAGCACGTTGGCCCTACCTGAGAGACACCACTGCTTTCTTTCGGAGTGCCCTTTACCAGGTGGGAGGTAGCTGGGATCCAAACCACGGGTTGGTCTGATTCCAGAGCCGGTAGACTAGCTTCCTGGGTAAAGAATCCATGAAGGAATTATAAATACGCCATCGATGCGGGGCGTGTGCTGAATGTATACACTGATTTAAACTTTTGAAAATGGCTGGTGACTGACCTCAGGATGGTGAGGTGTGGGGGGAGGACAGAGGTTAGTTCACTCGAACACACATCTTCCAGTTACTCTCAAAGCAAGTCTGGGTTTCTGGCGGGGGTAGCTGGAGGGGAGCCGTGGCTTTGCTCCCACGCGTCCTCAGCGCGATGAGATGTTGAACATTTGTTCCCGCCTTCCTCTTTCTCATCCTTGCTGGCCTGTTTCCTCTTACAGAAGAGGGTTATAATAATCGAAATTGTGCAGGCATCCACGAAAATGAGACGAGATGATGGGCTGAAAAGCGCTTAGTAATCCACAAACCAGCAGAAAAATGGAAATCGTCCCCATCTTTCTGTCTCACTGGGCAACTGGACCATGTTTGTTTGTTCTTGTCGGGGCGGGGGGGGGGAATCTTTAGCAGGAGAACGTGGCCAGGGGTGATGGAATCAGCCGTGATGCCAGCGCGTGTGGCCGAATAGCACGGAGGGAAGAAAGCGCCCGTAAGGTGTGCTTAGCTCTCCGTGTGGACGTGCTCTCTGGGTCTGGAACACCGACCGAGGCAAACAGGCGGGGCTCCTTCCGCAGCCCCGTGACTAATCAGCAAGCATCGGAAGCCCAGCCTGCAAATCACACTTAATTGTTCGCATATGTTCTCCAAGCTCTCCGTTTATGGCGAAGGTACCAGAAGGCTCTTCGCCGTGCTGATCTGTAAACACATAGTGCAGGGGCCTGTTTGGAAATGGGCTCAAGTGAACAAATCAGTCGTTGTTCTGGGGAGCCCACTGTGAGTCCTGCAGAAACGACCCCAGCCTTAAAGCCATCTCCCTCCGAGTGCTAAAATGCATCAAGGCTGGATCCCAGATAATGACCCCATTGTCCAAAACTGAAAATCCGCGAACTCCAGCGGTCCTGTTTCCCTGAAAGAGCAGCCTTCTCGGCTTAGCAGAGGTACTGTGAGCGTCTGGGCCGCGTGGTTCCTTCTTGTGAGGACCAGCCTGTGCCTCGCGGCCGTGAACCTGCCTGACTTCTTCCCACGAGACACCACAGCAGGCCAGCACCCCCGACCCGGTTGTAACACACGAGGACGTCTCCAGATGTCCCCCAGGGGCCCAGATTGCCAGCAGTTGAGAACCAGTGAGCGAGGGTGCAGGTGAGAGCTGGGCTGGTCCAGTCAGTGTGAGCAAAAGTGGGGCTTAGAGGGGAGGATAAAGGAAGCTCGGGCTAGAGCAGAGCCAAGAGGATGCCTCTGTGAATAAAGAAAGCCGAGTTCCAAGACGGTGCAAACAGCCTTTGCTTCAACTGGCCATCCTCAAATTGTCCTTGTAAGGTGGTGGCAGAGGATGCTGAAATGGGCTGGACCACTTAAAGCGTAAGCCTTGGGCCCGGCGTGAGGTAGAGTATCAGCAGCGAGGACAATAGGAGTTTGGACGAGCGGAAGATCACTGAGACCCAGCCTTGCGGTCGCTGGCGTCTGCTGGGATGGCAGAGTCCCTGTGAGGCAGAGGCTGGGACATCTGTGCACGTTGGCACACACACGTGCATGAATGCACACGTAGTGAAGACGGCAAGCTCGTTACTCTAGTCCTCGCCCTGCGGAGCGGGGATCGAGCCCTGCCGGAGAGTGGCTCAGGGCCAAGCGGGAAGCGGTGCAGACCCGGCCCCTCTGATGGAGTCAGGTGCAGGGGCAGGACCAGACATTTGCTCTCGGGTCGAGAGGTATGGTGTTACAACCTCAGCCACATATACAGGTCTTTTCCATTAAAAAGAAGATGTGCTCAGGTACCAGCTACTCGCCGTCGTGAGAAGGAATAATATTTTTCTAGTGGGGTTTCTATTGAGATTTTGGCATGTCTTTAGGGCCGCGGAAGCTGGTGCTTTATGTTGGCACCACGGCCTTGGTTGTGTGCGTGTGGGTGCGCTTCTTTAACACACGGCCATACACGTGTCAGGTTTCTTCTGGAACCTGTTCTGACCTGTCCCCGGCCTCACCCCACACAGCTGGACACAGCAACCCCCGCGCTGGCGATTGCCCCGGCCAACAGATTCTGTGACAGGACAGGATGATCCCAGGTGGGGTGGCGGGGGGGGAGGACCACAGGGGGATGCGGGTGGGGGTGGCTATTTATCCCCATGAAGGTCAACCTTGACTGACTGTCTACTCCAGCTGTTGGCCTGGCGGCGGGGCGGGGGCTCGTCATCTCTCAGCGGAATCTGAAAAAGACAAAGCCCTATGAGGGTCCAAATCAGAAACATGCTGCAGGCCTCCTGGAGACCTCGCGCTCTCTGCCCCCTCCCCCGAAAGCCCTCCCCCCGCTCGATACATCCCTCTGCCTCCCTCCCCTTCATTCTCTGGAGGATAAAAGGCAGGTAATGAAACACCTTTCTTTTAGGATGCCTTTACCTTTAAGGTGCGAGGGATAAGACCCCCCCAATCCGGGGAAATGCCAGTTCAGGCTTTGCCTTCTGCATTGAGAATCACTGGAAAAGAACAGCCTTACGTGCCACAGTGTCATTTTTCTCCAAAAAGAGAAATGACGAGTAAAGCATCTGTTGTTGGGGGCCTTCCCGCTTTCCGTCCTGATAAGTAAGCAGCCTGTGGCTGCCATGTACATGCTCCGGGAAACAAGATGCTGGCGCCTTGAACTCCTGGCTCTGCTCTTTTCTCTGCAGACGCTGCTCTGGGTGTCTGGGCGAGCCCCGTCATCTTCCTTTGCCGCCACCCCCATCCCTGCGTCTGGAGGAGTGTTTTCTCTTCCTGGGTGTGTAGGCAGCCTTTCCGGGATAAAACCCACCCGTGTTCTGCCATCTAGCTGTTCCTTTGCAGGGCTTAGCTCTCATCTGGTGACGGGGGCATTTTCGGCGGTTTTCAGCTGAGAGCAGAGAGTACTCGTCACTGTAAAACTTGTGCTCGGCCCTGCTGTCCTGTGCCTCCCCCGTCGGTGCCTCCCAGGTGGCCACTGAGCCCACAGCCCCGGGAAGTCTTTGTTCTGTGAAGGGAGAGCCTTTCGGGAAGGCTTGCCTCCTGGAACTCTTTCTGGAAGGTTCTGGGCTCCTCCAAGCCACAGCACCCCAAGCCCCCACCTGCCTAGACCCTGGCTGCTTCCGTTTCCCACAGTCTGCTCTGACTCGAAGCCACGGCGTCCCTCTCAAGAGGGTTCCAGAAGGAAATTAATGCGAGCGGTACATTTTGCAACGAAATGCTAAAATAGCAATCAGTGGAACTATTTCCCTGACGTGCAGGTCTAATGTGCTGCGTTGAATCAAAAGTCTTGCTCAGTGAGCCAACTCATTAAATCCTTATGAGCGGCCATCCTCAGAGATTTTCCTTCTCACACATTCTCCTGCTCATTCTGTCCCAGTTCAGCCCTATCAGGACTGCTGTTTCTTGTACTTGCCTCGTAACTACCTCTCAGGGATGTGAGAGGCCAGGGTCGTTCGCGGTGGCTGTGATGGAGGATGTGAGTGGAAATAAAGGAGAGAGGAAGAACACCTCTTCCTGTCCCCATTATGTGGGATCCATCGCCTTTCCCAAACCTGGGTTCCTGACGTTCATCCAAGACGTAAAGGACCCAGGCCATGAAAGATTTCCCTTGGGCAAGCCATGTGTTCTGGGTCCAGGCAATGCTCAATTATGTGCAGGAAATGGAAGCAGAGCAGGAAAAGCTCAGAAACGTGAAAACCTGGATAATCCTGAAAAACCCTTTGGCCGTTCATTCTAACCCTCCCCCGTATTCCATTTCCAGCAGCCATTCACAAAAGGGCGTGCCTGGGGAACGAAGTGCTCAGACAATCCAAATGACCGATTCGGGATTCCGACGGGTGTCGTTGCTTTCTCTGCATCCTGTGGTAGAATCCAGTTTTTATTATGAGTGACCTAACCTGGAGGAGACCTTGAGAAACGCAAAGGAGAATGGTCCCCAGGTGGCCCTGTCAGTCACCCCCCGAGAAGGTCACCGCTGGGCCTCCTGGAATAGAGCACCTGCATGTGGGGGCTCGCGGTGACCACGGCCTGCACCGTCACACTCAGACATCAAGCACGAGTGGCTTGGGGTGGCTCCCACAGCTACTGAGGCTGACCACGACCCCGGCTGTCGGGGTGGGGGTGCGGGTCTGGGCGCAGGCTCTGGCCGGGCAGTGGTACACTCTGGGCTGCTCAGGCTTTTAAAGGCTGGAAGGTCCTTCTTGGTGTGACAGATAGGAGGCTCGGACCTTGCTCAAAACGACAGGTTTCTGAACACTGTTCAGTGGGAACAAACAGTAATATGGACTTTGCTTTTCAGCCTGGACTCTTTCCTGTATGGCCTTCACACCCTCTTCAAAGGTGACTTTAGAATAACAGCACGAGACGAGTGGGTATTTGCCGACATGGACCTTCTGCATAAAGTTGTCGCCCCGGCCATCAGGATGTCCCTGAAGCTTCACCAGGTAAAAACCAAAACAACAATCCATTTTTTATAAAAGGATAAGCCTGAAACATGATGGGGGACAAAGCCTTTTTCAAAAACATGGTCCCTTTTCTTGGCATGATGTTTATGAGCGGGCGTGTAACTAAGCATCGAGGCCGTCCAGATATTCTTGACCTCAGCGGTGGTGATTGGTCTGCAAGAGCTGCTGGGGGGTGGTGATGTCCCGCTAGGACAGAGAAGGGGAGCTGGCCACCGAAAATGACATCTCAGAAGTACCCAAACTGTATTGCAAAGGCAGAGAAACCTAAGGCTGAAAGCCGTTTCCCTAGGCACTTCCAGCGGTTAGGACAATGGGACGAGGACGTGTCCTCTACCCCGTCGGGATTCGGAAGGAGTGTGGGAAGAGAGTCCACGTGGAGTGGACTTGGCCCTTCGGGTCACCGGCCGAGTTGCCATGTGGTCACTCACCCACGGATCAGCTCGCTGGTCTTCCCCGAGCCCGCACATGAACCTCTTTCCCCCCCAGGACCAGTTCACTTGCCCCGATGAATATGAAGACCCAGGGGTCCTCTATGAGGCCATCCAGTCCTTCGAGAAGAAAGTCGTGATCTGCCACGAGGGCGACCCGGCCTGGAGGGGCGCCGTGCTGTCCAACAAGGAGGAGCTGCTCACCCTGCGTCACGTGGTGGACGAGGGCACTGACGAGTACAAGGTCATCATGCTCCACAGGACCTTCCTGAGCTTCAAGGTGATCAAGGTACAGTGGCCCTACCTCCCGGCTGGCACCAGCGGTCACGTCTCAGGGACACAGTCTCGGAGGAGCAGAGGTGGGCAAAGGGGCCAGGGTCCCTCGAGCCTGTGAGAACCAGTGTGTCCACAAGGGCTTTGGCGAGGAGTCCTGGTAGACACGCGTGTAGATGAGGGTCAGGATCTGCCTTGTTTTTAAAACACTTTTCTAGTTCTCCAAAGTTCCAGAACTTTCTGTAATAACCTATCCCTGGACCTGGGGGCTTTCTTACCAGTGTTTCTTTTCTTCGTATAGCTTCGGACCACTGGACCAAAGCAACAGCTTTCTTATTCGCCCTGTTTCCCCATGAAAGTGGCATCATACCCATCTTACAGGACTGCCCGCGGCTCCGGCTTGACTGCCAAAACAGCTTTAGGCCAAAGTCCTGTGGTCACAGATACTCAGACCCATAGCCCCGGTCGCTCTCCGTAGGTTAAAATCAACAGACTGAAAACACAGGCCACCATCTGCTTTTCTCTCCGTTCCTTCCCCCACCTGCAGGTTAACAAAGAATGTGTCCGCGGCCTCTGGGCCGGGCAGCAGCAGGAGCTCATATTCCTTCGCAACCGCAACCCGGAGCGCGGAAGCATCCAGAACAACAAGCAGGTCCTCCGAAACTTGATTAACTCCTCCTGTGACCAGCCCCTGGGGTACCCCATGTACGTCTCCCCACTAACCACGTCCTATCTAGGGACCCACAGGCAGCTGCAGAGCGTCTGGAGCGGCCCCGTCACTTTGGACGGCATCAGGACGTGGTTCCGAACCAAGTGGTTAAGGTAGGTCTTTACCACCAAGGCCTTCATCCAGACGTTGGGGGGGCGGGGCGGGGAGAGCTCCCCCACTTCTGGTTAGAGTTTCACTGTTGTGTGATTAAAACCGCTATTCCCGTGTGGCCTAACAGATCATTTGTTTCCCTGAGCAGTCTCGGATGATGAATCAGGGAAACCTCATGCAGATGAAAATCTGTGTCCCTCGCACTTGCTGAGGCTGAGGTCTGGCTGGCGTTCGTGCACGGCGTTCACGCACAGCGTTTGTGCAGGGCATTCGTCACAGCGTTCATAAACCGCGTTCGTGCACAGCGTTCGCGCACGGCGTTCGCGTGCAGCGTTCGTGCACGGCGATCACGCAGAGCATTTGTACGCAGCGTTCGTAAACAACGTTCGGGCACAGCACTCATGCACACAGTTCGTGCACGGCGCTCGCGCAGAGTGGCACGGGTTATGGGTCTGCAGGAGTAGCTGTTGTACATCTGTTACGGGGCCGGGGCCTGAACTCCCCCAGCACACGGCTTCCAACCAATAAGCCTTTCTGCTTGGGATAATGTCCCTGGTTAGCTGGGATGAATTCTAGGCGGTTTGGCCCAAGTATGGCAGAGCTCCAGATCTCAGGCCTCGAAGCCCAGGGTTCTTTCAGAAGGTCAAGGCTGCAGCATGTGAATCCCGATGTGTCATTCATTTCTCAGGCACTGTCATCTGGGGAGCAGACCCCTCCCCTGCTCCCCTGCATCCCAAGTGTGGTGCTCACCTGTAGAGTGTGGCCTTTTTTAATCCTGATTTCCACAGGCGTGTGGTGGGGCACTGGGGGGGGGGGTAGAAATGTCTGGTGAGGGCCCTTGAAGTCCCTCTCCCCCGACAGGATGCGGAAGGGCTGTAACGCCGGCCAGCATGGTACAGGCAACATCGAAGACGTGGATGGGAGGGCTGCCCCGTCCGCAGGAGGCGGCCGCGCTCCGGGCGGTGAGAGCCAGGAGAGCAGCACCGAGCAGCCCAGAAAAGATGGGACCCACCACTGGTCACCGCATGAAGGGACACAGAGGACAGGTGGGTGCAGCGGGCCTCACGGTTACTGACCAAGGCTCCTCTGGTCCCCGTGACCGACACCACGCGTTATGCTGTCATTCTAGCCTCGGAGAACTCCTTCTTACAAAAAGAAAAAATCAGGATTGGGCCACAGGATGCCCTAAATTTACTGACTCTTAAAGGTTCTACCCAGGAAAACCTCTGGTGGACTCAGCTTTTTTTTTTTTTTTTTTTTTTCATTTATTTTGAGAGAGCACACAAGTTGGGGAGGGGCAGAGAGAGAGGGAGGGAGGGAATCCGAAACAGGTTTCGCACTGTCAGCAAGAGCCCAACAAGGGGCTCGAACTCACAAACCGTGAGATCATGACCTGAGCCGAAATCAAGAGCTGGATGCTTAACCTACAGAGCCACCCAGACGCCCCTATTAGAACTCAACTTTTATCCTTTATCCATATCCTATCACCTTAGCCAGCCATCTGTCTGTCCCTCTGTCCCCCCTCTTACTCACTTGGTGGCCATCAGGTCGTGTGCCTACTGTGTGTGGCTGTGCTGTAGCTACCGATCCAGGCTGGCACGTGCCTCCTTCTGGGAGTGGACCCTCATTCCTCTCTGCATCTGTGGGGTGCACAGACAGGCCCCCTGTCCCCCCTTTCCTGCTTCTCTCTGATTCCTGCCTCC
The DNA here is from genome assembly GCF_018350175.1 of Felis catus. Taxonomy (NCBI): domain Eukaryota; kingdom Metazoa; phylum Chordata; class Mammalia; order Carnivora; family Felidae; genus Felis; species Felis catus. Next base: position 15,609,893 of record NC_058378.1, read on the forward strand.
ACCCCCCCGCCACGTACACCTGCCATTTCAGAGGACAGGAAACGAGGCGGAAAAGGGTGCCGGCAGACCTGATGGACAAGGTGCACTGGTCCATGCCTGGGGAGAGTTTAAAGTTTAGAATCGCTTTGCAACTGATGCCCACCTAGTGAGGCTCACCCAGGTGGATGAGGTTCTGAAGCCCGCTCCCCTGGGGAGAGGGTAGGAGAGGCGGCACCGAGGGCTCGAGAGGACACGCCAGGTGGCTTCGGGACGGGCAGCTGCTGCGTCCTAGCTCCTGCCCACACATCGGTGCTCGGCTTTGCCCTTCACAACCTGTTAAGCTGTTTCACCTTTTGGCCTTGGCGCTTCCTTACCATCCAGAAGCCTTCGCTAAACACCTCTCTGTGCATGTCCCACAGGCCAGCTCTGTACGGAGGGAGTTGGCAAGGGACGGTCCCTGCCTCCTGGAAGTGCCCCAAGCAAGGCTGAGGATTTGACTGAAACAGTGAGGGTTTACATAAACAAAGGCAAGGTGGTAGGTAGATAGACAGATGATAGGAAGGAATGAAGGAGGAAGAAGAAAGAAAGAAAGAAAGAAAGAGAAAGAAAGAGAAGGAAGGAAGGAAAGAAAGAAAAGAAAGAAAATAGTATAATACATATAGGGAGGGACACCTGAGTGTCTTAGTCAGTTAAGTGTGCAGCTCTTAATTTCAGCTCAGATCATGATCTCAGGGTTCATGAGTTCCAGCCCTGCTTTGGGCTCTGCACTGATGGTTAGGCGCCTGCTTGGGATTGTCTCTCACCCTCTCTCTCTCTGCCCCTCCCCTGCTTGTGCGCTCTCTTTCTCAAAATAAATAAACTTAAAAAAAAATACACATACATAGGGAGGGGCGGGGGGAGAGATGACTGATAGATGACAGATGGATAAGCCCGAGAGACGGAAAGGTAGAAGATGGGAAGGAAGAAGATGGGGAGGGAGAGGGAGATGGGTGGATAGGCAGAGTGGCTGGCGTTAGCTGCTCAGAGGGGACAGAACCCCCTGCCCCTTGACTGAAGCCATCCTCCCTGAACGCTGAGTGAGCGGTGCTCCTGCCCGGCCCGAGGCCTCAGTGTGCGGCTCGCTCTCAGGCTGGGACTTTCTTACTGCTTGGTTGACCCTTGTTGTTACTGAATGAGGAATGTTAAGGTTCAAGATCACCGAAGTGATTTTCCAGATGGGAACGTGCAAGGTGGCTTCCACATGGAGAAGAGGCTGCGTGTTTGTCCAGGTGGCTCGTCTGCAGCGGAGAAAGTCTGGGGCCGGGGGATCTGGCGGGAGGAAGGCCGGGTGTGCTGGACGAGCCTCGGACCCAGTGAGACTCCTCCTCCTTCGTAAGGAGTAAAAGGGTGCCTGCTGTGCTGGGCCCGGCAGAGGCTAGAGTTCCTCCCTCTCCTCACAGCCCAGATGCCGTGGGTCATGAATGTTCTTCCCATTTACAGCCAGAGGCCAGCACCTGGGAGCAAATACAGACTTTGGGGGCAGATATTACAGCAGGATCTTCCAGAGGCCAAACCAGCTGTTAAGTTTTCCTTATTGCTTCTCAAAACTGCTCCTGCCAAGGTCACTCCTGGCTTTCCATGCTCTCCAGGGTGTCTGGGCTCCCAGCCCTCATGACTGTCAGCCCCCCACCCCGCCCCCCGCCCCCCGAGGCTGCCTCAGGCTCCCAGACCAGCGGTCGTCCTGTTCAGGGGCCTGAGGGGGCCCATCGCCAGGCCCCAGCGGCTTTGAAGCCACCCGCCCCGGGTGTATCAGGACATCCCTGCTGCGGTGACAGATCTTAATAAGTAACAATCGTTGTGCCCGACCCTCACCTGTGTGCTTTCCAAGTGCAAATTCACTAGTGTCACCATGACCCAAAGAGAGAGCCCCTCCCCATACTCACCTTACAGCTGAGGGGACGGGCATGAAGTCACATCACTGCCCAGAGTCACGCAGCTGGGACTCAGACCCAGAAGCTGCCATCCTAACCACCGGGCACGGTCCCTGCACTCTGGCCCTGGGGTGCTGTGTCACCTCATCAAGTGCCACCCTCGTCCCCAAGCCTGGGCACGAGCCGATGGGGCCACCGGCCTGCACCTGCCCCAGCCCTCCATCTGTGCTGCTGGCCGCGTCCCTGCCCTGAGTTTGTCCTGTCCCCTGGCTGGCGAGTCTCCTCTCACACCTGGTCTCCCTTGTGACCCACGAGCAGGCAAAGCTGACACTCCGTTCCTCCCCAAGCAGCCAGCCGGGCTTCCTTTATGTCCCCACTTGGGGGTGGGGGCACAGGGGGGAACCCGTGCTGACATGCCTGCAGAGGAGGAGTCACTGCCCCGCTGCAGGGGGTCAGAGGACCCAGAGCGGGTAGGATGGGCCAGCCCGCCCCTCCCCTCCCCTCCCCACCTCACACACAGGAGGCACTTCTCTCTTGCTCTCTTTGGCCCTTCCCGCAGCCCTGATGACTCCTGGCAGCCAGAGCGGTGTCCTTTGAACTTAAGGCAGGTCAAGGCATTCTTTGGCTGAATCTCGGTGTCACGGCCTCCCTTCCCACCAGCGGCAAAGCTGGAGCCCTTTGCCAGGGCAGCTATCACAAAGTACCACGCACGAAATGGCTTGCCCCACAGAAACGGTTGTGTCCCAGTTCGGGATGCTGGAAGCCGGTGATCAAGGCGATCAAGGTGCCGGGAGGTCTGCTTCCTCCCGAGGTCTGTGGGAGGATGTACGCCAGGCCTCTCCCAGCTTCTGGGGTCTGCTGGCCGGCTTTGGCATTCCTTACCTTGTAGACACATCACCCCCTCTCTCTGCCTCTGCACGTGGTGCTCTCCCTGGGACACCTCCCAGGTCTGCATCCGAATCCCCCCTCTCTTTGAGGACGCCAGTCCCGCGGGAGGAAGGCCCCCCGGTATGACCTCATGGGACAAATTACACCTGTAACCGCCGTATTCCCAAGTAAGGTCACATTCTGAGGTGCTAGGCGTTAGGACTTGAGTGTGTGGATCTGGGGGGCACGCTTCTGCCCTCGCCTGGCCTGCATGGCTCCCCGTGACGGACCATTTCCCCGATACCTACTTTCCGCCCTCTGGCCGGCTCACATTGCCCTGGTCCCCGGGCCTCCTGGCTGACCCTCGTCACGCAGGCTCCCCCTCGTCACGCAGGCTCCCCCTCAGGGCCTCTGCGCTCCTGCTTCCTCCAGCTCCAACATGCTTCTCCCCACGTCGCGGGTCCCCCGCTCACTCGCCCAGCCTCTCATCGAATGCCGCCTGCCAGAGAGGCCCCAGCAGGCCGGTCACACAGCACCGCCCCCACTCTGCCCTGCCACCACCGCGTCAGGGACCGGGAGCTGTCCACTGTCCCCGGCCTGCGACAGCACAGCGCAGTGGGTGCTGGGTGTGGCCGGCCCTAACTTCTGCAGAGGAGGGACAGATGGCCCCCACCCCATCTCCCCCAGCGAGGGGCCCTTGTGCATGTGTGTAGGCCTCCCGTACCCCATGCGCGTCTGTACCCCATCTGTACCCTGCCGACAGCGGCAGGAAGGCCCGCCGTCCACCCCGGGAGGCGGGGGCGCCTGAGGCTATGGTCTGAGCTCTGGGTCCGGGCGGAGACTCCCGAGTGCCAGGCGCCCAGCACAGGGCCCCGCAGGAGCGTGTGGGGGCTCGGCCTGTCCCTGGTTTCCTGGCCCTGTGGGGGGAGGTGTGGCCACAGGAGCACCTGGGTGAGGCCCCTCTAAACTACCAGGCTAGGTGGCCGCTCAGGTCTGTGGTGGCCCTGTGCTCAGGTCTGTGGTGGCCCTGTGCTCAGCGGTCACTGAATGAACGAGTGGATGGTTGCCCCCAAGCTCTGAAAGCTGAGTTCTGCCGTTCGCACCGAGGCTTCCCTTTAGGGCCAGACGCTGGGTCATATTCCCAAGTGGGACCTCAGTGGTAGCCGGCGTCTGTCCGTCACGGCCGCGAGCACTGGCGCCAAGAGCCGCTCACCCTGCTGGCTTGTCCCGGGTGCCGCAAGCCCCCTGCCAGAATCCCACCAGGGCCCAGCTCTGCACCTTCAGAAAGTTCTCCGGGAAACCTCTCCTGGTGGACACTCTCCTGGTGACGCCTTGGGGACAGGGCCCTGCCCACACCAAACTGGCACAGTCCTGGGAAGAAGGGGGACCCCGGAGGGCAGCCAAGGGCCACCCCCTGGGTCCCCTGTGGGCTACCGCCCACCCCTAGAGCATCCGGGGTGTCTCTTGGGAGGCAGTAGGAGCCCCAGCTGGTTCACCGAAGAGCTCGAGTTCTGCAGAGAGGTTACCTCCTCCAACCATTCGGGTTAGCGTCCCCAAAGGGGCCCGGGAGCTGAGGGAAGCTGGGGGTCGTGAGTCCCAGACAGGAGATGGCAGGGGCCACCCCTCCGGCCCTCGCCCTCCTCCAAGCTCTGGCTGATGCAGAAACTGCCCAGCGTCCCCACCCTCCCCTTGGCAGCTGCCCAGGGTTCTGCCTCGTGTGAGGGCTCCCGGGGTGAGTCCTCCCTTCCTAATGCTCACCTGGGAGCTTCACAGGCGGTGGCGTGAGCAAAGCGTCCATTCGGGGGGGGGGGGTCACAGGGTGGGGATGGAAGCCACAACTGCACTCGAAGGGATGCGGCGTGTCAGACGGTGTCCTTGAAAGTAGCATCTGGGACCCCCAGGAGCTCCTCAGCACAGCAGGGGAATAATCTGGAGGCAGGCTGGCATGCAGGTCCCCTGAGAGAAATCTAGAGAGGCCCAAAGTGGGTACGCAAGAGGGACAGGTTGCCTCCCCCACACTCAGGACACAGACGCCTCTCCCTCCTACCCCCTGGAAAAGGTAAACGTCACCTTGTTTTTACTACTACTGTGGTTGAAGCCATACAGGGACATCTGCCATCTTGTGTTGACATTCTCTGCACCTGCTCACCCTCTGTGTGAAGTACAAGGACAGGACGGTCGTCTCTGATCTCCCTGTCCCTCGGCAGGTAGAAACACGCCCCACCTCGTAAGCGGCGTGCTGGAGCCCCAGGCCTCGGAGGACCAGGGAGGTGAGGGCTTCCTGAGGCTCCGTGCCGCGGACCCTTGGCACCCGATGAACAGCAGTGTCCACAGGTGTCCGCGGGGTGACAGGACAGCCACACCCAGCTGGCCCTCCAAAGACCGGGACCCCTTACGCCCACCCGCTCCTTGGCAGGTGCAGACGGCACGGGCACTCGGGGAGGGTTTCTGACTCGGGCAGGGTCAGGGGACGTTCTCCATTCCCGAGGCCCCGTGTATACCGGCCCCTGGGGTCCCAGGGACAGAAGGCCCCGAGAAGGAGCCCCTGGTGGGAAGGGGCAGCCCCAGCTGGCCGGCGGGCCCTGCCCTGGGGAGCCCAGACCTGCTGCAGCCGGTGGTGCCCTGACGAAGCCACCTGCCCGCCCTTCCGGCAGGCCGGCGCCCCCCACCCCGCCCCCACTGTGCTGCCGCGGAGACCCTGGGTTTCATCTCAGCCACAGTCCTCTCTGGCCTCCCCGTCTCCCCCCACACGAATCAAACTGTGCCCACACGAGTGGAGACCAGGGCTCCCAGAAAGGGAGCCTGCCCAGCCAGCGGACGTTAAAGGCTGTCCGCCGGTCAAGGGGAGAGGATTCCCACGCCCAGATCTCTGTCCTTGGCTTGGAAAGTCCCTGACCCAGCGCCCCACCCCAGAGGCCACACTCCAGTGCACGGTGAGGGCCCGGCCTGCCTGCAGGGGCACACCCGGGGGTCTCAGCCTCTAGGGCAAAGTACTGTCTAAGCTTCTCCAGTGGTTCTAATGGCCAAGGTCAAGAAGCCGTGTCCCCACTCGAAACTTTCCGGGGCCAACTCTGTTCCTCATCAGGGATTTACGACGCTCTAGGGTCTCGGTGTGAGGTCAGTCCTATGGGAGGGTCCCTGCCGTCCCTTACTGCCAGTCAGCGTGCTGTGTGCTGAGCCTTTGGGAACAACGCAGCCGTCGTCCCTTCAGAGGGGCGGGGAGGATGGCGGCCAGTGCCGTGCACACCGTAGAGCAGTTACCTCCCGTGGGCTGAGCACCGTGCGGGAGGGAGGCCCCGGGGGTCGAGGTGGAGGGCCTGACTCCCTGGAAGGGCATGACAGAGCAGCTTAGCCAAGTGGCAGTGATGGAACGGTCGAAAGGGTGAGTGTGAACCAAATTCTAAGGACAGGGATCTTGTTTTACGGTGCTCAAGGCTCGATTCCCGTAACCGGGGACCCAGCCGCTCCTTCCCCTGGGCCCTGCCTCTCGGTTCTCAGCCAAGTATCCCAATCCCGGTCCTTGCCAGACTCCCGGAGGACTGACCCCTGTCCCCAGCCCGCCATACTGTGTCTGCTGCCCCCCTGCCCCCCATGTGCCCCGCACTCACTATACGGTCTCGATCACGGCCCGACGGCCTGCAGTCTTCTTGCCACGCCAAGAAGTAGACGTCCCAGCTGGAAGGGGACTGGTCGCTGTGGTGGAGGCTGGTGGCCTACTTGTGGGACGGCAGTTAGGAATTCATAACTAATCTGAATCCCAGACTGGACAGGAAGGCTATGCTAATAGGAGGCGTCCCAGAACGTGTCAGATAACCATCAAGGATGGAGGAATGGTGCCAACGTGATGAACCGAGGAGGGTAATTTCTATGGTATTTCAACCCGGGTTCTAAAGAGGTTTGCCCTACAAACGCTCCTCATTTGATAATGGAGAACTGGCAAAGTAAGTAAAATTGGAAAATAATTACCCTGAGCAGCACAGATGAATTTAGCACGATTTGCTTACTTGTTCCACTTGCAGAATTAATTAAAAAAAAATTAAGAGCAGCAATAACAACCACAAAAGGCAACAAGAGTGAAGCGATGAGATGCAGGGAGGCACGTTATCTTGCACAGAACACAGACCATTCCTCTTGGACGGACAGATGGGTCTTCGTCCCTTTGTTTCTGGGGCCCGCTGATGAGTTCCCCCACCGAGCACGGGTGGTCTGCTACCCAGCCATCAAAATCACTGACTTGCGGATGAATGTAGGGTATTTTTGGACAGCAATCAGCATTACGGTATAAATCACAAACAGATGTTTGGCCTTGTCAGACTGAACAGACTACCAAATCACCGTCTCTGCTAATTCGCATTCGTCAGGGTCCCTTTTCTCCCCGTTTTTCCCTCCGAGAGGGTAACTTAGCTCTTGGGTGTGGGTGGATCAGATGGGCGCCGGCCCCGGGTTGAGAGCGCCAGGCCAGGGGCTGCCCACGCTCCTCCCAGTCCTGTGGGACTCTGAGCGGCACCGTGGGTGGGTCCCTCCAGCAGGTGGGCAGGAGCGACCAGGTGGGGACACCTGTGGAGACGGGCACCCCCCCCCCCATCCTGCTGTCTACACAGCACTGGATCCACATGAGGCAGAGGGCCCTTGCAGCCAAAAAGAGGCAGAGTGGAGGCGGGGCTGGAGGGGACCCCTGGAATCTCTGTATTAATATGGTCCCTAAGGCACTCTCTCTCAAGGACATGTCTCTTCTCGGGGCCTCCTATACACATACGTAAGGATTTTAGAATCGCCAGATGCACAATTACTAACTTGGACATTTGGGGTGAGGTGGAACATGAGAAAATGCACGGGACAGTCCTCAGGGGGCCACCCCTTCAGCCCCTCTGTTTTTACCGACTGAATGTCTACAATGTCGCGGCTTCGGGAGACATGTCGATAAGGCAGTTGGTAGAACCGTGTGTGAGGTCACTATCTGCTCCCTTCAAAATGATAGTTCAGAATTAGAGCCTAGCAATTGTTGATGCTTAAGCGACTCAGCGTCCTGGCGAGCACATGCCTTCCTCCCCCCGCTTCCCTATAAAACTGCCAGCGGTCGCGTCCTTCTCCCAGAGACGTGGGCAGGACCAAGCCTCTGGGGCAGTCGGAACCCTTCTGTCGAGAATGGCCTTGTGTCCGCAAGCCTCAGCAGGAGCCCTGAGCCCAGGCGTGGCCGGCACGAGGGAGTTGGGGGCCACGCACATGTCAATGTGGGCCTGGGCCTGGCCAGTCACACCTGTGAGGGCTTCTTCTTAATGACCTTGATTTTAGGGGAAAACTTTTGTAGAAAACAAAGGCTGAGGCAGGTGGCTCAACCATTCCCCCCGCACCTTTTGAGGCAACTAAAAATGACACAAGCCTGCATGTTTCTTCCCTTTATTGCTGCTTATCAGATGAGCATAGGAACCAAGGTCCTGACGCAGGAACCGAATTGGATTTGCTTGCTAGGGTCAAATTACACTGTCAAGTGACACATCCCAGGGTGCCTGGGTCTGGAGCTTCCAGAAACGCAGGACTCCCGTTAATCACCCTGACCCCCGCTCCCCGTGGCAACACTTACACTCGCCCGGGGGCTGCCGGGGGCTCTTGGCTCAAGCCTCGTCCTCAGCGTCCCGGGAGGGGCCGTCCCAACCTTGGCCACAGTGGACCAACCCGGGGCCCAGCTGCCCGTCTCGCCGCACAGACCTTGATGTTGGTAAGCACCTGCTGTGGCAGCCGGTTCCGCTTTCTTTTACAGGCGGGAGGAAAGGCCGGAGCCAGTCTGTCCAAGCACACGAGGCGTTGAGCCAAAGGCCGCCCGGGCTGAGCTCATCGGGCCCCATCCTAGAGAGCCACCCGGCCTTCCTGCAGACGTCCACGTCGGTCCACGAGCTGGCCCAGAGGCTCTCGGGCAGCCGGCTGTCCCTGCACACCTCAGCCGCGTCCCTGCACTCGCAGCCCCCACCAGTCACCACCACGGGCCACCTGAGCGTCCGCGAGCGGGCCGAGGCGCTGATCAGGTCCAGTCTGGGCTCGTCCACCAGCTCCACCCTGAGCTTCCTCTTCGGCAAGAGGAGCTTCTCGAGCGCTCTGGTCATTTCTGGACTCTCTGCCGCGGAGGGGGGCAACACCAGCGACACCCAGTCGTCCAGCAGCGTCAACATCGTCATGGGCCCCTCGGCCCGGGCCGCCAGCCAGGCCACACGGGTAAGGGGCCCGGCCGGCGGGCCAGGGTGGGGGTGCGGGCCCCTGCGTCTGCCATCGCCTCGTCCACGGGGGCCCCAGACAGGAGGTGTTCTGGCCGTGCGCGGAGGCAGACGAGACGCACGACACACGTCCCGCAGGTGATGACACACGGCAGGCAGTACGGAGGCTGCGAGACACCGGAGCTCAGCTGAACTGCTCTCCTTAGCCCCGAACCCGGGATGCGAGCGGGTCCACTTCCCCCCCGCCCCCCCAGAGCAGGAACACGTTCTCCTTCGTTCCCTTTTCACGCCAGTCTGGCCCGAGGGAGGGGGAAGAAGACACATCAACACCGGCGTCAGACTACGGTCCGTTCCTTCGGCCAGATTCAATCTGAGAGCTGCCGTGGTGTGGCCTTCTACGCTTGTATTTAAATGCTAGGAAACGAGAGGTTGAGGGACTCCCCCTAAGCAAACGGCTCCTTACCCAGAGCTCCAGGCGAGCAGACGTGAGGCGAACACTCGCGCTTCGTAAGAGAGAAAGTGAGTGAACGGACGCTCCCCACCCAGCGGTCGGGAGGCGAGGACGGGAGGCACAGGGCGCACTTGGGTGTCACAGTGCAGGTCTCCCGAACTCCTTCTGGGGGTTCACACATTCTCCTGCTCTAAAAAGCACGGGAGTCACGGCCTGCCCCTCTCTGGTTGGGGGACTTGTCTGCAGCGGGCTGACGGGGGCCACGCCATGGGAAGGTGCCCTTCCCACCCCTGGGTCCACGGTCGGCAGGAACCCCCTCCGCGGGGCCGTGGGGCTGCGGCAGTGGTGGGGTTGTGGGCCTCCTGGAGCCCCAGGCCACACCGCCAAGGGCAAGGAGGCTGGCTCCTTCAGGAGCTGTAACTAGGTTTAGTTAGGTCACTAAGGTCTAATCAAGCTTCCCTCATAAAAATGCACAGTAACAGACTTTTCTCCCACCGCTCAATCTGTTTAAGATGCCGTCTGTGGGTGTGGTTCTGGGATTCTGGCAAATTCAGTTTCCCTCTTTCCAACAGGACAGCTGGGCCCTTGGCACTCTGTGCACCCAGGGTAAATAACCATCCGTATGACGGTTCAGGGGCAAACCTGCCGTACTGAGCGTTCCTGCCAGGCGGGAAGTGTGTGTATGGGGGGAACGCTGGCCAGAACCCAGGAAATCCAGGCACACAGTGACCTCTCCCCCGAGGGCTCGTGTTCCCAGCATGGCCACATGACCTGGGGAAAGGTCCCCGTGTGCAGAGCCCCTAGCCGCCCCCCCACCCCCGGCACATTGGACCCCTGGTTTCCTTCCTTCCCCACCGAAGCCAGAACCCCGGGGACCCCGCATCTGACCTGGGACCTGTCGCGTTGGCGGGTTAGGTCGGCCCCTGCGGTGGCGGGTGGGGATTCGAAGCGGCGGTAGGTAACATTTGCTGAGACCCCTGCCTCTCCTTTCTCTCTGGAAGCACCTCTCAGAGCCGTGTGAACCCACCGAGGCCACCGAGCAGGGGCAGCTTCGCGACCGCCGTCTGGCCGAGGCCATGGCAGAGAACGGGGGGCTGATGTGCAGGAGAGCAAGCCAGGAGGACATGGGCCTGGACGACACGGCTTCCCAGCAAAGTGCGTCCGATGAGCAGTAGGGGGGCAGGGCCGGCCAGGAGCCCCTCCTGTGGAAAAACGAGAGCTGCTGTAGCCAACAGTGACTGTACCTCAGGTTCTGGAAGAGTCTCACGTGAGGATAAAACACGGGGCAGCACACCCCCTTCCCCCGACACTGCCCCAAGCCACCCCCGGAGCCCCCCAGACGTGGGACGCACAACACACTTTGCAGAATTTAAAAATTCTAACAAAAAGCCATGTAATATCTTAAATAGAGTAAGTAGAGCGCATAAATAACTCTTTCCTGCCCTGAAGAAACTAAGACAAGTGCATGTTAATAACTGGCATTTTATACATTACCGTTACCACGTTAAAGGGACAGCAGCATCCATTGTACCATCCGCTGGTCAAACGCGGTAGGGTTCAATCTACGCATAAAGAAAACCTCACTTCTTTATAGTATTTATGCAGACGTCGAGTATAAGCCAGCGGCAGCTTTTCTGCAAGAAACGTGGTAGTGCATGAAGTCGGGTCTAAAGTATCCCGTGAGAGATCCAGCGACGCTGGCGACCCACGTGTAGAAATCTAGGCCTGTGGGGGGAGCACGGAAAGCCATTTGGAATCCCATGACGCTCAACTGTAGTCCCCGGCTTCCCACAACCAGGCCTGTCTCGCCCGGCACTCCCATACGCTCACAGGAATGTTCGCTGGTTTTCCGAGCCGAGCGATCCTTCCCGGGTCACAGAACACTTGCGCACACCTTCGTTTTTGGAATTAAAATGTTTACAGTTACTGTTGTGTCCGGTTGCTTGAATTCCGCTGTAGCCTTTATTGTGAGAATGACATTTGGGCAAATTCTGGGACTTTGCCCACCTGAAGACCCCCTACCGGGTAAAGCAGAAACCCGGTTCCTTGTGGATGTAAGGGGTGGGGGTGGGGCAAGGGGGTCCATGAAGAGTATCACCACCGGCCTGTGGTTCATCCCTTCTGGAAAGGAAAGAGTCAGAAATACTCATTTTGGAAACAGTTCTGCAAGTTTCTTCAAGGAATCTAGGATTTGGAAGTGTGGGGAGTCGGGGAGGGCATGGTGGAGAATTTCCTCCCCCCCCCCGTAAGTAGATGGTAATACTTTTTCTTTTTTCAAAATAAGAATTGCCAATTAATAATAATAAGTAGGCTCTGTAAGCAGAGGCACAGTACATTGTTCTCACATCAGTGATCCCTGGAGATGCAAAGTTGGCTATTGATTTAAATGCAGGTGATTCTCTAATGAGAGGCTGATAGAACCTTACTGTAGTTCTCCAAATTGGCCAAACCAAACTTGGCTGGCAGTCCCTGAAATCCTCTTGGGCCACTTTACAGCCAAGCCCTCAGGACTAAATGCCCGGCCCTGAGCTGTGAGCGTGGCCTCCCCACAAAGGGCATCTCCATGAATTCCGTAAGAAAAACGACAGATGCCCAGTAGCAGCCTGGTGTGAGCGGACCACCCAGTGGGCATCCAGAAGCAAGCGACGCAGAAAGCCATTGTGTTCCACAGAAAATGAATCTCCTGGGGTACCTGGGTGGCTCGGTCGGTTAAGCGTCCGGCTTTGGCTCTCAGGTCATGATCTCACGGTTGGTGGGTCCGAGCCCCGCGTTGGGCTCTGTGCTGACAGCTCAGAGCCCGGAGCCTGCTTCGGATTCTGGGTCTCCCCCTCTCTCTGCCCCTCCCCCGCTCACATTCTGTCTCTCAAAAATAAATAAACGTTAAGAAAAAAAATAAGGAAATGAATCTCCTGAAAGAGCTGGAAAACCAACCGGTGGAGAGACACGTCGATGTAAACGAGAAGCCGAGAGCTCCCGCTGCTCCTGTGCGTTGTTCTGCTGGTGCTTCGGGAGCGGCTTCCCTAACTGCAGACTCGGCCGCTTATCCCGGTTCTCAGCGCAGAGGGAGCAGAGCAGCTTGGTTATGGTTTGTCAACAACAGCGAAGGCCAAAGTCCTCGGATCCGAACGCAAGCGTGCGTTGTCTGCGGGAGTAGAATCCTCCGGGGCGTGCATGGCGGGAGTGCGTACACGCACACACGCTTACGTGCGCCGGCGTGCGTGCCCACAAAGGGAGAGATGGGGTCGGACCCCTTCCTGGACCCTGCAGGCCGGTGGGCAATGCAGCCACACTTTTCCTCTACGTTGTGGCGAACCACCTTTCCGTTTTCGACGCGCATCTGAGAATTCCTTGCAAGACACCGGGTTAGCCCCCATTTAAAGGCGATATTCCTTAAGGTGACATCTCCTGCAGGAGTCGTTTAAATGCGCTGCCAACATACAACCAAAGGGTTATGTTTTTGGACACTGAACGAAACGGTTTTTCCTCTAAAGAGGTTTGATATAAATCGTGTGGCTAACCGGGCATTATTGATTCTAAATCAATGGGTTTGCACTGTGTGCTGAAACCATCTGTCTGGCAAGTAGTTTTCTAAAATCACTCGATGCTCCGGCTTCTCCTTGCCCGTAAAGCGTGCAGCGCAGCCCTTGTGTCCTCAGCCCCTCTCAGGCCTCCTCCACCGTCCAGTGGTTTGGTCCAAGTCATTACGTTCTGGGGACACAGCACCCGCCATCAGCGCGCGCGCGCACACACACACACACACACACACACACACACACACACACACACGTGTGCAATCTTCCCAGATGCAACCTTCATGAATTCCAAGACGGGAAGAGAGAGAGGGGAAAGGGCCATTCCACTTTTTCTGGGCCACCATCGCCCCCTACCCCACCCTGGATGACCTGGGGGCTGGGAATGGAGGGGGCCTCTGGACTTGCAATTGTGCTGGGAGCCCTGACAGATGAGGGCCCATGAATTTGAGAGACTCGTCCATCCCTGCACATGTGCATATTCAGAGGTAGGGGGGAAAAAAGGTTTTTTTTAAAACGCTGTGCCGTAAGTGGCCGGTGGTGCGGTCAACTCATTCTCCACATCCGTTCTCCTCTGTCCCCTCCAACCATGTTATTCCAGCTGAAACTCTTCACACAAGCAGTACACCTGTCCATTTCGTGTTTTCAAAGTGAATTCTTCCTTCAAGTCTGGCCCCCGACCCAACTGTTAGGTGTCTGGATTTGAAGAGTAGGCATTTCAAACTCAGACACAAACGGGAGCTCCTGACGTCAGCCCATCCCTGCCACCGCACCGCTTCCTCTCCCAGAGCGCCTTGTCTCGGGTAGTGGCACCGGTACAGGTGGACCCGCGCCCTCGGCTTCCCCTCCGGTCCTGGCCTGTGCTCGGTACGTGGGCCTCCAGTGGCGTTCTGCCTCAGCGTCTCTTGAATGCTCAGAATGCGCCTTCTACGGGCTGTGCGCGGTCAGTCGTGGGTTAGAGTCATTTGTGAAGTCATCTGATCTGGTACCACAGACTGGGGGGGCTGGGACAGCAAATGCTGATTTCTCACGGTCCTGGAGGCTGGGAGGCCCAAGATCGAGGCGCCAGCAGATTCAGTGCCTGGTGAGGGCCTGCCTCCCGGTTCACCGATGGCCATCTCGCGGTGTCCCCGCGAGGCAGAGGGGAGAGCCCTCCCCGATCTCTTATAAGGGCCCTAATTTCATTCACGAGGGCTCCACCCTCACGACCGGATCCCCTCCCCAAGGCCTCCCGCCTAACACCATCGCACTGGGACTTAGATTTCAACATAAGAATCTGGGGGGGATGCAGACATTCAGACCACAGCATTATCCTTTGTTAAACTTCTTAAAACACAGGGATAGCTTCTGATATCTTCATATGTGCCCCCGATCATCCTGACAAATTATTTAAGGTCCCTGCCAGAGCCACCATGAAATGCTCTTCCAGTTTATAGCTGCCAGTTTATCCCAGCAAAATGTCAGCTCCGAGATCTGGGGGCACACGATGCACAGAAAAGGACAGAAAGCTTCAACAGGGACACAGTGGGAGGAGTGGAAAGACATTGGGCTTTAGAGCCACACAGACTTGGTTCAAACTCTGTATCTGCCACTAAAGGCAGGTTTCTTTACCATTAAAGAGGAAGCACGCAGAAGCTCGCATCCCCTCTACGTGTTGGGGTCCGTCCCGAATCTGTTCTGCACACGGGGTACCTCCGAGGACCCTGTTTCACCCACCCTCCACAGCCCATCTGGTTTCAGCTGTCAGTGCCCGCAAACTAGCGATTTTACCTTCTTGCGAGAAATTTCACTAGCTTTCCTGCTCAGACACAATCAGTGTACTATATAGTCATGACTGAAAACACAGAGCTCAGGACAAGCAGCAGAGAGGAGAACGTCCCTTCGCACTTTGACAGGCCCCTCCTGCAGGGCCAGTAAAGGCTCCATGTGATGGGCTCCCTCTGGCCAGGGCGGACCGGCTGCACCAGGCCTGTGCGGGGTCCGTCTTCAGGGGCACATAGGTGACGCTTCCCCAGCCTGTTCCCTTTCTCAGTTTACCTGAGGCCACGCGGGGATCCTCAGGACTGTGGGCATTGGCGAGTAGGTCTGAGGCAGCGCCCAGGCTCCTGGGGATTGAGGAAGCCTCTGCTGCTTGAGTCAGCGGCGTGGCCATCCGAACACACGGAGGTGCATAGACCACACCCGCGTGTGGCCCTCCTTCGGGCCTGGCGAGCCTGGCGCAGGTCACACACAGCCTGTCAGACGCCCTGAACAGCCCAACCGGGCATGGGCAGCGGGACAGAGATGCCCTCGTCCCCACTCTGGATCTGTAATAAGAGATTAGTTCATAAGCTGGTAGGCCTTTCAGCTGTGACCCCTCAAAGGCTCAGCACATCCAGACCAAGCCTCGGGAGGCTCCCCTGGGGAAACACCAAAGAAAGGATCCTGACCAAAGAGCCCGTCACGGGCCACCGACCACTGTCCCGGCTCAGAGACGCAAGTGCTTCCCGTACTGTCCAGTGCGCCCAGTGCCCAGGACCCCTCACTCCGCACGCCCAGACTGGGCCACCGTTCCAGACAGGGGCACGCCTGGCATCCGTGCCAGCTGGGTCTGGAGCTAAGGCTGGCTGCTCAAGTATCCCGGAGATTCGCGGATCTGCACCAGAAAGGACCCAAAAGCACCGTGCGGTCTCTGCAGTACCGTCAACCACCTGCCACCTTTTCCACAGCTGCCCCGCGACAGGCCGAACCTGATCTTTCCACACCATTCTCAATAGCCCCAGCTCCTGGCACCGGGCCCTCCCCAGGGGATCGCACGGACGGCTGCTGCCGGCTTCCTTCCATGCTGTGGCATCGCCTTCCTTGGACGACACTCGTTTCCCCCTTATTCTGGAAGGGAAACGGGGCATGGAACGGTTTAAGGCCACGTCCCCACAGGCCTGAGTACAGAATGAAGACCTGCCTCCCACACAGGGCTCACGCGTTTGCACCAACACATTTATTTTTGTTTTATTAAGCAATAAGCAAACAGACGATGAGATGGGCGGGGAGGACCGAAACTGGCCTTTCCCTGAACTATTTTTACAAACCAAGTAACTAGTGTCCCTTGAAACCACAGCTCCAACTGGAGCGGGGTCTGAGTTCGGGACGTGCAAAATCGGTTAGGTAGCGGCTGCTCCTCTCCCCCTTCCCCAGAACACGCTTATGAACTTCAGTGGGGGCAAGTTCCATCTAATACTCCAAAAGCCATTTCTCATTCCATAATTTACCAGAATCATACGCGTAACTGCAAGGGGAAATAAACCGACCCCCTCGGCATAAATAAGCCGCGGCGGACTGCTCATCGTGGAGCGCAGGTCGGGCATTAAGGCTAACTTATCTTTTAAACATTTTTTGGAGAACAGCTGTCAGGCTTTCTCCGGAAAAACCCACAAGGCTTCCGAAGCCGGAAGGCCTAAGTCCTTGCCAGGCAGGGCCCCGAGGAGGCTCCGCGTGAACCAGCACACCTCTTCAAGCGCACGAAGCAGGGACGCGAGCCGTCTTCACTGCCTGCCGCTCTGCACACACGTCACGATATCTGGCAGAAGGCGGTTCCTATTCTCCTTGGTGACCTGTGGGGGAAGTAAGACAAGGCTTCAGAGTCCCTTCCTTTTCCTCAATCCCCTGACAGGCAGTGCTCTATGGGGAGAGCCTGGGAAGGGGAGGCAGGTTTCATAAGCCCCGGCAGAGAGCACCGTGAGGACAGGACACACGAGGTCGAATGCCACCCCCGCTTCTGCAAAGCGACAGCTCAGACAGTGGAAGTGGTTCTAACCACGAGGAGCTGGGAGCTTACCCCCTCGAGGGGCTCTGGGTAGATGTCAATGCAGGTGGGACGCAGCCCCCGTGCGACCTGACCTGAACCAGGAGAACCGCCTACGAGGAGCCCACCGAGAGCGGCCGAACCTGAACTCTGGAAGTCCCAGAGGTCAGTAATCTACTCATCTCTCCACATGGAAAAGCTCAGCCTGGCGAGGAGCCTCTGACGTCAGTCAACTCCCCATCTGCAGGATGGGGAAGCTAAGTCCGGGGGGTGCAGGGACCACACTGAGCCCTCGGAGGTAGCTGGGGACACGGCAGAGGCTAGACCTGGATCCCCCACTCCGGCTGCATCCTCTATAATTCGCATCTTTCCACAAAGGAACCAGGAGTTCATTCACACTTTACCCGGTGATCTGTTTTCATTTTCCTTTCCTTTACTGCTGTGGTCCCAATGAGTCCAAGAAAAGCATTTAGACGCCCCTTCCTGGGTGGGGGGTTGGACGATGGGCGGTCCAACCAGGACAGTGGTAGGGGCAGGGCCACCTCCTCAGCAGTCACCTGTGTGTGCCTTCTGCTCGGCCCCCACATGCACCCACTCAACATCGATGGGGTGGCGACCAGAAACTGAGCAAGGTACTGGGGACACAGAGAGGACTCCGATAGGGACTTGACCTCATGGAGCTGGCAGAGCAGAACAGAGGGACAGACGTGGACAGTGAGCGAGCGCACTGGTGGTAAAGGGTCCGGGAGAGAAACTCTGGAGAGGCGCACGGGAGCTGCGGCGGGGCGAGGAAAGGATTCCGTGGACTGGACTGGACTGAATTTTGACCGGTGGACATGGGAGAAGGTCCCCCAGACAAAGACGCAAGCAAAGAATCGCAGAAAGAGGAAGTGAGTGCATCTGGAGAGCCAGCAGGCTCAGTGCCGGCGGACCCGGAGACCGGACCGCCCACTGCACGAGTCCACACCCGCCCACGTCTAGCGGACGACCTGGCACAGAGCAGGCGCTAAATGAACGTGTGATGGAGACGCACGGCGGGCTTCATCCCCGTGGCTCCCCAGAACCCACTCACCCTCCTCGAAGAGCACTGTGACCTTCCTCTGGGAGACGACGTCATCTAGGAAACTGGCTCTCGGCCAACGAGTTCCAGCTGGGCCTGAAGAGCCTCCCGAGAGCCCGACTCCTGAAAGGACTGAGTCAAGCAGCAAACGGCGAGGCCACCACCTCTAACACTAAGTCCAAGGACGCGGTGCACTGGTCCTTGCCCTGTTGCTCTGGTCTGTGGTCCCAGGAGGACCATCAGCTCTGCTCTGGCTTGAGGAGAAACTGCCACACAGCCTTGCAAGGCTTTCTGTTGCTGTTTTTGCTTAAATTAGCCAAGTCCCTCTCTGCTGTTTGCATTCAAGGAAGTCTGCTGATGTGAACGGAGGAAAGGGGGAGACAGTGGTGGGAACTGGCAGGCTCATCAGGGGGCTTCGTAACCCCACTGTGCTAGTGGAGAGGGGCCGTTAGATCCCTTCCTCCCCGCTGACTTCACCAGGAACTCCCCTAGGCTCTGCCCTCAGAGTCTGTGACAGTTTACCATGTGCCTCCGAGGGCAGAATACAAGATGAGGGGCATTCGGGGCTACTTCCCCTAGAAACGTAAGATTTATAACACAGGAGACGTGGAGCTGGGAGAGGAGGGACGCAAAGGAAAGACAGAGGAAAGGAGAGTACAGGAGACGTGGGGGGGGGGGGGGGGAGGAGAGGGAGGGGGAGGAAAGGAAGAGACCACTTGGACCAGAGGGAAAGAACTAACGCCAGCTTTGCACGGGTGAGAAAGAAGGGGCAACTCGGGCACGGCTCGTTCCAGGCACCCCTGTCTCAACTATCCCCTGGGTTCTCTAGCCGGCCACCGAAAGGAGTGCACGGTCATGGGCATTTGATCCTCCACTTGTACGGGGGACAGTCCCACTCTGCTCGGTTGTAAATGCGAGCTGCCATGAGGAGAGCACGGAGGGTGGGTGGGGGCAGAATCCACATCTGCAGGGAGGCTGGGGCAGGAGCGGAGGCTCCATCCCTACTCTGTAAATCCCCAGGCTTTCGAGAGGGTGCTTGGGGGGGCCTGGGAAGGAAGGCTGAGAAGGTGGGAAGCCCCATGACCCCAGGTGCCGGGTCTGCGTGGAGGCTGGTTAGGCGGCACAGCCAGGGCGGGCAGAGCAGGGGGATCTAACAGGCGTGGGGCTTCAGAGGGAATAAAAAGGAGCGCTTACAGGCCACGCAGGCACAGTTCTGTATGTCTGGGCAATGCCTCACCACCTACTTCGTACGGTCATGATCACGTGGCCACCCTGGTCTCAGGGCCCAGCTCGCGAGGCCCCATCTGGTCTCGGTTCAACTTCACGCCGGGCCTCCAGTCGGCGAGCACGCCCCAGCTCCATCGCCCAGGTGTGAGTGAGCCCCCACCCCACCCGGGCCCTCCGCGGGAGCTGTCGGGGGTAAGGGTGTCACAGCAGGGGCGGAGGCGGTGTGTCCCACACGCTGAGGGCACGCTCCAAGCCCTAGTTCCATAGAAAAAAATAAACACTGGAAAGGATTCATTTTGAGAATGTTTTTGTGTTAAAAATGTGACGAACGCAAAAAATGACATTAATATTTTGCTACCCCCCTTTGATTGCCCTAAGATTGTTTCTGAAAATTCCACCGAGGTCTATATGAAACTGTCTACAGTGTTCAGTTATTACTGTTACGTTCCTTGTGCGTTGAAGACGGGCTCTCAAATGCGAGAACAAGTAAAAATCATCTGTCAGCCTCAGGGGCCCTCCCCTGCACGCACAATCCTTGTCTTGTATTCAACCACCAGAAGGCTGGCCGCAGAAAGCCCTTACCGAGGAGACAGCACCGGGCGCAGACGAGAACGAGCTGAGGAAGAACGCAGGAAGGAAGCCCCTGCACTCTCCACCCCACTGCACTGCAGCCTCAAGAGAAAGGAAGCCAAGTGAGACCTGAGCCCTCTGCCCTGTCCGGTGGCCCTTGATGAAGACCAGACCCTAAGTTCCCTGGGGACAGGGGCATCTCATTCATCCCGTGTCTGGCACATGGTGGGGGGGGGGGTGCCCAGTAAATGTTTACTGCATTCTGAGCTGAGCAGGGTCTTTGAAACACAGCTGAGCGATAACATAAAGATTGTGAAGACTCCGACCGTCTTAAGCATCCACGTTGCTCTGTGTGTGCTGCCTCCAGGGGCCACGGAAGGGCCTGAGAGCGACCAGTCAACAACCTGGGCACCCGGACATCAGCGAAGCTGTGAATATTCAGCTACAGGAACAGGCAGCAGGGAAAATGCCCCTCACTGCACATACGTTATTTTCCTTGAACCTGTGGGAAAGACCCTGACAAGTTCCTAGTAAGCAACGGATTACAGAAAGAAATTTGACAATGCTTGTTATCATAAGTTAACACACATCCAAAGTTACTACTAGCCTGTTTCATGTTGTGTCTTTATGTTACCGAACCTAAAATTATGATTATTCCTGAATCCAATCCCTTTCGCTCTACTTTTTTCGTGAAGGTTAAAGTTTCCAAGCCAAGAATTATTTTCACATTGTATCAAGTAAGACTTCGCCTGCCTTGAGTTTACAAGACTTCCTTCTGTATTTTCTTCCGAGAACTATAGTTTAGTTCTTAAATTTAGGCCTAGGATCCTACTCTGAGTTAATTCTGGTAGATGATGTAAGGGTCCAACTGCCTTCTGTGCATGAGGATGTCCAGTTTTCCAGCACTGGATGCAGTTTGCTGAAAGACAATTCTTTCCTCATTACGTTGTCTCAGCACGCTTGCTGAAAATGAACTGATCCTCGACGTAAGGATTGATTTCCGGACTTTTAGGTCTATTCTATTGATCTATGTGTCCAGCCTTCGGCCAGGACCGTACTGTCTTGATCACTGAAGGTTGTAGTAAGTTTCAAAATCAGGAAGTAGGAGTCCTCCAACATCGTTCTTTCTCAAGACTGTTTCAGTGGGGTCCTTCCCATCTCCACGTGAATTTCAGGACTGGCTTGTCAACCTCTACAAACACTCTGCCTGACTTTCCACCCAGAGGTTAACAGATATTCTCTCACTCCTGTATCTGCAGGAGTCCACAGGCTGGGAAGGCAGCAGCAAATTCCAAGTGAGACTAACATGCTTTATGCCCTGCTTGGTGAAAACACCCACCAAGGAACAAGAAGAGGTCTAAGAATTTCCAAAATGGAAGGAAGTCAGGACCTACTTCCTGTTATTCTTGTGATCTTACAATCCACAAATAAAAATTAAAAGCATAAAAACTGCTTTATGGAAAAAAAGACAAGCGTAAAAGGCTCTGAATTCAGGATAGTGGAATAGATTTTAGTTATAGCAACACTTTATAAAGTAGAAAACCAAATAATTTCTAGGAACCTGAGATTTTTTTTTTTTTTTTTTTAGCAAAATCATCTGAACCACCCCATCAACAAAGGAAACAGTACGGCATTATGCTAACACTCAGGCTTGGAAGCGAGACAGACAGAGCCTTGAACCCTAGCTCTGCAGCCTACTGAGACCTTGGACATGCTATGCAGCCTTGATAAAATAAACGTTACGTGACACACCCACCCGGGGTACTGTGAAGTCTGCACTGGTGGGTCTACAGTACTGGGCACAGCACCCAAGTCCAGTGCTCAGTGACTGGTGGCCACATCGGCATCTAAATGAATGTTCCAGGCTCCAGCTGCCTCTTCTGTCCCATCAGCAAATAACATTCCCAGCGTTTCCATCAAGCAGATATTTCAAAGGAAATCAAAAGAAATATGCTTTCTAAAATTTTTTTTTTCAACGTTTATTTATTTTTGGGACAGAGACAGAGCATGAACGGGGGAGGGGCAGAGAGAGAGGGAAACACAGAATCGGAAACAGGCTCCAGGCTCTGAGCCATCAGCCCAGAGCCCGACGCGGGGCTCGAACTCACGGACCACGAGATCGTGACCTGGCTGAAGTCGGACGCTTAACCGACTGCGCCACCCAGGCGCCCCTAGAAATATGCTTTCTAAATGCCTCTAAGACAACCAAACTCGTGCGTGCATGTGCACACGTGTGTATGTGTGTGTGTACATGTGCATGTGTGTGGCACTTCCACTGGAAGTGATGAGCAGGGATAAAATCTTTTCTTCACGTTACTAGAGAACTAGGAAAACAGTGCACACAGCTCTTTCTAGTAATCTTGATCCATGGAGATCTTCCTCTCTTGCCTCTGCAGCATTAATGTAATTACACTCAAATAAGCAAGTATGAAATAAATTAAAAACATTTTTCAGTGGCCACACTTAGAGACCAGTAAACTCTACAAGACATGAAAAAAAAAAAAATTTAACCAAACTTCCTAAAGAGAAACGTAACAGGAAGGTGACCGTCAATACCCACACCACGACAGAAGTTTCTAAATTACCAAGACCATCCTCCAATGACAGGGGTGTTAGATCTTTTATTATAGTACCGCAAGTCCCTGAGGCTCTGTTCTTCCTCGCCACTCCCCCTCCTCAAGTCTGCTCTGTTGGGCCATTTCTATTGTTCCACCTCCAGGTTTACCATTTTTTTCCTCTGTTGTCTCCATTCTGCTGGGGAGTCCCGCCAGAGACTTACCTCATTCAGTTATTGTAGTTCCACAATTTTTATTTGACTCTTCTTTATGTCTCCCATAGCTCTGCTAGACCTTTCCATTTCTTCGTCGAGACTTTCTATTTTTCTTGTATTTCAAATGTGTTGGCAATTGATCACGGAAGCGTTTTTGTGACGGCTGCTTTAAAACCTCGGCCCTGTGATTCTAACGTTCACGTCACCTTGCTGTTGGCACGTGTTGATGTTTTCACTCAAGTTGCTTTTCCCGGTTCCTGGCAGCACAAGCGATTTTCAGTTGTGTCTGTGGTGGTGTCCCCTGGCTGAGCTTCCTAGCCGGCGTGCCACCTTCTTTCCACCATTCAGGTCTCCCTACGTTTGTTTTATGTGTAACGTCCAACAGTTTCGGCTACAGCTCACAGGAGGAACAGGGAGAAGTGTGTCTATTCCACCGTATCTAGAACTGGAAGTTTCCAGGTGTCTTTCTGAAAGGCAGTGCTGTTTGCCTGATGCTACTAAGAATAAGTCTAGACGGGGCGCCGGCATGGCTCAGCTCGGTAAGCGTCCGACTCTTGATTTCATCTCCGGTCACAACCTCATGGTTGGTGGGTTTGAGCCCTGTGTTGGGCTCTGCACCGACAGTGTGGAGCCTGTGTGGGATTCTCTCTCCCTCTCTCTCTCTGCCCTGCCCTGCTCATGTGTTCTCTCTCCCTCTCTCTCTCTCTCTCTCTCAAAATAAATGAATAAACTTAAAAAAAGAAAAGAAAAGAACAAGTCCTTACGATGCGAGTAACATCAAGGGGTGTACTTTCCCCCGTGAGTTCAGTCCCATCTCCACGGTCCTGACACGCGCAGCTGTTCGCAAGGAGAGGCTGCCCTCCCTACCTTACACAACCTACTGCCTTACCCGGAATGTTCTTCCTTCTTGTCCTTCTTCTCTCCACTTCCTCCCTCAAAACCCCACAAGAACCACTTCCTTCAGGACACCTCTCCCCCCCGCCTTCTGCTCACAGAATTCTCTCCCTTCTCTGCTTCCAAATCTTGACTGTCACATCATCTATCTTTCTTGAGGGAAGGGGACATGCTTCACGTGTGCTGTCGGACTAAGTGCTGGACACAGAGGCTGCTCTCAAACACGGATTCGGAGAACTCTACTGCGTGTCAGAAACAGAAAGGATGCCAGAAATATCTAATCCAAGCCCTAAGTTTGCACATATGGAAAATGAGATTCTTCATATAAAACGGGAACACAAAGATCACACAAGCCCCAAAGGAACACAAGAAAGAGAAGAATAACGGGGTACGTAAGCCCCTATGTCTCGCATAATTAACCAAAAGCTAATCATTTTATTTACACATCATTAGGAGCAATGATTACCTTGCCCAGAGAATAATTTCCAGTTTTAGAGGAGAAGATGTGGTATTATTTTAAGATACGATGTTCTCCTCTGGACATCAGGGCCAACTCCCCTGATCCCACTCACGGCTCGTAGACCCCGCTGGTCTGCAGACGGCCAGTCTCTGGACCAGCCACTCCCCACCTTCCCTCCTGGAAGCCGCCTGGCCTGAGAACCACTCGTCTTTCATCATCTCTCACTGTTCACTGCCTCTATTTCCACAGGAACTTTAGAAACACAACCACGAACTCACTTGGAGGCCACGTAAAGTAAGAGACAGAGAGAAAGAACAGCACGAAACTGAAGACGAGGGCCCCAACTTCACAGATGTCGCGGAGCACGTGGCCTCGCGGGGCCGTCCGCTCACCCGTGAGCTCCTCTGAGAGGCTCCCTGGCTGGACCCGTCTCCCCAGCCACCTCCAGCCCAACGACCGCGCCACCCTGCCTCATCTTCTCCACACTTAGCAACATCCGCGTGGCGGAGCCGTGCGCCTACGCTGCTGCGGTCCGGCCCCCGCCTCAGCAAGTCCACTCCGGGGGGCGTGGTCTCGTTCAGCATCGCAACCTCGCTCACGGTGGAACCCGGTCGATATTTACTAAATGAAGGAAAGGAGCAAGGACTGCACCAAGTTTTCCAAGTCTGGCTGCTCTGACCCTGACATGTGTCTCCTGCCCCCACAGTACCCCTGGAGACTGTGGTGACGGCACGCGGACGGCCCGCTAGGACCGGCGGGCCACGGCGGAGGCACGGCAGCCAGCGACATCCGGCGCTCGTGGTACCTGGCAGCCGGAGCTCGCCTCCCGCTCTGGCTGGTGGGGCGGCCCTGCCAGCCTCCTTGTTCCGGGGCCCTCGCGGGGCCTGGGTTGAAACGGGGTGGGGGTGGGGAGAGCACATACCGGCAGAGCCCGGCGGAGACGCGGCTCTCGCCGACACAAAGGTGGCACGGCGCAAGACAGCATCTAAGGACACAGACAAAGGGCTGTCAGAGGCCCGTACGTCAGCTCCGACATCGCCACGGGATAGTGTGACAGCAGCGGTCCTCCCTCCCACGTGCCGCACCGCAGAACCCCGACAGTCCCCCGGTAGCCCCCCGGGAGCCTGTCAGGGCAGACTCTGCAGGCGTGCTGTCCGTGTGGCCAAAGGGACTGAAGAAATGAATCTTTCATTTGATTGAAACATAAACAGTGACAGGCGGCTGATGGCCAAGCGCACAGAGCGCATTTCTGTCATCGCGGAAACTCCTGGTGGACAGCGCTGCTCTGTGGCAGTCGGAGGCCACGGGGACATGTGTCCTTTCATCCGTGACACGTATGACTTAAGTTCTGTAAGTTCCTAGAAAATCAGACTCACCTGGATCTAGCCTAAGGCGGGGGGGGGGGGGGGGGGGAGGGGCGGGGAGAGATGGTCTTTCAGAGCAAAGGCACACCTCAGAGCCACCCCGCTGAGGTCACCCGCTCCACTGTCACAGACGCAGGGACCGGTTGTACTCACACTGAACACCTGAACGTCGTTCCTGTTTCTTATCTCTTCCACGAGGGCCAGCGGCTTCCCTTTAGGCACCGGGATTGTGCCCAGGACTACGGTCCCCGGCGTGGACAGCGTCTGGCGGACAGCCTGGATGAAAGGCTGACTGAAGAGCTCCATTTTCCCAATCTCATCGATGACACACACTCTCTGCCCCGGGCCGCTGCCGGAACCTGCCTGAAGACAACAAAGACGCCAGGGTCACCTGAGGCAAAGGGCCCAGGGGTCCCGCTCCCCAGCCACTCACCAGCTAAGCCATCCCAGGGCGAGTCAGTTAAGCTCCGGAAGGCAGAAGATCGTCTCCACGGGACACTTAACTGGCAAACGGATCTGGAAGAGCTCCCTTGGAAACCGCAGCAACCAGAAAATTCAGTTCCCTAAGCCACCCAGGTTCCTGGCAATTTTCTCTCTTCTAGAATGGTTCCAATAATAACCAAGGTCTGTATTTATATCCACCCAGGAAAGAAGCAGCACCCACATGCCTCAGGTTTAAACGAAATGAGACAGCAAGTCTGGGAGCCCTTATTAATAATACTGGCCTCTTTTTTTCGGTTTTGAGCTGTGTGAGATTCCCCGTCTACTGGGAGGAGGAAACCGCTGCAGGCAGAGGCCGGTGTGTATCATAATCTGCACTATAAGGGGTGGTGGAAAGAAGGGAAAGTTAAAAGGAAAGGAGTCTAGGTTAAAAGAAAAAAGTGAGCAGGGCCGTGCCCTTTAAACCTCAGATTCCCTTCCTAACGACTTCACTGCATTCCTTCCCTGAAAGCCCCTCTCGGAACAGGTGTGGCGGCCAGCCTCCACGGGCTCTACTGCCTCCCAGCTCCTGGGACTCCCCCCGTGTCCAGTCCCCCGCCACAGGGTTCCAGCATTGGTCCCCGCGACCATCCCTGAGACGAGGCAGAACGCACTGCTTCTACCGTGGTCTCAATCTCTCTTTCTCTGGGATGGCTCGCTGCCGTCTTGTGAGCACAGTCAGGCAGCTGATGGCCAAGTCCACGTGGGAAGGAACCGAGGTCTCGCTGCAACCCTGAGAGTGAGTTGGGAGGCGAATCCTCCCCAGTCAAGCGGCAGATGACTGCAACCTCATGACAGACGGGAGCCCGGACCTCCCAGCTGAGCCATTCCTGGATTCCTGACCCAGAAAAACCGTGTGAGGTGATGTCCGTGGTGTTAAACCCCAAAATTCTGGGGTAACTTGTTACACAGCAACACTAATGATCACTGATAATGATCACTCATAAACATGTCCTCTCTGGAAAGCCTTCCCAGCGAAAGCTATGAACAGTCCTTCCATAGCGGGGACACAACACAACACAGATTAGCACTTGAGTGAGTGCTGAGTGACAAATACGTTTTATGTATCCTGGTATAAATGATTATTTTCCTCTATGCAAAGCTGATTTACAAAGTACTTTTCACTATAGTTCTTAGACTCCTTAAATAATGACGTCAATACGTTCTCAGAATGCGGGGCTGAGTTAAACTAGATTTAGCTCAACTGCCAACCCTGAAGCCAGAGTACAGTGCGGTTGGTGCGGGGGCGGGGGGGGGGGGGGGCAGTGGTCCCCATGAGAGACGGGACTGGGGAAAGATCCCGAAGCCTGCATGGTACACAGAGGACGGTGGAACCTATGCAACAGATGAGAGATTCCAGCCAGGGAGGACGACAGGTTGTGCCCAAGAGGCCGCTAACTGTGTGGAACCTGGAAGACGAGTTAGGCATTTTCTGGAATAGACGACATGAGATTTGGGGTCTAACCCTAGGCAGTTATTGAAGGCAAACATTAGGGAAGTGGTTTTCAAACTTTTATGTAAGTGGTACTTTTATTCTTTTCTGACTTAATATCACATACATATTTTCCCACTCAGTTTATTAGCAGGAAGACCAGGAAGGGGTACATCCAAGAGAGGGTCTGTATCCTTAAACTCCTGTGTTTTTAAGGCATTTCATTTTTACCTCTCAATTGCACCCACTTGTGTGTGCGTGCAGGTGTGCGTGCGTGTGTGCATGTGTGTGTGTTTGCGCGCGTGCACCTGTTTCCCGCTCTTAGAGGCAGGGACGAGGCGCCATGCATCTTTTTATTTCCCATGGAATTGAGTGATGCAAAGTTGAGCTGAGGCAGCTAGTGTTGCCCTCCAGCGACGGGGTGAGGGCGTCTGTGGAATCAACCGCTAATTTCCAAATTTCTCCTTCAAAAACGAATGCCCAATTTGGGAGACATTTTAAAAGCTGGCGGCTACCTTCTCATTAGCATAAAAACAGACACCCCACAAGGGCAAGCCGTCCCAATGGCCTGACTCTTACCAAGGAGTATTTGGGGCATTCTGCTGCTTCCAGAGACCAGGAATAATTGCAGAGGTCATCCTTCCACAGGCATCTAGAAGCCAAACAGGGTGCTATCCTGGCCCATCAAAATGAGAGTTTGAAAGCAGTCAATTCAGAGAAAGAGAAACAATAAGATGTGTGTGCCCGTGTACATGTACATATGCAGGCAGCACGTACATATGCACGTGGGCACGTACGCGAATATATGAGCAGGTATAAACATAAAGCACGAGGCTCTCCAACCACCTTTCCTCAGATTCCCTACAACGTTCACCAACGGGAGCTCGACGGCATTATTTAAGCTTCCGCACAAAGATACCTGGACACACATGCATACGCTATGTTGTAACAACCGGAAATGTTCGTTTTCAAACCTCAGTTTACAGGAAATCCTTATTCTGTCTAGAAGTAGGGACTTTTATCACCCAGAAACTATAAGAACCTCGAAAAGAAGTCTGGGATTTTTGACGAAAAAATGCTAAGTTATTCATGCTCAATTGAGAGATATTAGAAACTCAGAAGCCTGTCAACACCGTTTTTTCTAAATAACGTGAACATTTAGTCAAGCCTGTGATAAAGGAAGCACTATCATATTCACGACTGTTTTTTTATATAAACTCAAGCAACTTTAGAGGGAAACAAGAACAAACCAGTGAGCACACATGAAACCCTGCCGGCACCAGGGCCCGGGTCTGAAAAGTACCAGGAGCCTCCCCAGCCCTCCCCAGTGCGGCTGCGAAAGTGATAACGGGCCCCTGGAGCGTCACCTCTGAAGGTGTGCAGTAAGGAGCTCGTGAAGAACTTCCGGCGGCTTCGCACCTGGCGTCTTTTTTCTTCCCACACCTTCTCTCCACACAGGACGTGAGAGGCGGCAGGACTGTGGACGCCACCCGGCAGCCCCTGCACCACTCACCACTCCCCTCCCCCCCAACTCACCCCCCCTCTCCCCCCCTCCCCGCTCCCCACCCCTCTTCCCTGGGCCACTTACCACCCCTCTCCCCACACTCACCACCCCTATCTCGGGCCTACATTTCAGATGACTGTATATTTTCACTGTCACAAGAAACACTTGTTTGTGCAAGGCCTATTTCAGTTCTTGGGGTGTTCTGAGAGAAAGGATACTTCCTTGGGACAGAGTCGTAACATTGACCAGCCAGTGGTAAGGGAAGCCACGAAGAATCTTATAACTTGGCTTACACTCAGCTAGTTTGCTTTCTGGAAAGATTAAATCAGTTTGGAGCAACGAGATATCTGTGTACCAGCTACGCCAGAGACCTAAAAATTGTGTGACTTTTTTCAGTTTCTTGTTTAATCTTTAAAAGCACTTTTAAGAACACAAATGAAAACGTAAACCTAAATAAAATAGGCAATTTCATTTAACCAGAGTACTATATTGAAAAAAAGTGGATTTGTCTTACTGTGAATGATTTACTTCATTAAGTATTTCTGGGGGTATGAACTTATTATTTTCTTTACTGTCAGACCCCCAGCCTGGCCTCTGAGCTGGCCTGTCTGGGACCACGAGTATCAAAGTCGCGGGAGGGAACTGGGGAGCGCGTGGCAGTCGTCAGGGGCAGAATGACGACCCTGAGCCCCCCAAACAGCCACAGTCCCGGGAAGCCAGAGAGGCAAACGGTGGGAACAGTGCCCACAGACAAGCCAGCCACAGCTCAAGTTCTCAGCTAAAAGTGAAGGGCTCCGACTAGACTTTTATGTGGGCTTATTCCGCGCCTAAAGTTTCAAAATCCCTTAGCAGTCTCGTGGCACTCGACCGTGTGTCCCCAGGGAGGAAATCACAGGCTGGCGGCCAGGACAAGATGTCTAGACTGCCTGACGCGCCCTGCAGCCCAGCCCTTCTCTACTGGGGCGTGCCCTGGGCGGGAGCTGTCCCTGCCCTGGTGCCAGACGTTCCCACCCCAGGGCCCAGGGCTCCAGGCTCCTCCGGGGTGTCCTAACTGGCCTCTCTGGGGCTCGCCCAATCGAGCGCCTGTCTGCGGAGCATCCGACCGGCGCCCTCAGGATCTTCCACCATCCTGGGCCTGAAACCGCACCCACCGGCTGACAGCCAGCCCAGTGGATCGGGAACCCGCTACGCCTCGTGATCCCAGCACCTCGGGACCAGCCTGGGCATCTGAGCTGGTGGGTGTCCGTGACAGATTTCCAGCTGGCTCCGGCCCCGGGGTCCTGGCACGCACAAATCAGACTGCCGAGGTGAGGCCCTTCCCCAGGTTCTGCCTCCCATCACCCCACTCGCCTTCTCACCAGAAACAATCAGAACTATCCCTACGTCTGCCCCTCCTAGCGGCCAGGGACTAACACACTTTACAGGGAACTCCGCGTTCAGTCCTAGAAACTTCGTGTAGCAGGTCTCTGCAGCCCTGTTTTAGGATAAGGAACAGTGAGACAAAGTCACTGAGCTCCCAAGTGAGAGCCGGGTGTCAACCCCAAGACCACCTGATGCCAAAGCTCCCCTCCATACCCCACGTGCAATACCACCCGCACATCTTCTCAGTGTGAATAAGGAAAGAAATCGAAGAAAGGAACCAAAGGAAATGGAAGGAAAGAACAGAAGGAATCCATCTAACTATAAGGAAAATACTTGTCTCCAATGAGAACCAAGGGCACTGTACTTTCTAGGGGCTACAGAAGCAGAGCCACAGACCCGTTTTGGGAGTAATCACTACTCTCAATTACTCCAAAAGAACGACACACTCAGGGTCTCAGAACAAGTAACGCCACCAACAGCCATTTATCCAGGATACAGAGTGGCCTGCTTTGGCAGGCGGTTAAGATGTGACCTGCAGGGGAAGGGCCCTCCGCCCTCCACCTCTCTCCCTCGCACTCGGCGAGAGAGGACCAGGTACCCCCCACGTGCTAACTCCTGCCACTTCCTTATCAGCTGTGTTTCTACTAACTACGTTTTTAGAAACTCCTCTTGCTTAGTAAAATCCTCAGTCAAAATTTAAATTTGATTCAAGCTTAGGATCTTTTTTTTTTTTTAAGATATATTTATTTATTTTGAGAGAAAGAGAGCATGAGCAGGGGTGACGCAGAGAAAGGGAGAGAGAGAATCCCAAGCAGGTTCTGCACTGTTAGCACAGGGGCTTCTACTCTTGAGCTAGGAGATCATGACCTGAGCTGAAATCAAAATCAGACGCTCAACCGCCTGAGCCACCCGGGTGCCCCATCAGGTTTAGTATCTTTGCGGTCTGACATCCTTTTATTAGAAATTACCTAGGAGAAGAAAGCTGAATGACTTGGCTACAGCGGAACAGTGATGACTTCTTTCGTAACTCATGAGGAGACTGGACAGAAGTAAAGAAGGGCAGAGGTGATGAGGAAAAATCAACCATTATGGCTTCTGTAATTCAGCTTTCGAATGAACAATGACTGTATGCTTAATTACTGCTCACCTTGGTACAGAAAATATTTCAAAAGGCAGCAGTTAAACTGGCTTCCCAGTCAAAGTCTAGAGTGAAAATTATTATTTTCAGATAATCCAATAAAGTTAAAAGAAATCAGAATTAACTAGGAGAAATGTTGATGAGGAGGATGTGCACGGCCTTAACAGGTCTCCCCACTCGACGCGAATTAATTTCAAAGGAAAAAAGAGTAAATACACATTGGGAGTTTGGACGATTCTTTGCTCGGGTAACCAAAACCAACATCATCAAACATGGCGCGCCTCGAGAGCAGACGCCCGAGAAAGGCAGGCACCAGTCATGCAGTCTTGCGACGGAAGCTGTCACAAAGAAACACCAGAAAAGCTCCAAAGAGGAATGTCCTGTGAAAGTAGGACCTTTTCTCTGAAAATGCCAATGTCCTACATGACGAAGGATGACCTGAGAAGACGTTCCAGATTAAAGCAGCTCGTGGAGATATGACAACTAAATGTAATACCGGACCCTGGCCCAGACGGAAAAAGGTTACAAAGGACAGCCCTAAGGCAACTGACGAAACGGCAGAGGAATGTAGATTATTAGTATCTTCTTGGTGTAAAATTTACTTAGGTTGAGAACTATACTGATTATGCAAGACTATGTCCTTATTCTCAGGAAAACTGTACTGAACATTTAGAAGCGAAGCCCCCCGATGACTGCAACATACTCTCAATGGTTCCCCCCACAAGTTTATGTGTTTGTACGAACACACATGGGCGCACACGTGGGGAGAGGGTGAGCGCACACGGGGCAAATGTTAACGACAGGTGATTCTGGGTAACAAGTATATAGGTCGTCCTGCATTATTCTTATCCTGGTCATTTTCTCTACGAGGAACATTACATCCCAATACGATTGACAAAAATTAGAATCAATACAAAAAAAAGAGAACGCTCACACTCAGATTTTCTCAGTCTAAGCGTCAAGCAAGACACAACCCACCACGGGTGAGCTTCCTTCCGAAGGAGGCAGGGCCTCGGACTGACGCGTGCCAGACGACACGGCCAGTGGCGAGTGCCGCAAACGGGGCAAGGCGGATGGGTGAAAGGCAGAAAGGCAACAGTCTACACAACTTCTGCCCCAGGCCCGCTCAGGGAGCACTCTGCCGTGCCTCTTGGGAGCGGGTGGCAGGAAGGAACTGCACGGAGGCAGAGAAGCCCGAGGCAGCCCAAGGTGCCCGCTCGGCACCTACGTCACAGAGGCTCACCAAGACCGGCAGTGACAAGTAACCGAGCGTCAGACCCTGCCCGGGGGGATCAGGGAGGCTGCCGGGGAAGGTCACAGAGAAGACGCGACCACCAGTTGACCCGTGAGCTGGACCCAAGTGGTGGGAGGCTCCTCACCCCATCCCGTCCTTGGGATGAGCCCTCCACTTGCCTTTCTGGCTCCCAGAGGCCGCTCCAAGGACGCAGCCCTGAGACACTGACGTGGTGTCCACAACACCTGCACAATGTACCTGCCTGAACCCAGTTAAGGCGTCTCTCTCTCGCTCTCTAAACTCTTAAGATCTGGCAGGTGGGAGCAGGGACCCTCTCATGTTGCCGGTCCAGGGCAGGCCTTGCACAGAAGTTCCCTCTGCCGATTACAACTGCCCACCTACCAGCCTCGGATGAGCGCCTGCCTCTTTTGGGGTCTCCCTCTGCCCTGCCAACGAAGGGGGCCGGTTTCACATCTCCCCTGGGGGCCCCTGACAGGGATGCGGCCCCACAGAGATTACCAGGAAGGGCTGCCATGACAAATCCTACAAGGTAAACCGCAGAGCCGACCTCACACTGAACCTCCAGCTCCTTTTCTGATTTTGATTCACTGCAGCCATGTTTTCACTGACGATTTTAAAATTAATTTTTATGTTTGCGCCAGACAGCTTTTTGTTTCTCTGGTGATCTTGCAGTGCATATGTATGATCATGAGGTACAGAAATAGAAAGTGAGGAGGAACAAAGAAAAAATGTCACATTTGCTAACAATGAAGGAAATTCAAAAGCAAGGCTTGGGCTCCTGTCAACCTTTCAGGAACGGATCCTGACTAGAAATGGATTCTTCTCAATTCTCTCTAAAGCCTACTGGCCTGAAACACTAAGTGGCAATTCCAGGTCAAGTGGTAACAAAATAACCTTTCCCCAGACAGGAATCCTCTGACCTTCAAAGGAAGTTGCAAAGATCTGAAGCAGAATCTCATTTCAGAATCAAAGGCAGATCCTGCTTTTGAAAACAAATCTACACCAAAAGCCTCACTTTGATCAAAACGGGTTCGACTATGATTTTCCTTGGGTGTTCTGGTTCTAGCTTCTTAGACCTTTCATGGATCTTAATTACAAAGAACATGGTGCAGCCTAGAAAACCAGGCTTTGAGTAGATGTTTGTTATTTAAAACCTTAGAATCTATTACCTTTTTGTGTGAGTAGGAGACATATTGGGAGCCAATACAATGCTAAATCCTACACTGCAACAAATTCTAATAAAGCATTCAGTGTGGCTGTCAAAGAGACCATTATGGAAAAGGCCAGCATTAGCCTGTTAGCTGTGATCAATAAAAAACTGGCAAAAAAATCCTAACTACAGAAGCATCGGAAAATAGAAGAAACCTCTAAATAACCTTACCAAAAAACAAAGTTTTTTTTTTTTAAACTAAGAAATGGAAAGCCAGAGATACCAGGTTTTCAGCTCTGGGGAGTAAACGTTGTCTGAAAACTTAAGATATCCTTTTCTATCCAAATGACTCATTTTATATAGTTCTAATCACTCCATATGAGACTTTAAAAAAAATTTTTTTAATATTTATTTTTGAGAGAGAGAGAAAGAGACAGAGTGCGAGTGGGGGAGGGGCAGAGACAGCAGGAAACAAAGAATCCGAAACAGGCTCCAGGCTCGGAGCTGTCAGCACAGAGCCTGACGCGGGGCTCGAACTCATGGACCGCGAGACTGTGACCTGAGCCGAAGTCGGCTGCTCAACCGACGGAGCCACCCAGGTGCCCCCACATGAGACTTTTTGTGATGGACAATAGTCTTATTTCCACCATTCATGCTAGCTCTACCACTAATAAGCTGTGTGCCTTGGGGGAATTTAAATTTCTGTCCTCTGTCTTAGTTTCCTCGTCTGTAAAACAGGAACAGAGTATTATTCTGGGGAGTAAATGAGTTAGCGGCTGCTGCAGAGTTTGTGCCCGATAACTGTTAACCACTTCCTCCACCACCACCACCATTACCATCAACACTACTAGGATTCGGAAAAATGGACAGACAAGAATGGATAAGACAACTTTTTAAACGATAAGACAGCGTGGCAACTAAAACAGTGTGCTACTGATGTAAGGCTCAAACAGGCAAAAGAACAGATGACTGTAAAACATTATACACACACACACACACACACACACACATTTCTTAATATAATTAACAAGGCATAATAAATGAATGACAACTGGGTTATTTAACAAATGGCTTTGGTAAACCGGCTAAGCATTTGGAAGAAAAGCAATTGAGAGTCTCATTGTATTTTACACTCAAAGTAAATCCAGACGGATTAAAAACATAAATGTTTAAAAAAAAAAAAAAAGGTACTACAGAAGAAACAAAT
Organism: Felis catus; assembly: GCF_018350175.1. Lineage (NCBI taxonomy): Eukaryota > Metazoa > Chordata > Mammalia > Carnivora > Felidae > Felis > Felis catus. The sequence continues at coordinate 15,644,490 of NC_058378.1, forward strand.
TCCAAACTAACTTGGAAAACGGACAGACTTTCTCAATATGAAAAGAATGAAAGAAAAATAGATCACCAAAGTGAAAAACTGAGAAAAACGCAATCGATAAATATAAAAAGGTCATCTGCCTTATGAAAGATATTTTTAAGGCAAAAGGAAAAAAAATGGTTAGAGGAATAAACAAAAACAATTAGATTAAAAAAGTACACAATAAACTAACAAACACTTGACCTCATTAGCAACTTAACAACATGAATCCAAGCAAAGAAGTGTTGGAAAGAAGGATGGAAAACTGAAGACCAGCAGAGTGCCAAGTGTTGGCGAAGGAGCAAGGAGACCAACACGCCCACATGCTGGGGTGTGTGTTCGTGTGTGTGTGTGTGTGTGTGTGTGTGTGTGTGTGCGCGCGCGCACATGCACAAAGGGCCACAAGTGTCACGGGAACACCCCAGCAGCACGCAGAGAGCCTCAGAAGTTCACAAGCCCCCAATCCAGGATCTCCACCCTCAGATCCTCCCCCAGGGAAACAACCAGGGCTGGAGAGAGGGCTGGTGTACAAAGGGTTAACATCTGACACTTGAGGGGATGATGCTGAAGTCAAAGGTGAAAATCCACACTATGAAATACTGCGCAATCATTAAATGATCACAGTTGTGAAGGTGATCCTGTTGGAAGGCCATTCCCATGTCACTCAGTCATAATAAGGGGAAAAACCCAATCGTACAAAACGATACGAAGTGTTTTCCCCCATTATGGAATGATGGAACAAATCAAGTAGAAAGAAGGAAGAAACGAAATACACTAACAGTGGTGTATTTCTGTGAGAAGATTAGGAGTTATTCCTATTTTCTTCTTTATTTTTTTAGGATTTAAAAAAAAATTTTTTTTAACGTTTATTTATTTTTTATTTTTGAGAGAGACCGAGCATGAGCAGGGGAGGGACAAAGAGTAAGAGAGGGAGCCATAGATTCTGCAGCAGGCTCCGGGCTCTGAGCTGTCAGCATAGAGCCCGACGCGGGGCTCGAACCCACAAGCTGTGAGACCATGACCTGAACTGAAGTCGGACTCTCAACCGACTGAGCCACCCAGGCGCCCCTTTTTAGGTTTATTTTTACTTATTTTTTGAGAGAGAGCGAGAGAGCGCGACCGTGAAAGCAGGGGAAGGGCAGAGAGACAGGGAGAGAAAGAATCCCAAGCAGGCACTGTGTTGTAAGCCCCGAACCCAATGCGAGGCTTGAACTAACCAACCATGAGATCACGACCTGAGCTGAACTAAAGAGACGCTTAACTGACCGAGCCAACCAGGTGCCCCTTCTTTATTTCTGTTTCATATTTTTTACAAATCTGCTACCTTGAGTAGGGAGAACGTTAAAACTCAGGAAAACAATAAACATGGTCAAATAAGGGAAAGAAGCCACCGGTGGAATGACAAAAAGAATCAACGATATTCAACCCTACATAGGACTTTCTAAAACCCTTACTGAGTCTACAGTGTTTCCCCGTCTTACTGTATTCTCCTTTATTAACCACGTGTGCCCATGAGAGTCCATCAGTCTCCACTCCGGCCTAAGGAAATGAAGCAAGCCGGGGCCGGGGTCACATCTGTGCCTCCCCCTCCAGCCCTGCCCCGGCCTCCAGCAGCTCCTAGGCTCCAGCTCGGTTCTTACCTCCCCGCTCAGAGCAGGCACACCCCTACCAGCCCCGAGGATTATTTCCCTTATGCTTTTCATTAGACACAACTCAAAAATATTTGTCATCCACAGTGAAATTTCTTACATGTAGGAGGCACTTCATAGATAATTCTTAATGTACAGTGAGAGTTAGTGTTTTCTGACATCCCGGGCACTATAAACTAACAGGCTGTTTGTATCAAGGTTTCCACCTGCCTAAATGTGCTTTCTAAAGCTTTCAGGTTATGTTAGTTGCCCATACTATCTCTTTATATTCTTATTTCTGTCATGTAATTACCTTTGTACTTTTTTCTTTTGTTTTTTTTTTTGTTTGTTTGTTTGTTTTTTTTGAGACAGAGAGAGACAGAGCACGAATGGGGGAGGGTCAGAGAGAGGGGGAGACACAGAATCTGAAGCAGGCTCCAGGCTCCGAGCTGTCAGCACAGAGCCTGACGCGGGGCTCGAACTTACAGACCGTGAGATCATGACCTGAGCCGAAGCTGGAAGCTCAACCAACTGAGCCACCCAGGTGCCCCATCTTTCATTCTTTTTTTTAAGTCTGAAGGCAAAACACTAATTCCTTTTTCTTTCTTCATCCCAACAAAACATATATATGAGATGGGAGAAAAATGTGTACTTCAGAAAAAAAAATCTGTGACCTCAACTAGATAAGAACCTGCAGCCTGGGAAGTCTTCCCAAAACAAAGATGTCTGGGTTTGGTAATCAAAGTATCAAAAATTGGGAGATGTCTGCTTTCCTTTGTTTTTTAATTAAAAAAGAGAGACTCAAGCTCTTACTGCAGTCAGCGTATGACTTCTTATATAATCTTGCAGACAGACGCCAAGCACGTATGTGCGCGCCGCTCTCCCAGGATTCAGTCTGTTCTAAGCAAGGTTAAGTAAAAATCAATTCTCTGTATTGATCCAGTGCCCAAAGCCAGAGTCTTCAACAGGAATTTCATTTGAAGTGCGTCACTTGCCCTTTGATCATTTAAGTAGAGGGTATGCATCTGGTGGGAAAAGAACTAGAGAGAAAAATATCCTGTTCTCTGACTGCTCCCACCAATACAGTGGCCACAACAGACCCAGGACGGGACCAAGGGAAGGTTCCAAAAGGCAGGAGGTGAGGGGAGCCAGCGAGGGGGAGGAAGACCAGGAGAAGGCAGGTCCTGAGGAGCGGCAGCCCCCTAGCAAACCAGAGCGCAAGACCCCACCAGCCCTCTGAAATCAGAACTACCCTCCGCAGGCTAGAGTTAAAATTTTCAGCAGCCTCGGCCAACTACCAAAGCCCCCAACTGCACATTTTAGCCAAGCCCCAAATGTCAAAACAGAGCAGACAGGCAAAGAGAAGAGTGCACCAACCAAAGAAAACGGCCAGGGCTGAGAGCCAAAGGCTGGCATGGCACCGGCCCCAGCACGTGTGGGGGACACGTGGCTGGGGAACGGTGACAGGAGGTCGGAGGTTAGCGGGCCAGATGGCAAAAAGCCCACCAGGCCAAGCGAAAGACCCTGGATTCTACTGCTGGCATAACAGATGCCTCTGGAAGGTTCAGACCTGCCTCGGGAACCCAAGTCTGCACCATCCAATTTCCGTAAAAGTACATCAAAGCAGTAAGTCTATCACAAATTAAATGAAACTCACAGTCTACTAGGCCCCGATCGTGTGGTCCCACCCCCCTTACCAACCACACCTTCTTCTTTACCTACTCCCGCCCCAGGGCAGTGGGGCCTCAGTTTATCTCTTTCCATCATCTGTAGTATTCTCCATAGAACCTCCCACCCCGCCCCCCTCAACAGGCCTGTAGTCTCCCTCTGAAATGACGGTGCCTCCCCATCTTCCATTTCAGTTACACGTCACCTCCCCAGAGCTCCATCCTGGTCACCTGATCTAGTCAGCTCCTGGCACCTCTCACAGCACCCCACTTGTCACCTTCACGGTGTTTATGACAACTGTCCACTTGCTTGTTCAATGTCTACACTTCCCACTCGACTGAGTCTGGAGAAAGGAGAAAACATGTCTGTTTTGCTCACAAGTGTATAGCTAGGATTTGATAAATATTTGATGAATGAATTTAAAAAAGTAATATATACTCCAAAGGCAAAAACTGGTTTGACTAAATTGACAAATCTTTTCCTGGACAAAAAAAAAAGGAGGGGGGGGGGACACGAGGGAACTTAAATAACTAACATAAGGCGTGAAAAGAAGGGAAAACACACTGATCTCACAAAATAAATAAGATTATAAGGGAATATACGAACAACTGTATGCCCACAAATTAGGTAAGTAAAACAAGTTACTAAATGACACAGATTACCACAACTGACTCAACAAGAAATAAAAACTCAGCACCTCTATACAAGTAGAGACTGAATTCGTAATTAAAGAGCTTCCCCTGAAGAAAAGCCCAGGCCACAGGGCTTCACTGGTAAAGTATATCAAACATCCAAAGAAAAAATTAATACCAATATTTCACAAACTCTTCTAAAACTCGGAAGAGGAAGGAACACGTCCCAACTTATTCTGAGGTCAGTATTATTCTGATACCAAACTCAGACAAAGATATCACAAGAAAACTACAGACCACACCCCCAATGAATACAGACGTGGAAACCGTCAACAAATTATTTGCAAACATATAAAAATCCAGCAACATATAAAAGGATTTGCATATAATCCTTTTGAATCCATCAACATATAAAAACAATCACACATCATGACCAAGAGGGATTTATTTCAAGAACCAAGGCTGGTTTAACATTCAAAAATCAATTAACATAATACACTCTATTAATATGATAAAGGATAAAAACCACATCATCACCTCTGTAGATGCAGAAAAAGGATCTGACAAAACCCAATACTTCTTCGTTGTAAAATACCTGACAAACTAGGAATAAAAAGGGACTTCCTCAACCCGGTAATGGCCATCTGCAAGTAACCCACAGCCAACATCATACTTTATGGTAAAAGATTAAATGCTTTCTCCCTACAATCAGGAACAAGATGAGTATGTCCCATTCAACAGTGAACTGAAGGTTCTAACCAGGGCAATTAGGCAAGAAAATGAAATAAAAGGCATCCAAAGTAGAAATGAAAAAGTAAAACCATCTCTATTTGTAGATGACATGATTTTCCACAAAGAAAATTCTAAGGAATTCACTGGAAAACTCAGAACCAATAAACAAATTCACCAAGGTGACAGGATACAAAACCGATCAATAAACGAAAATCACTTGTACTTCTATACATTAGTAATAATTCCAAAAATGAAATTAAGAAAACAGTTCCATTTACAATAGCACCCCAAAGTGTGAAAACATTATGCTAAGTTAAATAACCTAGTTACAAAACACCACATATTATATGATTCCCTTCTCACGAAATGCCCAGAACAGGCAAACTGACAGGCAAAGAAAGGTAGGTCAGGGGTTGCCAGGGGCTGGGAGAGACACAGGAATGAAGAATGACTGATTAACGGGTGTGGGGTTTCCTTCTGAAACGATGGAAATGTTCTAAAATTAGATCGTGATGACTGGCTGCACGATCGTATGAATATACTAGAAAAAGATGAATTGTGTATTTTATTTTCTTTCTTTTTTTTTAATGTTTATTTTTGAGAGAGAGAGAGAGACACAGCACAAGCAGAGGAGAGGCAGAGAAAGAGGGAGACACAGAATCCGAAGCAGGCTCCAGGCTCTGAGCTGTCAGCACAGAGCCCAACACGGCGCACGAACCCATGGACCACAAGATCATGACCTGAGCCGAAGTCGGATGTTTAACTGACTGAGCCACCCAGGCGCCCCGTGAATTGTATATTTTAAATGAGTGAAGTGTATGGTATATGAATTATATCTCAATACGCTGTTTAAAAAACAAAAACAAAAAAACAAAACAAAACAAAACAAAATAAAAAAACAGGTAATACAGTGATATACGGTATATCACAGATGGTCCCGGACTTACGATGGTTCAACTTATGATTTTCCAACTTTATGGTGGTGTGAAAGCAATATGGATGCACCAGAAACCATAGGTCAAAAAAATGGGTTTTTTTGAGAGATAGCGAGCACCTGTGTGCCAAGCTGGGGAGGGGCAGAGGGAGAAGGAGAGACAGAATCCCGAGCAGGGTCCATGCCTGGCAGAGCCCAATTCGGGGCCTGATCTCACAACTGTGAAATAATGACCTGAGCTGAAATCCAAAGTAAGATGCTTTAACTGGCTGAGCCACCCAGGCGCCCCCAGAGGTCAACTTTTAAATTCTGACTTTTTCCTGGGCCAGCGGTGGCATGCAGGATCCTCTCTCCCGATGCTGGGCAGGAGAAGCAAGTCCCACCCCCCAGGCAACCACAGGCTCATGAAGGTAAACAACCAATACACTGACAACCATTCTGCACCCACACAGCCATTATGCATTTCCCTTTCTGTACAATATTCAACATATTACATGAGATATTCAACATTTTATTACAAAATAGGCTTTGTGTTACATGATCTTGCCAACCGTAGGCTGAGGTGAAGAGTTCTGAACATGTTTAAGGTCAGCTGGTTAGTAGATTAGATGTATTACATGTGTTTTCCACTTACCATACTTTCAACTTATGATGGGTTTATCAGGAGGTAACCCCCTCGTAAGCCGAGGAAGACGTGTAATGTGGTAATATTTCTATAATGACATCTTCCCTTCCTAAATGTTTGTTGTGCTGTGAAAACAGGGTTAAGATATAAATAGGAGGAAGGCAAAGGAAAAACTTAACCTTGGGAGCCTTGGGAGCTGGGCACCAGAGTTCTCCCAGTATAAAATATTTCCATGGGCTAAATTTGGGTGAGGAGGAATTTATTTGTAGTTCATAGTGACATCAAATTACGGTGCATACCTTCTTTACAGCTCAGTCACTTGAAAACTTTTAAATTGTAAAATGCAAAACTGGCCACTCCTTAGGAGCAAAACCACTCTGTTCCCAGGAGCACGAAGAAGAGATGGGCTCAAGAAGCAGAAATCACACTTACGTTCCTCAAGACCGGAAGTGCCAACTGCTCGAAGGAAGTCAGATCCACCACATACTGCCCGACTCGGCACTCGCGTTTTCCAGGTGGAGGCTCTGAGCTGAATAAAGAAACAGTGCATTTGTTGAAAAGACCCCTGTATTGATTTCTGGTTTGCAGCTAAGCCACTGAGCCTCTGGCCCTTCGACATATGCTAAATCACCCTGAGACATCACCTACACAAAACGCAGTAGTATGCAAAGCTAACCTGATGCCGTGCCGTCTCCTGAGAACAGGGTTTCCAACAAGTATGCCCACCACGCCACCGCCACCAGCCCTGGAAGTTACCCCTGGGGGTGCCGATGCCCAAGCTACAGGGAGGCAGCGCCCCAACTATCTTGGAAAAGTAGCACAAGAAACAGGATGACGAATTACAAAATGATAAAAATTTAGTACTCAGTGGAGTAAGTTTTAAGTGAAATATGCTATCTTTGTACTTTGTTTTTCCTATCGTGGTTTCAAAGTCTGTTTTCTTTCTTTGAGAAATCTGCAAAGGCCCAAGATTCTTCAAGATAGGGATCAGAGATTATTTGGCTCGATCCTGTGCCCAGGGAGAATAAAACATCATAGAAATGAAATGTCAGGGGCGCCTGGGTGGCGCAGTCGGTTGAGCGTCCGACTTCAGCCAGGTCACGATCTCGCGGTCCGTGAGTTCGAGCCCCGCGTCGGGCTCTGGGCTGATGGCTCGGAGCCTGGAGCCTGTTTCCAATTCTGTGTCTCCCTCTCTCTCTGCCCCTCCCCCGTTCATGCTCTGTCTCTCTCTGTCCCAAAAATAAATAAACGTTGAAAAAAAAAAAAAAAAAAGAAATGAAACATCAGTACCCAATTCTAGACAAAACTCCCCGCGTGCCGGATAAGGTGACAACATCGAATCCTATTCTTCTCCCTGCCTGTCTGACTTCTTCTGTGTAAAATCCATCGATAGGCACACCAGAGGATTTTAAAACCTCACTGGCTTTCTGGATCAATGTTGTTTTCCCAACTCCTGGAAGAAAAACAAAAAAACAACAAAAAATCCATTAGGAACCACCCCCTTGCTGGAGGGAACAGCACTCAGGGCCTGAGAGCAATTGCCGTGGAGGAGAGAAATGGGCTGCAAAGGAATTTTATGAATATTAATTCACTTTCATTTTGATTGTTCCAGGTGTTAAAACTTTTCAATTTCAAGCATACTAAAAATACGAATGGGATCTTAAAGTTTTATTTTGAAATTCTGAAACATTATTAATTTTGTCACACATACCATCCCAGAACCACCTGAGCGGCTTACTGGTGACAGCCGAGTGCCATCCGCACCCTCTGAGACAAGCTTCTGGAACTAAGTTTACTCTCTTCCTTGGGTGGCCACGCTCTCACCAGGACGCAAAACTGGTCATGCTTGGGTCGAAGGCTGGGCACTTTAAACTAGGACTTCAACCTTCCCAACACTCTGGACCTACGCTTACCCGCGAAAATCCCTTCACTCCTCCATGGACTTAACATTGCCGTGTCTCCCAGAAAAGCGTCCCTTAAATACCACTACCACCACCAGAAACGGCAATCTTCCAACTTTCTCACAAGAGCGATCTGATCAGGTCGGCAGCCCCTTCTGTGACCTCCTCCGCTGCTCTCCCGGTTCCTCTGGCTTGCCCCCCAACGCCTTCCCCACTTACAACCTATCACCTCCACCCCCATCCACCTGGCCTGTTAACTACTCGGGTGTGTTCACAGGTACCAACAGGGAATCACCGACACCGTGGGGCCAGGCTTCACAAGCATTTCCTGGGTTCCATCCTGACAACGACCCAATCAGGCAGTTACCGTTCTTGTCCCTATTTCACAGATGAGGCCCAGAGGGGATGGGTGAGTTACCCGAGGTTACACAATTAGTCAGGACCATATAATTTAACAGGGGCCTTTGTGTGTATCCAGGACTTGCTCCATAGACATTTAAGTCAATGGCATCACGGTTATCAAAAATGGGAAAAATGGGAATCCTCCGGCAAGCCTGCAATAGACTATTCTGAGACACCACAGGGTTGTAAAGTCATATTATTTCTATGGCTGCCCCCTCAGAGTCATCAGGGTTCCCCAAGAAACCTTTTAAGCTTGTATGAGATAAACCATGAACTGTTACGCAATAAACCTCTCCTCCTAATTCACACTAACAAACGATGGCGGCTGGCCTTCTGGCCCAGGAACACCAACCCAAGGGGATCCCAGCCACGTGCTCACTGGGGCTGGAAGAGAACCGTGTAGGGTTTTCATCCCAGCTCTGTGCCCTAGTACCTGCTGTTTAGCAAAGTCCCGGCAGAACCTGTTTAATACGGGCCAGCGGCATTGGTGGATATGTAAGTTGGTACTTTTCTGAAGGGCGACTTCAACGTGCCTTCCGCAGCACACAGCAATTCTGTCTAGGAATTCACCTTCAGCAAGAGTCTGACGACAGTACAAAGATACGTGGAATAGGGGTTTTACGTCAGTTTTCATGATAATAGCAAAATATAGAGAGCAACCTATATGGTGACCAGTAAGGGAGTGTGAATTACGGTATCATGTATATAACGACATACAAATATGCAGGAATGCCATACGGGCCTTACAGAGAATACCGTTTACCTATCTTTATTAGCACAGAAAACAGACCGCAATATGGCAATGATAAACGGAGAAAAAGCAGGTTAAGACACAGCAGGCATATATATATAGCATTATCCTATTATGCTTTTTTTTTTAAAAAAAAGTGAAGCGTATGTATTTACAGGAAATGTTGAGACGGAAATGGAAAAGTTTACAGCACTTATTTCTGTGTGTTGTAATTCCATGTGATTGTCACTTTCTTCTCTAAAACTTTGATTTTTTTTTTTTTCTGGTCTAATAGTAAGTGGGTATTACTCTTAACGTAAGAAAAAAAAAATACTACATTTTGAAGAAGATAACGTGGGGCAGCTGTGATAAAAGGGGACGCTTTGTGTCCTGCATGTTGGGCAGAACACCGGTGCCGGCTCAAGCCCCTTCCTGATCAGCTCTAAAAAATCATCTTTCAGTTCATTTTTCATCTCCATCAATTAAGCTACTACCCTAGAGCTGTCTACACGAAGAGGTAACCTATGCTGAAGGAGACCCCAAAATGACGGCTCCATACCACACACAGGCAAGAAGGGCAGGTCAGAAAGCTCCAGAAACCTTTTGGTTCTACTTCTCTCATAAAGCTGACCCTGAGATAAAAGATTCAAGGGCAGGAAGTTTAATTTGGAAAGTGACCCCCAAGACTCCAAGGGAAGTAACTGCATTATCACGCAAGTTACCTCTGTGGATAGCTAATCCCACTGGGGAACTCTGGGAGACAGTTTTGGGCACGTGACTCAGTTTTCCTGCCTGAGGGCTGAGGAAGTAGAGAGTTTATCCACCGACTCCCGTCTCTCATGGGTTGGAGGCTGCCCCTGGGGGACAGGAATTCCCTGGCCCGTCGGGCCTGCTCTGCACACAGGTACAGAATCTAGAGAAATCAGAGAATCAGAGAAAGCCCTCTAAGATGGGTCACAGGTTGGACAGCTGGGAAAAACATTAAGTGTCAAGGAGACGCAAGCAGAGCACTGAGCATATACAACAAAACGTGACCTCTTTGAGAAGACACATTACCTGACGATCTGAATATGTAGACTAGATTTAGATAGCAGGCAGAGTTTGAGACTAAGTTGATGAGAGAAAGAAACTATGAAAAAAACCAGACAGTAACTCCAAAGGGGGGAGGGGGGGGAGGACTTGTATGTAAAAGGAAAAGAAAATTATAGATTACTAACTACAGGGCTCTTCTGTGATTAGTGTTTACCTGTACTGGGCTAATCAAAATTACACTATAACTACATTAGGAAGATGGAGAGAAAGAGAAGGTGAGCGGTTTTTAGGACAGGCTTAGGCAAGCTATCTTGTAGAATCATTTGTCTTTCAACTGTGTGTACATGGAACTTTTATAAAAAAAGGGGACAGGAAGAAGAACCAGCACTGATCTGGCCCACCTCTCTGTCCCCAGCCACCTCCAGGAGCCAGGCAGATCCTATCACAACAACAACAGATCACTTCTGTTATGAAACACATAGATGTCTTGAGGCCAGCCTGCTGAGAGAACAGCATTCCCAGGTTCAAATAAAGGACTGACGAATCAATTTTCAGAAGACAGTCTTTTGCAGTATTAGGGAGTACTCTGGATGTTAGAAATCTCTCAAACCTGTCTCCTCACAGCGCCTCCATTGCCTGGTAAAAAGAACATTCCGGAGTCCACAACACTAAGTATGCCCTTTGCTACTTGGGCAACACATAACCACTAAAATAAAGCGAAAGAGGGTTCTAGGCCCAGAATGACAATCTGTGATACCGGAGCTCTCAGTTCACTTAAACATTAGGCACACCTTGCAAAGGAGCTGACGAAATAAATCACTTTCTCTGCTCCAATCAACCCATCTTTCTGCCTTGGCCCATCTGATGCTGCCACCACCTTCCTGAGTCACGCCGGATACACGTGTGGGGCCTTGGGTTTAAAAAGCGTCTCCTCCAGCTTCACGTGAAGGCACACTCTCCCATCAGGATCCCGTAGGGTTGAGGGATGTGCCCAAAGCCACAGACACAGGATCTGGGAGGGGCTTCCTGGAGGCACCGAGTCCCCCGGCCTCACCCTTGCAGGCAACTGGGGAGTGGGAAGTCTCATCTTCAGCTTCACTACGGTTCAGGAGAAAACCCCGCGCTTCCTCTCATTACAGATGGTAGGCCAGAGCCACCGTAGCGGCGGCACGTGTGACCATCCACAGAAACAGGACAGCTTCCCGTCAATCACGGCCGCGGCAGGGATCCTGCAATACCGTGTGCGCGCATCACTGAGCTCAACACTGCGCCCTTACGCTTGCTGCCGTGGGACCCCCCGCCCCCCTTTAATGCCTTCGTAAAGAAGCCCACATACTACCAAACCACAGCTCTTTTTCTTACCAGCCTTGGCCTCATTTCTAGCCCTGTCTTTTGTACTTAAAATCACGTTCTCTGGGAAGGGGTCACGGAGCCCGTAACATTCACTGGGGACTTTAGGGACCAGCTGCCAGAACCCTGGAGCCTGCCGCCCCGTCCCAAGTACACGGGAACGCCCCCCACCTCCCGCCTACCCCGGCTGCCCCCCCGCCCAAAAGCGGAGACCCGGGCGGGGTTACCTGGGGGCCCCGTGAGGAACACGTGCCGGGCCATTCCGGTGGGCCCGGGTGGGGGTCGCGGCCCGGGTCGGGGTCGGGGTCGCGGTGCAGGTTCCGCCCCCGGCGTGCGCCGGGCCCCGCCTCCGCCGACCGGAAGCACCGCCCCCGCGGCCGCGCAGGCGCCTCAGCGCCGCCCCCCCAACCCTCAGCCCTCGGCCTTGCTCGCGCATGCGCCTTGGGCCCTTGATCTCCGTACGCGGTGGAGACGTCCGCGGTCGGGAGTGGGGTGGTCAGGAGTTTTTCGGCCGCTTGTCCTTGATCGTAGATTTCCGGCTCACGGGGCGGGGGGTGGGTCTCCAAGGGAGACGTGCGTGAGAATGCTTATTACTAAACTGGTGCTGTGCTAGGTGAGCGCCGTGGTCCAAGTCCTGCCGCTGACGTCCGGACCTGCAAGCTGAAATTACCCCAACCCTCCTGGAAGTTTGGTCTCCGAAACCTTCCGCAGAGGGAGGAGGCTTTGCTACCGATTCGAACTCTTTGCCCAGCGTCGTCTACCATAGCTGCGAGTAGAATTACCTGATAAAACGTGCTTGATGCCTGGGCTCCACTTCCAGAAAATTCGGAGTGTTTGGTCTTGGGTGTGTCCTGAGGATCTGGATCTTTTTTTTTCTTTCTTTCTTTTTTTTTGAACTCCCCAGCAATTTCCAACGTTCCCTGGGGTTGAGAACCACTTGTTTATAGACAGACCTCCCAGCCCCCGTCATTGCATATGAAGACCAGAAATTGGTCTTTCTTACCTCCATACCGTAATGGAAACCAACGCAAGACCCCGCCGGAGGATCTCATTGCGCAAAGAATTAAGTGGCTCCCCCCCCCCCTCACTTGACCACTTGAAGTGTTTCAGCCAGCGAAATGAAGTGGCAATGGCCTTGGGCCAAATTTACCTGTAAACTCTTTCAGCCTGACATGTGTATGGTTTGACTTGTGATCAATCATTCTCCATCCTGGCTGAGAAAGCAATTTCACTGAGTGCTCAACTTAATTGGTCTGTGCCCACACAGGACCTCCAGGGCTCCCCTTAGCCTGCTATATACATCAGTCAGATGGCCTCAGTTTTTTAGCTATTTAAAAAGTAATCATCTGAAAAGTAAGATTTGCACAGTGTAGCTGCTACCATCATTTTCGCAACGTTTACAAAGCCGCATCGCTGGTAATGTAGGGCTTTCCACCTACGTTTATCTTTAACCTCATGCAAATTGGAATCAAGACCAGCCGATGCAGCCAAGGAAACCCATAGTAGTAGTTTCCAAAAGAAAGGAAACATGTACACAGTCATAAATACACTCTTGTTTTTTTTTACCAAAAATATTTCATGCTACCAAAACACTTGTAAACATTCATTGCTAATTAATGTAAAAACCCCCATCACTGAACAACAGTTTATAATTTGCAAGGATCCCCAGGGGTTGGATTATTTTCTTTTGATGGTATACGTGGCATTCTGGTAGCTATTCGCGGGCATCAGTTTAGGTAGCTCAAGGAACATACAGACTCCAGATGTAGGGAACTGCTGTCTCAGAGAACAAAAAGAAAGTTCTTCTGTAGTTGGATGTGGGCTTTTTTTTACATTAAAAGCCATTTATTTGGGTGGCAATTACATGGTGTCTTAACCTCATGAGAATTCATTGATCTGAGTCTTTGGTAAAGTTTCCTCTATGTGTTATACATCAATAACAGATGAAATACCTTATATTAGAGAATAATTAGGAGCACATTTTAGAATAAATATTCAAGTATTGTGCTGAGATTAACTTTTGCTTACGATTGAACCATGGTAGAATTGTATATGTTTAAATTTTCTATGATTTCAAAATCCTAAAAGTCCTTAACACAGGTTTTTTGGTTGGTTTTTATACCTCTGCTTTGCCAGGACTGTCTTAGTTTCAAAACTGTCCTTGGAACAGGACAGTTCTGTTCTGGAAAACCAGGATGGCTGGTCATTCTACAGTTAAAGGACAGAGGAGCGTTTTAAAGCAAAACAAAGAGCTCTGTCAGAGTAAGTGCTGTAGGTTGAATCCTTGTGTCCTCTCCACATCCAAATGTTGAAAATTAATGCCCAAAGTGATGGCCTCAGTGGAGCACCTAGGTGGTTGTTAGATGAGCATCCAACTCTTGATTTCAGCTCAGGTCATGATGCCCAGGGTTGTGGGATTGAGCCCCGCGTAGGGCTCTATGCCTTAAAAGTCTCTCTCTTTCTCCCTCGGCCCCTCTCTCCAGCTCATGCTGTCTCTCTCTCCAATTAAAAAACAACAAAGTGATGGTGTTAGGAGGTGAGACCTTTGGGAAGTGATGAAGCCACGAAGGTGGGGCCCTCATGGATGGGACCAGTGCCCTCATCAGAGGCCCCAGAGAGATCCTTAGCCCCTGCCACCATGTGAGGATACAAGAGTCTACAACCCAGAAAAGGCCGCATCAACCCCCCCACCCCCCGCTTTCCGTGGCACTCAGATCTCAGACTTCCAGCCTCCAGAACTGTGAGAAATAAATTTGTTATTTAGAAGTCATCCAGTCTGTGTTTTGTGATAGCAGCCGGCACAGACTAAAGCACTACACGAGTTGCTTTCTCCTTTAATAGTTCGGTTGTTCTGAATATAGGATCTTCTTCCTGAAGAAATGATCTTGTCAGTAAATAACTAGAAAGCCTATGTAACGGTTTGTACGTGAAGCCTGATCTGTTGGTACTGGGCGCCTAGTCACTATGTGGAAGCCGGGACGACTTTACACCCTCAGCACGTCCAGATGCTCCCCCCACATCACACACACACACACACACACACACACACACACACACAATCTCCCTTCATTCTCTCTTGCGTGCACAGCACCACCACCACCCCCCCGCCCCCCCCCTCCCCCCGCCCATTGTCGAGTGGTATGGCCCTGGCCTGGACACAGAACAAAGTCCCGAGTACAGGAAAACTGACACCAGAACAGAGATTATGGCCATGGGGGATGTGAAAAGAGGGAAGTAGGAAAAACAAAGGTGATAACAGTGATTGCCTCCCAGCATTTGTTTCCCCACGTGGAAACAGCCCCCAAACCATCCTTTTCCGTCCTCCTGTGATTAAAAAGAGTGGATGTCCTCCCCAACCCGGGTTCCTGGGGAGCACGTGACCCAGGCCTGGCCAATGACAGCGGTCCATCTTCCTGGCTCAGTGATTGGTTCCAGGAAGCGCATGGGCCCGCAGCACCTGAACCGGAGACTTTAGGTGACTTCTTCCTCTTCCTTTTAAGCGCCTCTTTTCTTGCTCCTCGGGTTTGAAGACAGCCATCGGCCAGTGTGACTGAGGCAGAGGGACAAGGGGAGGGGTGAGAACCCCTCCTTCTCTCCCCAGTCGCTTCCTATGCAGCAACACAGGCTCAAACGTCACTGCTCTGGGAATGCTTTTCTGATTGTCCTGGCCCCTCCCCACGGCGCCCTCAGCACCCCACAATGTGACACCACAAAGATCTGTTCATATCCGCCTTTTCTCCTGCCACCCAGCTATGAATTCCTCAAAAGGCAAGACCCTAATGGATCTTTTCTCATCCACCTCTTTGTTCACCGAATGTACCCACAGCACGTTCGTTCATCCACCCGCTGCGTGCCAGGGACCGTTCTAGGGGCTGGGGGACACGGCGGTGAAAAAAACAGAGTCTGCCCTGGTATAGGTCATGGTGTAGTGGGGAGAGACACACAAATACACAAGAAAACGTAGAGATCCAATGCCACATGTTGGTAAGCCCACGGAAGAAAAACAAAAAGACGGGGAATGCAAAGGGTGTGCAATTTTATGGAGGGCGATCGAGGGAGATGTCCCTGAGAAGATACCACCTGAGCAGAGCTCTCTGGAGGAAGTGAGCCTTGTGGAAGTCTGGGAGACGGCAGTGTAGAAAGACAGATCAGTGTGTACAAAGGTCCTGAGGCAGGAGTGCTTGGCTGAAGGAGGAACATCAGCAAGCCGGTGTGGCTGGAGAAGATGGCTACTGTAACAATCCAGATGAGAGATGATCCTGTGTTGGTAAACGCCACACAGCACAGCACCAGCCTGTCGGGGGGAAGTGGAGCGATGGCAGACAGGCAGGAGAGTCGCACAGGCTTTCCCAGTCTTCAACAGTCATGCTCGGGTCTTTGCAGCCACAGGACTTTGCTCCACCAACAGATTGGGCAGGGTGCTCACCCACGAGGATTCCCCTTCCAATGCAGACAATGGAGGTTGGTTCGTGTGACGTACTAAGTACTGGGACAGCAAAACCCCACTAGACATTCCGGGTCACAGCCCTGCGGTTCCCCATCAGCGTCACACACACTGTCCCTTCCACCTCTCTTTGCCAAGGTCACCTGAAGTTACAGCGGGTGGCTGGGAAAATTGGCTCTGAGGAGCCTCTAGGTGAATCAGCTGTCCTACCTGTTGTGGACAGAATTGTCAAATAACTCCCCGGATTCCCTGCCCCCCAAACCGCATGCACCGTGCAGACGCGTTATGTTAAATCGCCTTCAATTGACCCTATGCCAGCAAGGAAATGGGGCCTCACTCCTACAACCTCAACGACCTGGACTCTGCTGAGAGCAAGGATGAGCTCTGGAATTTCCCCCCGAGTCCCCAGATGAGAACTCAGCCCGGCTGAGCAGAAAACCCAGTTATGTTTGTGGCTGGCCTTTTGACCTCCAGAACTGTCAGCTTATAAAGGGGTGGGATTGTAAGTCGTTAAGTTTTGTGGTAATTTGTGACAACAGCGATGGAAACCGACAGACCAGTCACACATTTGCAAGTGCGCACGTAACCCGCATCCCCATCCCAGAACTTTCCAGGTCAGCTTCAGTCCCAGGCTCTGGTACTCTGCTACTTATATTTGGAGCGATACTGGGGACATAGACTGTACCTTTTGACTGGATAGTTGTTAAAGGATTTGTGAACATATTTTAAAACTACCTTAAAATAGACCTCTCGCGAGCTAAGCACTTGACATATATTAACCCCCTGAATTTTTATATTCCCTGTGGTGCAGAGATTCTCACACCCACCCCACCCTCACTTTATAGATACATCAAGCCTCAGAGGAACTGAGTAACCTGCCCAACCAAAGTCAGAAAACTGTTCGGTAGGAAGAGTGAGACCAGAACCAGATTTGGTACATTGATTCCTTTCCCATCATCCCCTCTCAACACCATGCTAGGTCTGAAAGCTAGTGAATGGGACTGGATATATGAAGTGTTAACTTGTGACAAACAAGTAATGGGGGGCATTTTCAGGCAGATTCTGTTCTTACTCCCTCTCAGAAACAACCCCCACTGGCTAGTGAAACAAAGATCCTGGATTCTTGATTTTGGTCACCCCAGTGTGAGATGGGGCATATTTTCATAGAGATGGGGATAGACAGAACTTCTATTTTTTTTAATTAAAAAAATTTTTAATGTTTATTATTTTTGAGAAAGACAGCAATCAGAGGGAGGGGCAGAGAGAGAGAGAGAGAGAGAGAGAGAGAGAGGAAGATGCAGAATCGGAAGCAGGCTCCATGCTCTGAGCTGTCAGCACAGGGCCCGATGCGGGGCTCGAACTCACGAACCATGAGATCATGACCTGAACCGAAGTCGAGTGCTTAACAGACTGAGCCACCCAGGCACCCCAGACAGAACTTGTTCTGCCTAAAGACCCCTACCTCTTAGTCCTTATGTCATGATGATGCAGCAAACTGAGTCAATCAAGAGCAGAGTAGGGAGTTATCAGAAGAAAGTCAATACCGGACCCTGTTCACTGCTCCACAGACCCTCACATTTGAAGAGCTGAGAATAGTTAGCTTCTAGGCTTCCCGGCAAGATACTAAGAATGCCTTCATACCACTTTGGTGCAGGAGAGTAGAAATGATGGCATTGCTGCATGGGAGGGCTAGCCCAACCTTGAGTTTCCTGGGGTTCCTTCTTGGTACGGAAGAAATGCAAAATGTTTGCACACACCCAGAAGAATCATATGCTCTCTGTCACAGGGCCTTTGCATATGCTACTTCTTCTGTTTCAAAGGCTCTCTCTCTTACCATCTTCCCCTAACTACCATTTATTTATCATTCCTGATCCCTCAGAACGTGCCACGTGTCCCTGATACAACTCCTTTAGCCTCCTGAACTTCTAGTTCATTTTTCTTACCCTAGTCATTACTGAATAATTAGTGATTTAAATTTATTGAATGACTTTCTCCTGCGCTAGTATGAAAGCTTATGAGAGAGGGAACTGAACCAGGCTTACTCACCACTCTATTCCCACTATCTAGGTGTTCAGTTAATCTTCCTAAATAAATGAATCTCTAACTCAGTAGTTTATTTTCCAGCAGAACACTTTTGAAAGTCCTCCTTTATGGTAGAGATACTTGGGAAGGAAATACAAATGAACAGCAGCAGCCCTCTGCTCACAAATGAAGACAGACAATGTCAATGTCGTCAACTGTATTTATCACTTCTGCTTAGAGAGTGCTCAGCAGGTGTTCTAGGGTAACAAAAGATGTATATGATAGCGTCTTTGCCCTAAAAATACAAATAATCTACTCTGGAAACCACACCAACACGTACAACACAATTAGATAGTGACAAGTATGAAACTCAACACTCTGGACACTCAACACTCTGGACACTATTCGTGTGGCTACAGACAAACGAACGAACGAACAAGCAAAACTAGAAAAGCACAAGTGTTGGCGAGGATATGGAGAAACGGGAACCACTCGACACTGTCGGTGGGAATGTAAAATGGTTCGGCCACTGTGGAAAACAGTACAGCAGTTCCTCCAAAATTAGGATTATTACATAATCCAGTGATTCAATTTCTGGGTATATATCTAAGAGAATTGAAAGCAGAGGCTTAAAGAGGTATTTACACAGCCATGTTCACAGCAGCATCGTTCAAAATCGCCAAAACGTGGGAGCAAGTCAAGTGTCCACTAATGAACGAATGGATCAACAAAGTAGTCTACCATACAATGGAATGTCACTCAGCCTTAAAAAGGAAGGAAGTTCTGACATGCGCTATGACATGGAGGAACCTCGAGGACATCGTGCTACATGAAGGAAGGCAGGCATGAAAAGACAAACATAATCGTCCCTGGACAACACAGTGGGTAGTGGTGCCAACCCCGTGAGCTGGTGAGTATCCATGTATGACTTTTGACTCCCCCAAAACTTAACTACTAATAGCTTCCTAGGGACCAGCAGCCTTATCGATAGCATAAAGTCTATTAACACCTACCTCATATGTTGTCTGTATTACCTACTGTATTCTTACAATAAAGTAAGCTGGAGGAAAGAAAACGTTATTAAGAAAATCATAAGGAAGAGAAATCCGTTTGTAATACTATACCATAAAAAATCCGCGTGTAAGTGAGCCCACACAATTCAAACCTGGGTTGTTCAACCATTGGCTGTATTGTATGATTCTACTTATATGAGGTCCCTAGAAGAGTCAAATTCATAAAGACAGAAAGTAGAATTGTGGCTGCCAGGGGTTGGAGGAGGGGGAAATGGAAGATACTGTTCCATGGAGACAGATTTTGAGTTTTGCAAGATGGAAAGTGTTCTGCGCATGGATGGTGGTGATGGCTGAAAAGACACCGTGAATGTAATTAGTGTCATGGAACCGTAACGCCTAAAAATGGTTAAGGGGATGTCTGGGTGGCTCAGTCAGTTGAGTGTCTGACTCTTGGCTTCGGCTCAGGTAATGATCTCATGGTTGGTGTGTTCGAACCCCACATCCGGCCCTTCACTGACACCAAAGAGCCTGTTTGAGATTCCCTCTCCCTCTCTCTCTCTGCCCCTCTCCTCTCTCTCTCTCTCTCTCTCTCTCTCTCTCTCTCTCACACACACACACACACACACACACACACACACATACAAATAAACAAACCTTAAAGAAAGAACAGAAAAAAGAAAACAAGGGTTAAGATTTTACTGAATTAAAACTTAAAAAATCATTATATGGAAAATCAGCGGAAGAAAAGAGATCCGTAAAGCCTGGAGTGTTCAGAGAGGGGCCTCTGAGCTGGGCTGCAGAGGACGCATCCCTGATGGGGTAAGGACGGGAAGGCGAGGCAAGCCAGGAGGGAGCGCTTCACTGTTGCCAATAACTCCGAGGTCCAAAGGCCGATCTTATACGCGGGAAGGGCTTTCACTGTAGCTGGAATCCTGGCAAACTGGTACCTGAACCATCAGGCTGGTGCAGATCCTTGAGAGGGATGGCTCTGGGCCTCCTAATACGGCCCCACAGGCCTGGGAAGGATAAAGACACGCGGGTCGCCTCTTTGTCGCTAGCAAAGGGTCCCAGCTGGAGACTTCTGGCACGCAGAGCTGATAGACCCGGGCTTCTGCTCCTTTCTTAAGGCGCCCTCAAGTCAGAGTGGCTGACCGAGGGCTTTGGAGGACCACCCTCCCAATCAGGCCGACTGGAATGTGGGAGGGGGAGGGGGCAAAGAACAGGACTACATGGGGTGGCGGTCCTTGAGCCCGTAGGTAGCAGGAGAGCTGGGCTGCGCGGTGCCGTGTCACTTTCAGGCAGTCGCGCCCCACCCCGCTCACATGCGGCCCCCACCCCACCCCAGATGAACAGCCTCCCCGCCCTCCCGCAGACCTGAAGCTTGGTGGTGGGGACCCTTACCCGCAGGGCGGGACACCCCAGACCCGCACAAGCAAAAAACGCGGCCTTCCAGCCCGGCTAGCCGCTCTGCCCCAGGCGCACCAGTGACCCCCCCCCCCCCCGGGTGTGACCGCTTTTCGTAGAAATAAACACTCGGAACCGTGAAAGGAGCCCCAAACTGGGAATGCAAGTCGCTGAGCTGAGACCAGATTGTTAATCTTACCCTCGGCCAGCCGTTCAGCTTCCCTGGGCCTCGGCGTCCATCACTGAAAAATAAAAATAAAATTCCTGCCCGGCAGGACGCTCACGTGTGCTCTTAAGAATGAAGTGAAATTATTTATGGAGAAGCTCTGAGAAAGCGTCAAGTCGATCAGAGTCCCTCCGTGCCTTGAAGGAGAACGGGCCACACGGGCAACTGGCACCTTCTCTTAGGATTTGTAATTCCCCCCAGCAGAAGGAGTTCTTAGACTTGTTTTTATACCCCAGGGTTGCCTGGTTTTTTTTTTTTTCTTAAATTCTCATTATGTACAATTTCAAACATGTAAAAATATAGACAGAATAGAATCAAAAGCCCCGTGGACCCAAAGCCAGCTTTAGCAATTATCAACACATGGCTGATATTATTTCCTCTGCCATCTACCCACCCTCTTCCTGTCTCCTCTTCAACCCACTCTGGATTTTTCCAAGCCAACTATCAGACATCATATGATTTCATTAATAAATGTGTGCATATGCCTTTCTAAAATATTAGGATACTTGGGAAGACATAACCACAATACCATTACCACATCTAAAATATTATTTCTGGGTATCATCAAATACCAGGTTGGTGTTCACATTGCCCTAATGAGCTCACTAACTTATTTTTGGTTTGTCTCAGATCTCCGGATCTCTGTAAGGTTCATACGCTGTAATTAGTGGAAACATCGTGTATGCCTTTCACAGAAAGGACCCCTTCCATCCATCGCTCCTTCTGTTTTTGTTGAAGACACTGCTGGTTCGTCCTATACCTTTTTCCAGTCTGGGTTTTGCAGACGTGTGATGGCACTGTTGAGCCCGCTCTTCTGTGCCCTGTGTTCCTTCTAGATTGGTGTTCCGTCAAGAGAACCCAGCCTACCCCTGGGACGCCACTGACTCTCCTTGTGTCCAGATGGAAGTCAGGTTTGCGGAGGAGTTTAACCTTCCTCATATAGCAACTCCTCTTCCTCCTCCTCATCAGATGTGAAGTTTATTAAGCTCACCTCCTATGTGCCAGGCACTGTGCTGAGCTCTTATGGGCACTATCGCATTCCGTTTTCCCAAGTTCGACATTCATTTTAGCCATTTTATGCCTCCAGATATGCTGCAGCCTCCGGGACCAGACCAGGCCAGCACTCCTGAGCTGTCCCTGGGCCCTCCTTGAGTCCCCCCCGCCCCGCCCCATAAATCCATGGAGCCAAGGAAGAAGCTGGCATTGCAGACCGCAGCAAAGATACCAGAAACCCGCTCCTCATAATGAGCCTCCAAATCACAGGCACCCAGAGCCAACCCTGCCTCGGGGCATATGAGATTATAAAGTCTTGTCATTTAAATCATTTGGAATCAGAAAAATTTTAACTGATGGGATAGAAAGATACTACCAACTAATGTGAAGCAAAACAGCAGCATAGAATATTACAAGGATAATGTAATCACAACCGTATAGAAATAAAGTTAAATTTAAGACGGCTAGGTGAACAAATGGTGGGGAAGAAGAAATCCAAAATGTTAACCGCGATGCAGGTGAGCGGGGGGAAAACAAGTTCATTTTCATCATTATCTTTCTCCATATTTAGTGCTTTCCAAAATCGTGAATAACATTCTTGAAAATGTACACATATACACCCCGCCCCCATACCAGCACATACAATGTTGTGGGATTCGGGCACAGCCAGGAATTAAGACCCCAATTCCCCACAAGCGCCCTGAGGTTCAGAAAGGACATCATCTGGCTTGTTCTAAGGCGTAACTTGAGAATTCGATTTTATTTCACTGTTTGTAGGTGCTTCGCTGAAATCCAAATGTATCGTGCTGTGTTTAGATCTGTCACGCACTGCGGTTCGCTCGCTGCTCTGAAAATGGCTCGTACAGAACTGTTTGGCACAGCTATAACCCTCTGCAGGGACTTGGTGAAGTGACCCGGGAAAGCAGCTGTAAGTTTACAGGTGACACCGGACAGGCAGGAGGAGCAAGCCGTGGGCAGCTGCTGCTTGGAAGAATCGCTCCACTCTGGGCTAGACTTTGGGGGTGCTGTGAGCCCATGGCCTGTGCCGCCCCTGCACGGCCAGGAGCTCCTTAGAAAGGACTTGATCATAGATTCTGCATATACTGAGGACCTGAAGCCACTAGTACCTCTGCCCTGTAAGTTCTGGGGGAGCACCAAAATTAGGTGACTTATCCCAGCAACACTGCAATGGAACCCAAAATTTCAAACTAGGAAGTCATGTTTTCTGTAGTCCCTATGGAAATTCAGGGGACAAGGGCCCCCTCAATTTGAGCCCACCCAGGGGGCTCAGAGTCGGGGGAAGGGGCTAGAGAAAAGAGGTCGCCCGCGTCTGGGGATGCAGCGTTGGGTGATGAGAAGTGCATGGCCCCTGGGTTTGCAGTGTGCCTGGGGTTGCTAGAAAATACAGGTAGACAGCGTGTATGTTTTTCAGCCATTTAATATTCGAGATGTTCTTCAGCCAAAAACATTCTTGCTTCTCTGAAACTCAGATGAAGGAAGCATCCTATATTTTTCTTGGCTAAATCTGGAAATTCTAAGGGTGTTGTGTCACTAATTGTGCCCTGGCAAGTGTCCCCTCCCTACCCCTCTCCTTGGTAGCATGACCAACTTGGACCAGAAAGCCCCTATGGGGTCCCTGGCTCTCAAATTCTGTTTCCCAGATACAAAAGGGAGAAGGAAAAGTGAAACCTGAGGCTTAGAATATCTATGAAGGCAAAAAAAGAAAAAAGAAAAAGAAAAAAAATGACAGATGGTAAGTGACAGGAAATTTACCCAATATCTCCACAGTACCAAACTGATCCAATTTACTGGATTTTTCTCTTTTCATTTAGTAATTTGAGTGTTTGTAGACTTAACAAGGTCAAAAGGCAAGGTTAGTATCAAGATATTAAAGGGGGCTCGCATCAAATATTTATGAACGAATCGTTCACTTTATTGTAATCAATTATGATGAAAAAGTGGAAATAATTGAAATGTCCTAAAATAAAGGTATGTTTACATAAATTATGACAGAGTCATACTATAGAATATTATATTTTATGTAGCCAGGAAAAATTTCTGCTTATGAAGAATTTTAATTAGCATAGGAAAATATGTTAAATGTTTAAAATAAAGGAATCAATACTAAATAAAGTCTAAAGTATAGATGTATATTTTATGTATGCACAGAAATAAGCCTAAAGGTGAATGATTTAGACCTTGGTATTGGTTACCTCTGAACAGTTGGATTTCCAATGATTTGTATTTTTCTCACTTATAGTTTTCTGTATCTTCTGTTTTCTACAAAAGCATGTATCACTTTTTCTTGGGGTCCCTGGGTGGGCTCAAATGTATCACTTTTTTTTTTAAGTTTATTTATTTTAAGAGAGGAGGGGGAGGGGCAGATTGAGAAGAGAGAGAGAGAGAGAGAGAGAGAGAGAGAGAGAATGAATCCCAAGCAGGCTCTGCACTGTCAGCACAAAGCCAGAAGCCGGGCTCAAACCCATGAACTGTGATATCATGAACTGAGCCAAAACCAAGAGTTGGACGCTTAACCAATGAGCCCACCCCAGACGCCCCTCACTTTTATAATCAGAGAATATTGACGTTCTGTAAGTGGAGAACTCTTTGACAAGAAATGGACATTGGTCCATCTACATAGGTGTCAGTGTATAAACCGCTTGTTGATATATATATACATAGATGTGTGTGTGTGTGTGTATATATATATATGTGTGTGTATGTTTATATATATATGTGTGTGTGTATATATATATATACATATATATATGTGTGTGTATATATATATATATATACACACACATATATATATATAAACATACACATATATATATATACACACACATCTATGTATATATGTGTGTATATATATATATATTAATGTTTATTTATTTTTGAGAGAGAGAGAAAGACAGGGCGTGAGCAGGGGAGGGGCAGAGAGAGAGGGAGACACAGGATCTGAAGCAGGCTCCAGGCTCTGAGCTGTCAGCACAGAGCCCGATGTGTGGCTCACACTCACAAACCACAAGATCATGGCCTGAGCCGAGGTCAGATGCTTAACCAACTGAGCCACCCAGGTGTCCCTAAGTATCAGTGTGTAAACAGCTTGTTAATATATTTTTATTAAAAAAATCTTTTTTTGCTTTGATTCCTTTTTTTTTACCTTTCTTCCTTTCTGAGATTTCAATCACATGCATATTTATAATAGCTGTTTTTTTTTAATTTAATTTATTTTTTAATTTACATCTAAGTTAATTGGCATATAGTGCAACAATGATTTCAGGAGTAGATTCCTTAATGCCCCTTACCCATTTAGCCCATCCCCCCTCCCACAACCCCCTCCAGTAACCCTCTGTTTGTTATCCATATTTAAGAGTTTCTTATGTTTTGTCCCCCTCCCTGTTTTTATATTATTTTTGTTTCCCTTCCCTTATGTTCATCTGTTTTGTCTCTTAAAGTCCTCATATGAGTGAAGTCATATGATTTTTGCCTTTCTCTGACTAATTTCTCTTAGCATAATACCCTCTAGTTCCATTCACGTAGTGGCAAATGGCAAGATTTCATTCTTTTTGATTGATTGCTGAGTGATATATATATATATCTCACATCTTCTTTATCCATTCATCCATTGATGGACATTTGGGCTCTTTCCATACTTTGGCTATTGTCGATAGTGCTGCTATAAACATTGGGGTGCATGTGTCCCTTTGAAACAGCATACTTGTATCGTTTGGATAAATACCTACTGGTTCAATTGCTGGGTTGTAGGGTAGTTCTATTTTCAATTTTTTGAGGAACCTCCATACTGTTTTCCAGAGTGGCTGCACCAGCTTGCATTCCCGTCAGCAGTGCAAGAGAGCTTTCTCTGAATCCACGCCAACATCTGTTGCTGCCTGAGTTGTTAATGTTAGCCGTTCTGACAGGTGTGAGGGGGTATCTCATTGTGGTTTTGATTTGTATTTCCCTGATGATGAGTGATGTTGAGCATTTTTTCACATGTCAATTGGCCATCTGGATGTCTTCTTTGGAGAAGTGTCTATTCATGTCTTTTGCCCATTTCCTCACTGGATTGTTTTTTTTTGGGGGGGGGGGTGTTGAGTTTGATAAGTTCTTTATAGATTTTGGATACTCATCCTTTATCTGATATGTCATTTGCAGATATCTTCTCTCATTCCATCTGTTGCCTTTTATTTTTGCTGATTGTTTCCTTCACTGTGCAGAAGCTTTTTATTTTTGATAACGTCCCAATAGTTCATTTTTGCTTTTGTTTCTCTTGCCTCTGGAGACATGTTGAGTAAGAAGTTGCTGCGGCCAAGGTCAAAGAGGTTTTTGCCTGCTTTCTCCTTGAGGATTTTGATGGCTTCCTATCTTACATTGAGGTCTTTCATCCATTTTGAGTTTATTTTTGGGTATGGTGTAAGAAAGTGGTCCAGATTCATTCTTCTGCATGTCACTGTCCAGTTTTCCCAGCACCACTTGCTGAAGAGACTGTGTTTATTCCATTGGAGATTCTTTCCAGCTTTGTCAAAGATTAGCTGGCCATACGTTTGTGGGTCCATTTCTGGGCTCTCTATTCTGTTCCATTGATGTGAGTGTCTGTTTTTGTGCCATGTTAATATATTTTTAATTCTAAATTAAATCCTTTAAATTTTAAATCCTTTAAATCTTTAATTCTAAAATTCTTTAAATCCTAAATAATCCTTTAAATTCTAAAATAACCACTAAGAAACAGATTGAGAACTGGAAATGCAGTTATTGAGACATAAATCTACATTTGGGGGCCAAATCTTTCTCTTTGGTTATTACAAAATTTCATGATCATTCACACTTCCTGTCATTTTCCACCCCCAGAAATAAATGAGGTCTACAGTAAGCGATTGGCCTTCTGTGTATCTGGCTGAGTCTTTATAACCACGGAGAATCTGGTGTGGGGGAGGAGGTGTCATTTCAGATGCGTGGAGGGTTAGGGAAAGCCTCTGTAGACACATGTGAGCAAAGCTCTGAAGAAAGCAAGGAAGCCAGCTACGCAGGTGTCTGAGGGAAAAGCATTTCCAGTAGAAGGAATAGCAATGCAAAGTCTTTGAGAGTAAGCTGGCGGGAGAGTAGTGGAAGCGGATTATAAAACACTATGTAATTTAAAACAGTGCGGACACTTAACAAATTAAAATTCAAAACAGAAATGCAGGGTAATATAACCGTGCTTATTTGCACAAAATGATTACAATAATTTTTCAAAAGTTAACTCATACCTCACCATGGGTTTATTATCCAGGGTCCTCCAGAGAAACAGAACAGAATTACGTGGTTATGGAGGCTGGTAAGTTAAAAAAAATCTTCTGGGTAGGCCAACAGGCTGGAGACCCAGGGAAGAGGTAATATGACAGTTCAAGTCCGAAGGTCATCAGGCAGGAGAATTCCGTCTTACTTAGCGTACCTCAGTTTTTGTTCTATGCAGGCCGTCAACTGATTGGGTGGGGCCCACCCACCTTATGAAGGAGAATCTGCTTTACTCAATATCCACTGGTTTAAATGTTAATCTCAGCCCTAAACCACCCTCACAAAAATATCCAGATAATTTTTGGCCAAACAGCCGGGCCCTATGGTTCAGCCATGTTGACACATATAACCTTAACTATCACAGTGGGTGATGTGGTCTGGTCACGATTTAAAGTTGGCTGTTCTGATTTAGTTGTATGATGTCTGTCTTCATCAAGTCTTACCAGTGCCTTGCTGTGACTGTGCCTTGGGAGATCATTGGAGGCCAGAGCCAAATGGTCTTCCTGTGCCCTTTCGTGAAGGGCCCTTCACTCTCTCTCAGATACACACACACACACACACACACACACACACACACGCATGCACACACATGCATGCACACACGCACGCACACCTGCTCTCACTGAGGGCCCAGCCCAAGCAGAGGAGTGAACTCAATGCTTTCTCTGTGGCCTTGAGGGACCTTCTCACTGCCACACAATTACTGCCCTTGTTCCCTCGTGGATATTTCCTCTTTTAGCAAATTCTATCCTCTCTATTTAAAGATGACCCCATTAATCATGTTACCTGCTGTATCCGATACAGTGTGGTCATAGAAACCACACTTCTGAGGGGGACACAGAATAAGGGAATCAGGGTTAGAGCTGTTCAGCCTAACACCCCCAGAGTTCGGTTAGACTGCTGTCAGGAAGGGAGAAAGGACAAGGACAAGGGCACGGGTACTCTGCAGCCTGTTTCTTGCCATCTCCAACCTCAGTGATATGGGTGACCTGGGGGGAGAGGCCGGCACCCTTACCTCGGAATCCGGGCCTGGAGAAGCTGAAGGAGGAGCTGTGACAGGAGCGAGGGGAGCTCACAGTCCAGGCGCACCCCCAGCAACAGGGGGAGCTGGTAGATCAGCGACGATGCCCAGCGCTGACCCCGTGCCCGGTGCGGCGAACTGATCCTCGGAAGGCGAAACACACACACATAGCTGCTGCTTTACTCCTGCCTTCAAATCCTGCCGGAGGTGTTTCCCGAGGCCGAAGCTAACCCAGAAGAACGGAGGAGGGATGGAAATTCTGGAAAATGTAATGCCAGCGTGGTTAAGGTGACACAGCCCAAAGTCGTCACAGCCTCCCCCATGTGAACACGCCATCCACGGACACTGCGCTTTGCCAGATGTCACCTCCCAGTCAAGACGATTGCTGGCGATTGCCTAGCATAATGCAGCAATCTCTCTAGTAAGATTGAGACAAAAGGGGGTGGGCTAACCCTGTATCCACCTTTGCGTGAGCATCCTTTTCTAGCTGGGCCACGCTCGCCCTCCGGTGCCCTGTAACTAACTGGTCTTGAGATCAGGGTCGACCACAATTAGCGCTTATTATGCTCGCTGGTTGGGGAATGAAAGAGAGAAAGGAGCCATGGTTAATGTACACACATTCAAATAAAGAAAGAACGCTCAAACGGTTACACTCTTTATTTCTACGATTGGTCACGTGGCCGTAGCTAGCTGTATTTATAACTGCCTGCTTTTACTACCCATTCCAAATTCCTTTTGTCCTCAGTAAGTACCTCTGCTGGCTGTGATTCCTTGCCTGGTGAAGTGACTCAAACCTTCACGTGCTTCATTTCAGAAGGTTCAGGTCGTTAGGAATTCTGCTACGGTGGGTGGCTGGTTTTCCACTGATACTGCCCAAGGTCATACATTCCTGACATATGTCTCCTCCTCCCCCATCCCCAGGGGGTAATAACAATCTAATTTTTCCTTGATAGTCAGGATCCATCAATCTGATCAGTACAGCAATCCCCTTCTTTGCCGATGGATTCACTGGCAGGGGGAGCCCAAAGTGACCAGTGGGCTTTCCATGGTAAGATTTAAAAAAAAAAAAGTTTATTTATTTATTTTGAGAGAGACACAGAGTGTGCAAGCAGGGGAGGGGCAGGGAGAGAGAGGAGGAGAGAGAGAATCCCAAGCAGGCTCTGCACCGTTCTCACAGAGCCCGACTCGGGGCTCGATCTCACAAACCATGAGATCATGACCTTAGCCAAAATCAAGAGTCAGATGCTTAATTGGCTGAGCCACCCAGGCACCCCCTACCTTCCATTTTAATGGAACCACTGATGTGTCTCCTTCTGGAAGCACTTACCCTTTGAGAATAGTTCTCTTGACCAGCAGAGCCCAAAGTCATGGTGATGGAAGAAAACGTATGTCATTAGGGATGATGATGAGAGGAGCCACTTCTGTTTCCACCCCCTGATTTCCAGCCCCCTGAATTCTGGCTGTAGACAACAGCATCATATTTTGTTGGTTGATTTAGAAAGTATATTACACACTCCATGCACCCAGCTGACAGTGTAACTGCGTTTCCAAATGGCTCTTTATCGTTCCATGAAGCCAGGCACTTGGAGTTATGGGAAACGGAGTAAAAGCAACAAATTCCACAAGAGTGAAACTGTTGCTGCAGTTCATTGATTGAAAAGTGAGTCCCTTGATCAGAAGCAATGCTGGGTAGAACAGTATGATAGAGAATGAGCCTCTCCATAATTCCATTTGATTTGTTTGCTTGCATGGCTCACAGAACTCAGGAGGATACATACTAGGTTATCAGTTCACATAAAAGGATATGACTCTGGAACAACCAGATAGAAGAGACGCACAGCACAAGGTCTGGGGAAATGTGTGTGGAGCTTCCACACTCTGAGTGCCCCCGTCCCCAAATCGCCACATCTTCACCAACCCAGAAGTTCTCTGAACGCTCTCCTTTTGGGTTTTTATGGCAGCTTCACTATAGGCATGGTTGATTAGATCATTGGCCGTTGGTTTTTGCACTTGATCTCCAGCCCCTCTTGCCTGCCCAGAGGTCAATAAGGTGGGACTGAAAGTTTCAACCTTTTACTCACCTGATTGGCTCCCCTGGCAACCAGCCTCCGTGTTTAGGTGCTTTCTAAAAGTCTCAATGTTAACATAACAAAAGACACCCGTATCGCTCTTGTAAATTAGGAAATTCCAAGGGTTTGGCGAGCTCTGTGCCAGAAATGGGAACAAAGACCTAATACATAGTTTTTATTATAAATCACACTATCACGGGGGACAAATGTGGCAGCTTATTCTTCGTCTTGGAAGGGAGATCTCAACAAAATCCAAATCACTGATCTCCTAGAAATTTTTTTTTTATTATTATTATTTTTAATTTTTTTTCAACGTTTTTTATTTATTTTTGGGACAGAGAGAGACAGAGCATGAAAGTGGGAGGGGCAGAGAGAGAGGGAGACACAGAATCGGAAACAGGCTCCAGGCTCCGAGCCATCAGCCCGGAGCCTGACGCGGGGCTCAAACTCACGGACCGCGAGATCGTGACCTGGCTGAAGTCGGACGCTTAACCAACTGCGCCACCCAGGCGCCCTGATCTAGAAATTTAACTAAGGGGATGATACCCGTCTGATTTTTGTGGGATTCATTTCCTATCTTTTGTTTTTTATTAAGGTATCTAGAGTAATTGCTGTTAATAACTGAAGGCTCGGAGATTTTACCCTACTCGTAAGCTAATGAGTCACCTGCCACAGTTTCTTTTTTTTTTTTTTAATTTTTTAAAGTTTATTTGTTATTCTTGAGAGATAGAGACAGAGCATGAGCAGGGGAGGGGCAGAGAGAGGAGGAGACACAGAATCTGAAGCAAGCTCCAGGCTCTGAGCTGTCATCACACGGGGCTTGAACTCATGAGCCATGAGATCATGACCTGAGCTGAAGCTGGACGCTTAACCGACTGAGCCACCCAGGCGCCCCTCACCTGCCACAGTTTCATGGGTGCTGGTAGAAGTCACGAGATTCCTAGATCAGAGACAAAGGACTTTGTTATTCAGAGCAATAACAGTGAGGAGAATATCAGCATTTCTTGTACTAGTTCCCCAAGCTCAAGTTCCTACAAAGCGACACAAAGAGGACGTGTGACACCTGTTCACAGAGCAGTTGCCATGACAGAAGAACTGTGAATTTAGGCAAGCTGGATCTTTTATAATGGACAGTAAGTGTGTCTGCCCTTTGCTCCAGAGGGAAGACATTATCATTATGCTGTCCTGTAAACATGCCCAACCTCTGGTCCAAGCCCAGTCATTACACGAATTTCCTTGAAAGACAGTTCAGAATAAAAACCGTCAGTTCCTCTGCTTGCAAGACATGTAGAAAGGAGAAATACATTATCTCCGATGTTTGCTTCTTTTGTTCACCAGGGAGAAATCAGCATGATATCTCTAATATAATGAACTGGCAGGATGTCCCGTGTGACGGAAAGGTGTTTACAATATGACTTGGGACAGGAGAGTGGATATCGCTCTGAGATAGGACGGTTGAGATGTGTTTCTAAACCCTGCCAGTTGAAAGTAAATGGCTTCTTGTGGTTTTTCCTAACAGGTGTAGAGAAAAAGCATTCGCCGGATCAGCAGCCAAATACATTTGTAGGCGATGTATTGATTCAATACAGCAAAAGAACCACATCTGCAATAATAGCTGTGATTGGAGTCACAGCAGGACCAGGTTTGTGAAAATCCGTCTTCATTTTCCCGGACTCATCCGTCTTCTATACAAGCCAAATAGGTAAGCAGGATGGGGACATGTCAGAATCACTACCCTCGCATCTTTTAAGACCTCGATTAGGTGGCAGTGATCTCTGAAATCTCTCCCTGAATGTACTTTTGCTTTTAGTTGACTGGTTCAGTCAAGGCTGCTTTAGTGGCTTCTTTTTGGCCCTTTTTCACTCAAACATCTTTACTCCAGAGATCAGGGAACCGACACGGGGAGTTTGCCTGTCACCCAGTGTGTTCCAATTATGCATTCCAAACTGAGGAAATCACCAAAGGGTGGGTTCAGGGCCCACTGGGTCCACTATAAGATGGGCTTACATCAAAACCGAGCTGGTCACCTGATCTTCATAAGTACTAGTTCTGACTAGTGGAGTAGAGGGGTGTTTTTGGCTCCAGAAATGAGTTTCGGTTCGGAACCAAGGTCTTGAATATCCCCGAGAGGCCGGATTATTTACCTTCCCCCCAATACACAATCACTCTGGTAAATGGCCACAGTCCTTCCGGAGGAAGGTTTACAGTTTGCTATGCAGCATGGTCCTTCCTCTAGAGGGCTTAGCCCCCCTTTCGTTTGAGGGGATCTGTGGGCAAGGGCTAGGGTGAGGCAAGAGAGAGACTTGTGCACAGAATTTAAGGAGGTGATTATTCCCCCGGGTCCTGCGGGAACCTGTTCTGCATTTGCATAACCCCCGGAGTGAGCGCCTCCTTAAATCTAAGACCTTAAACTTGGTCTCTCTTGCCTCGCTCCAGTCTCAGCCCTGGCTGGACTTGAGCTGAGTCAAGTCTGAGAACCGGTGGAGAGACGGTAAGACTGTCTTGTGGTGACTCAGTTCAGACTTCCGTTCACCAGACACAGAGCTTTTCTGCTTATAGCAATTAAGACTTTAATACGTGCCCAACTATTTCAGTTCAGGGACACCATGACCAACTCTAAAGACATTGCAGGACAGACTATTCTGATTACTGAATGCTCTGATTACTGCAGAGCTTTGGTCTGCTGTCCATCACCACCAGTCCTTGTCTGTGACTCAGTGCTACTGCCTAACCCCAACATCCCAGGGCTCCGAAATCTCCACCAAATGTAGGGAATCTAGTTCAGTGACAACAGTTGTCACTGGCATTTCTGGCCCAAAGATAATGTCACCACCACATCCTCTCTAACAAAAGTGTCAAGTGATATAGGAAGCTCGACCTGACGGACGTCCCGGAAGGTACAAATGAACGGTCTGCAAACCCACAGCATTCTGTGCAAGTGGAAAGATGACTCCTGGCTTTGTCGCACAGTCCCCACTCGTAAAGCATGTCAAATTTGCAGCTGAACGGTGTCGCCACACTGACATTTGACACAGAGAGCACTGTCTCCTTGTCTGGCTGTTCTGGTTTCCAGGAGCACGGGCTTTCAGTACAGGCCAAGCCTGGCTGGGTGGGGGACAGCAAGTGCCCATGGTGGCACCCAGGGGGCATCCCAGCGCCCTTGATCCCAAGACCAGTTGACAAGACGGCAGA
This sequence comes from Felis catus, assembly GCF_018350175.1. Taxonomy (NCBI): domain Eukaryota; kingdom Metazoa; phylum Chordata; class Mammalia; order Carnivora; family Felidae; genus Felis; species Felis catus. Next base: position 15,677,803 of record NC_058378.1, read on the forward strand.
ACACCGAGTCCTGTTTGGTTCAGACTCTCGGGGAGTCTTGGGCATATGTTGGGGGACCCATTTGTATCAACCCAGCTACAAACGCTAGAGAAAACAAAAGGAAGAAGAAGGAACACAGGATGACATTACACAGGGCTCAGAAATAATTAGCTCTATGATTTCTATTTCAAAGACATTCTCAGAACCACTTTTATACCAAGGAAGATGGCAGAAATCTGCACTTTGGCTCCAAATCTCTTTTTGGACAAAATAACCACTTTCAAACTCCCCTTTGTACATTTTCAGGGCTAACCTAGTTCTCTTCTGTGCCAGGTTTGATTTGTTCCAGTGCTCTCTCTGGATTTCAGAGTAACTGAGCATCTGTGTGGGTTTATATGGATATAAATTACTCTTAAGCCACTCATGGACTTAAAGCCTGGAGCCCTTTTTTTAGAAAACTTGAAGGATTTCACTGAACTCCCTCATCGTCTCTCACTGTAATTTAAAATACAAACAAACTTATAATTAATGCTTTTCTTGCTCGATTTAAAACATGTTTGGTTAAATTGCAAATTTTGAATGTGTACATTTCGCCTACTAGGTCTTACAAATAAGTGGTCGTTTAATTACACAAACAAAGAGGCTATTTTAAGTTGCAAAGAAAATTACTCTTTTCCTTTCTTCTTATCTCAAATAGAGAAGCTATTTGCCTGTTTCTTCCTTCCACTAATTCATTCTCCTGGAAGCTCTTTGACCTGCTTTTGTAAGTCCCAAAGACTTGGGGAGAAGTTTAAAAGTGATAAATAACTTTCATGATACACGGTTTGCTCAAATTCTTTGTGGTTTCCATTTTGAAACCAGAGGCTTCCAGTATCACTGCAGAAACTGGACCTATTTCGTGTTGGGTTTTAATATTTATTTATTCTTGAAAGGAAGAGCGAGTGAGGGAGAGGCAGAGAGAGAGAGGGAGACACAGAATCTGAAGCAGGCTCCAGGCTCCCAAGCCTTCAGCACAGAGCCCGACGCTGGGCTCGAGCCCACGGACCGCGAGACCACGACCCGAGCTGATGTCAGATGCTCAACTGACTGAGCCGCCCAGGCGTCCCTTCTTTATCCTTATTTAAATTTAAATTGTAGTTAGTTAATATACAGTGTAATATTGGTTTCAGAAGTAGAATTCAGCGATTCATCACTTACATACAACACCCAGGGCTCATCACAAGTCCTTCACCCATCTAACTGAGATCGTTTATTTTTAAAAACAAAGGCTCATCACAAGTCCTTCACCCATCTAACTGAGATCCTTTGTTTTAAAAACAGAGGATCATTTATTTTAAAAAGGCTTTGATCGGTTTTGACAAATGCATGGCAGAGAGCATTTTTATCACCTCAAGAAGCTCTCTTGTGCCCTGTCCCAGAAAGCCAATGCCTCACACACACCAAACAACCTCTGATCTGATTTCTACCAAAATAGTTTAGTCTTTTCTCTTTAGAATACCATGTGGTGTATATTTGTGTGTGCATTTGACTCTACTCACTTATCATATCCATGCTGTTGGTTCCTTGAGTTATGACCAGGGAGGCCCATCTCTAGAAACTCAGCTACAAAGCTAGAGAAAACAAAACGAGGAAGAAGGGGCACAGGCTGACACGGTACGAGGTATGGAAATAAAGAGCTCTATGAATTTATTTCAAGGAGTTTTTTATTAGTTCCTTTTTTTCTGAATAGTATTATATAGTCTATTATATCGCTATACCAGGGTTTGTTTATGCGTTGATAGACGTTTGAGTTATTTCCAACTTCAGGGAATTACAAAAAAAAAAAAAACAAAACACCCTATAAACATTCATGTATCTGTCTTTGTGTGGATATGTGTTTTAATTGCCCTTGAGTATATACTGAGGAGGGAAATGACTGGCCATATGGTAGGTATATGCTAAATTCTCGAGAAATTGCCAAATAACCAATGTGGTTGTAAAATTTTACGTTGCTATTGGAAACGAATGATAGTTCTAATTGCTGCACATCTTTGCCAACACTTGGTATTGTCAGGTCTTTTTTAAAAAATGTTATCCAGGGGCGCCTGGGTGACTCAGTCGTTTTAAGTGTCCAACTTCTGCTCAGGTCATGATCCCACAGCTCATAGGTTCGAGCCCCGCGTTGGACTCCGCACTGTTGGTGTGGAACTTGCTTGGGATTCTTTCTCTCTCCCTCTCTCTCTGCCCCTCCCTGACTCACACTTTCTCTCCCTCTCTCTCAGAATAAATAAATAAGCTTAAAAAAATAAAGGAAAGAATCTGCCAGTGCAGCGTTGCTGAATGTAGACAGCTCCTAGCTGCCTGTAGCTCTCTATCTGCATAAAAAGCTGAAGAGACTTTTAAGGAGGATTTTGATCATGCAGATTTATCTCCTCAAATGATGACTTTAAGGGTCAAGGGCTCTTACCTAAGGGTGAGGCTTCTTCATTCCTGGCTGAATGTGTGATCCAGAGATTAGTAGAAAGCATCAGACAGAAAACGGAGGACAGGGGCACCTGGGTGGCTCAGTCGGTTAAGCGTCCAACTTCAGCTCAGGTCATGATCTCATGGTTCGTGGGTTCAAGCTCCACTGCGGACTCTCTGCTGACAGCTCAGAGCCTGGAGCCCGTTTCGGATTCTAGGTCTCCCTCTCTCTCTGCCTCTCCCCTGTTCACGCTCTGTCTCTCTCTCTCTCTCAAAAAAAAAAACATGTTAAAAAAAAAAAAAGAAAATGGAGGACAGAGAGCGTGGGTTTGTTGACCTGATATAAGACCTTGGAAAGGGTAGAAAATGGTATTTTTGAGTAGAAAATGGCATTATCTTCCTTTCCTTTTTATGTATTACTCTAATTTGGCTTCCCAGGGACTTTTAGCAAATATTATATATTAAAGTAATATAATGAATTTGCAAATAAAAACTTAAAATTACAATCATTTTCAAACACCACGCTTCTAGCTAAATCACTCTTTACACGGGATGTACTCTGTCCACTTATATTTGGTTATCTATTCTGGGTGATCCACACCAGAATCCAACCCAGTTTTCCAGTGAATGTGCCGAGGTATTCCCTCCTCTCCTCTGCTATATGGCGGACGTGGCTCCGATGACTGGGTGACGTCCTGTACTTGCATCCCCTGGGTGCTGCTGGGAGATGGGTCCCACGCCCAGCTCGACTCCATTCTCCTAGAGATACACCTAGGGCCCCGCTAGATTCCGGGGAAGGCTTGTGCATGCAGAAGACCTTTCTACCACCGTGTTTCTCCAAATGGGTGCACATATTTTTAAGGGGGCTTAGGGAAAGGACAGCTAACAAACTGAGCACCTACTAGAGGCCTGGCATGGGCCTAAATGTCTGACACTTAGGACAGTGCCTTAACTCATGCCGTCCTCACACCAAAGTCCTAGGAGATGGGTGCCATTATTGTCTCCTCTCACACTGGAGGAAACAGGCCACTGTCTACCTCCCCGTGGTTTTGAATAATTAGCCCTGGGCTCTTCCTTCTGCATTCTCACATAGCAAAAGTCACTTGTGTTTTTGTTTCTCCCCCCTACAACAGAAACCACTTAGACTGCCATGAACCAAGCGTCTGGTTAGTGAAGCACAATCTTTTCTCAAGGCGGGGGATCTTGCTTTCACTCACTGCATGGCGACATCATTCTTGGTCTGGCTGTATTTTAGGAGGCAGGATCAGAGATATTTGCAGCGTGATTCCAAAGCCTTGACCTTCGGTGTCCCAACTTGCACGATACATTCCCGAGGAAGCTTCAATCAGGGAATTCGGTTCTTCAAACAAACAAAAAAAATCATTTAAAGAATTTATACCATACCTCAGCTCCATCCTCCTTGGGTAGTATATTCATTGCGCCATTATCCTATTTCCCTCTGTTGTCACGAACTTTGCTGATGGCTCGACTTCTACTTTTGGCTCCTGCATGACCTTGGCAAGGCCTCACACCTCCATGCATCTCAAGTTTCCTCACCTGTAAAATGAGAAAACCCTCTGCTCCTTTGCACGGCCGCTAAGGCTGCATTAGGACGCTGTCGGTTCTTTAAGCTGCTGAGAGAGATAAAAATGCCCCATGAGTGTTAAATGGCAAGCAGCTCTGAGCTTGTCATGCTGAAGCGCTCAAGACTCTTCATTAGCTCCCCTCTGCCCTTTTGACAGAGTCAGAATTCTTGGCATTCTTACAAGGCCCTCAGCCACTGACCCGCTCAGCCCCTGGCCTCATCTTTCACTCAGCTCTCTGAAACAACCTTTGAGCTTCTGCAACATCACCTGGGTCCCCTCCCCCAGGCTCTGGAACCTTCCACACACTCTGCTATCTGGTCAGAATCCCCTCTCCTCTGTCCACGTTTTTAAATTTTTTTTTTTTAACGTTTATTTATTTTTGAGACAGAGAGAGACAGAGCATGAATGGGGGAGGGGCAGAGAGAGAGGGAGACACAGAATCTGAAACAGGCTCCAGGCTCTGAGCTGTCAGCACAGAGCCCGACGCGGGGCTCGAACCCACGGACTGTGAGATCATGACCTGAGCCGAAGTCAGACGCTTAACCGAGGCGCCCCTGTCCACGTTTTTAAACACTATGGTTTTTTTTTTTTTCCAAAAATGTCTAATGTTTATTTACTTTTGAGAGAGAGAGAGCGTGAGCCGGGGAGCGGCAGACAGAGAGAGGGAGACACAGAATTCGAAGCAGGCTCCAGGCTCTGAGCATAGAGCCTGATGCAGGGCTCGAACCCACGGACTGGGAGATCATGACCTGAGTTGAAGTCAGACGCTTAACTGACTGAGCCATCCAGGCACCCCTCCTCTGTCCACATTTGAGGGACCACCTCCTATTCACTGGGCTCAGCCTTGATGTCACTTCTCCGGGATTTGTTCACCCCAGGTCCGGCACAGTGCCTATAAACAGTGTTTTCACAGCCACTTTGCTCTCCTATATGCCTTCACTTGGCCATGGATTCCAATGATCTTTATTGAATCCCCTGCACCTATACATGGCTGGGGCTCCATAAATGTTATTGAATTATAGAATGAATACAGGAATGAGTGTAATTTCGGGAAAGGGCGGGCCGTTGCAATTTCTCCCAAGAGAGAAAAAGACGAGAGCTCCATAAATGGACTCCTTAAGTGTCCATTTTTGTGAGCCTGGCAAACTATCTGGAAAGAAAGGAGGAGGCTCGGGGCAGACGTGAAGGGAACCTGAATCATAACATGCATGGCAGCGAAACTAGGAATCCAGTGGATGTTTGTCTGAATGCCAAGGGCAGACTGTGCTGAGGTCCACTGTGTAGGCCGTGCCATGTGGCAGGAGATCGTTCGGTGGGAAAGCCATGCGGTCACACCCGTGAACCTGAAAGATGGCCCACACCTGAGAACAAGGCCATCCCATCATCCACCATGTGGTTTCTTTGGTTTGGACTGGATCCTATCATAAAGGAATCATTGTCGGTGACAGTCAGGTGGCCCTTCGCTCCTTAACAAGACTGATAAAACCTTACTTGTTCACAAGACAGGAGGCTACACAGAAATGAATACCATCTCTCGAAGTCCAAGCCAAATTCTTTCCACCAGGAGAGCCTCTCCTGCAAAGCTGTGCCCAGTCCGACCAGTCCCTCCCTCCCTTATTCGCTTAACGAATCGCTGTGCTTGACTATCTCTTCTCGAAATATTATTTCAGCCTTCATTCTTTTTTTTTTTTTTAATTTTTTTTTTCAACATTTTTATTTATTTTTGGGACAGAGAGAGACAGAGCATGAATGGGGGAGGGGCAGAGAGAGAGGGAGACACAGAATCGGAAACAGGCTCCAGGCTCCGAGCCATCAGCCCAGAGCCCGACGCGGGGCTCGAACTCACGGACCGCGAGATCGTGACCTGGCTGAAGTCAGACGCTTAACCGACTGCGCCACCCAGGCGCCCCTCAGCCTTCATTCTTAAGTCACTAATCCGTTCATGTTTTAGTTGGCCACTCGGTGATAAGGGAGTTGATTTAAAATTATAATCACCTCTGGGGCGCCTGGGTGGCTCAGCTGGTTGAGCGTCTGACTCCAGCTCAGGTCATGATCTCATGACTTGTGGGTTCAAGCCCTGCAACAAGCTCCGTGCTGACAGCTCAGAGCCTGGAGCCTGCTTCGGATTCTGTGTCTCCCATTCTCTCTCTCTGCCCCTCCCCCACTGCATTCTCTCTCTCTCTCTTTCTCTCTCTTTCTCTCTCTCTCACTCTCAAAAATAAACATTTAAAAATAAAATAAAATAAAATAAAATAAAATAAAATAAAATAAAATAAAATAAAATAAAATAAAATAAAGTAAAATAAAATAATAACAATCACCTCTTGAGAGTAAGCATTGCCCAGACTTTTGCTTCTTGCCACAGGAGAGTCCCGGTAAATATTTATTGATCTGATTCAGTTGATTCCTCTCTCTGGCTCAGCACATATGGGTCACAATGGACAGCCCTTTTTCATCTCACTGTTTGGCTTTTTAACAGCCCTTTCTTAAATGAGTCCATTTGCCTGTGTAAAGTGAGGAAAGCTGGGTGGGCGTGAAGAATTTGGCCATTCCCACCCCCTCTCCATGGTCTGGCCATGGGCCCTGCCCGAGTGGCCTCATGTGGTTGAGTTTTGCCAGCTCACTTCAAAGGTCTAGACTTGGGAACAAAAGGCACAAGAGGCCTAGCAGGACGATCCTGCAATGTAGCTGAACGTAAATGCATCTGAGAATGAGGCACAGATTCCCCCCCTCGGCACAGCATGATGCTTCGAGGGCCCTTGGTGCACTTGAAGAAACCCCAGACCCCTTCCTTAGAGCTTTGATGTGCCAGTGTAACTAATACACAGCAGGGCACCGCACCCTGGTTTGCATTTAAGCCGTCCTGTTGAATTTGAGCAAAAGTCTCTTTCCAGGAAAATTAAACAGTAACCACATCACAGGGAAGTCCTCAAGTAGCAGCAAACATCTGTTGCGAGCGGAGTGACAAGCACATGGCCCTAATGGCCCACAGCCCCCGCCGAAGAAGTGCAGATGTCTATTATAAAGGCAGAATTTTGTTTGCAAGATGCTTTTGGTCTGGACTTGTTCTTTGGCTCATGTTAAATGGGGAACTTAGCAACCCATTGAAAGAAGCCACTTTGTCTCTACCCTGTAGGGCCAAATTGTTCCCTTGCTCTTTCTGGCTTCCTGACTGATGAAGTAAGTCTTGGTCTATCTCAGTTGGTTAAGTGGAGCATCGGTAGCATGACCAGCAGCGCACATGCCAGGCCTCCTGTTGCCAGTGGGGCGGTGCAGTCTTTAAATAAAGCCCAGAGTTGGGAGTTCAGACCCGGGTTCTAGTCCCTGCATGGCCGCCGTGAACTGTGTGGTCCTGGGTAAGTCATGACTCTGGCTGCATGTGGATTCACATCCGTAAAAACCAGCAGTGGGACCCAGTGGTGTCTGTGATTTCTTCCAGCCCTACCATGTGGCATTTCCCTCCTGGGCATGTGTCTGGGCTGGAGAATTATTAAATATAAGAAAACCTCATTTAAGATGGCGCCAGGAAACCAGAAGGGGGAGCTCTCACGCCTCAAGTCTTGTCCTTGTCAATTGCAGACCCACCAGAAAGTAACATACCTTGCATTCCCAGCAGGAAAAAGCTTATACTTGACTACCCCAGCAGGGGAGAGAAAGATTTTCTCCACCACCCAGCAACAGCCCAGCCAATGACAGACTGTCACAACTCAGCCAGTGAGAAGCTACTACGAAGCTTCTAGCTCCCAGTTTATTCCAATGGACTTTGTGTTTATAACAGCCCTTCCCTAGCCCCCCTCTTTCCTCTTGTTTGTTTTGCAGGCTTACCTGTGGCTTTGGCGCGCTTTGCACGTCCCAAATGGCGATTCTCTGCTCTTCTCAAATAAACCCGTTTTTGCTGGTGAAATAATGGACAGTTTTATTTTTCACATCAACGTCAGTAAATTTCAACCTCATTCACCCCACTGCGGTGTGGCGTCTGTCCATCCAGAGGTAACACAGAGCTGCAGCAATTATCTTGGACCTTTAGTAAACTTGTTAAATTTTAGTCAGCAAAGAGGGTTAATAAGGCCCCAGAAGCTTGCTCTGAATGGTCTGGTTTTACTGCCTGTCTTGGAGATATTCACAAGGTATTTTTCAGATACATTTCCCTTGTGTGGTGTAGCCTCTGGGAGCAACTCCAGAGCAACAAAAGTAGATGTTACAGAAATGTTAAGTTATTCCAATGCATTGCAGTTTTTCTGCAACCATGCATGAGGCACATCCCAGAAATACAGAAAGGAATGAAGCAGAAGAATTTTCCCATCCGCTCGATCCTTGCTCATGCAGACATAGCCAGGTAAATGACTCTGTGACCTCCCACCCCAGATACTCTCGATATCCGTGTCGCTGGGGTAAATGCATGTCCACATCCGCTGGTCCTAAACCAAGGGTGAAAATGTTTGAAATCTCAGCCCCTTGAAGATTCTGCTGGGGCCCTTTAATGACCCAAGCAATATTTAGCGGGTAGTTTCCATTAAAATGGAAGGTGGTGGTTTGTAGTCGTTTTTCATCGGCTACCACAAATTCCAAGGCTCCCCCGATGTTCTTGCTTTTGGAGATTCTAATTACAGTGTCTGCATTTGGGAGATTCTGACTGCAGTGTCTGCCTTTCCTAATACCCTTGAAGAGTCTTTGGGGCCTAAAGGTGACATCGAGGTCAAATCTTTTTGCTGCCATGAGCCCAGTCAGGGAGTCAAGGAGGAATTGCTCACATGGCACCGGTTCTTCCCTCCTTTCTGATCCGTATTTTGATTTAGTGAACGGCTTGGAAGCTAAGGATGGTCTTGATTATTACTACCAGCTTCCAGAGACCGAAATGGTGGCTGTAACCCAGTCCACATTGGCCAAGAAAAGAGAGGGCAAGATGGCACACCGTTAGGTTGATCTCTGGTGAATTCTTTTGTTAAGTTTATTTATTTATTTTGAGAGAGAGAGAGGGAGAGAGAGAGAGAGAAAAAAAGCATGAGTGGGGGAGGGGCAGAGAAAGAATGAGAAAGAGAGAATCCCAAGCAGGCTCCACACTGTCAGCACAGAGCCCAACACGGGGCTCGAACCCACAAACTGTGAGATCGTGACCTGAGCCAAAATCAAGAGTTGGATGCTTAACTGACGGAGCCTCCCAGGTGCCTCCGGTCTCTGTTGAATTCTAACCTCATCGATACCCGACGCCATGTCTGTGCCTGGCTTAACAAGTGACAGTGGTGACTTAATCAGTGTCGCAGAGTCTGATCCCATCACCAAGAGGCGCTCTTCTTTTGGAAGAGCATTCCTCCAGCTCTCCCTCGACCTGACGGTCAATGTCATCTTCTGCACCTTCATAGCCACAATAGGGAAAGAGATATCAACTTGCGTAGCCTAGCGAGCCTTGGATGGGGGACGAGGGCTGGAAAGTTCCCTTTGCTATGGGAGTGGTGGCATGTCCTTACTTGCTCTTGCTCCAGGCCTACCACCCACTCTCAGCAGACAATCAAAGCTGCGTGAGTCAGGTTCTCCCCTAAGCCTGAGGGACTGAAGTAGCAATTTACTACATGGAAGTAAATTAGCTCTGGAAGAGCTAATGAACACCTACCATTGCTTGACTCTACTTCCTGATGCAGACTTCCACCCTGTCGTATCTGACTCATGACCTGTCAAGTGCTCTCACATAGCACATTTTAAATAAGTGGTTCCTTATTACCAAGGCAGACGCAAGTTTTCCGAGCAAGGAGAGCAAATACTCTAGTGAGTGCTGGTCACCTTGCTTCAAACGCAAATGGAACACACAATGGATCATTGGATTGGCAGATTTTGCCATCGTTAGGTCAAAAACGCGGATGTATTTGGCCGATTAAATCTAATACCACTCAAGTCAGGAAATTTGAAAAATCAGCTTTCTACCTGACTAAGTCGTCGGGCAAGTTGATTCAAAACAAGCGAATTCCCACTCCTCGGTCGTCACATACAGGATTCCTTTGAGAATTAGACACCTCGTCCCTCAACATCTCTAGTAAAATTCTAAACTCTTGAAGTCGGGCGGCTAGTTTTGTTTGTGCAGAAGTCTTGGAACTTCTCGCCGATCGCGCCGTACCTCAGAGGTGCTCAAAATTAGTTACAGAATGAATGAAAGTGGCACCAGTTTCGCCAACTGGAGTCAATGAAGGCAATGAGTGATTAGAGGTCCGGCCTCATTCACGGATATCCTAGACAGTAACCGACATGATGTATGTATTAGTCAGGCTTCTCCAGAGAAACAGACCCGCCAGGAGGTGTGTAGACAGGTTTATTTTAAGGAATTGGCTCATGTGACTGGGAGGGCTGGCAAGTCTGGGATCTGTGGAGCAGACCAGCAGGCTGGAGACCCAGGGGACGTTTTGAAGCTGCCTGGATCCGAAGACTCTCCGGAGGTGGGATTTCTTCTTCCTCGGAGAACCTCAGTCTTTCCTCTCAAAGCCTTCAGCGGATCGGACGGGGTCCACCAGGGTCCATCTGCTTTACTCGAAGCCAACGGATTTAAATATTGATGTCATCTAAAGAAAAAAAAAATGCCTTCGCAGCAACATCTGGAGTTTCGCCGGAGCTATCCGATGCCACAGCCTGGCTAAGCTGACAGCTGGAATCAACCATCATCACGTGCTCCGGGTTGCAGGGTGGAATGCTTAGATGAGAAGGATCTCTCCGCCAACGACAAAGCGTCCGCCTTCAGAGCAGCGGTTCTCAAACCTTAATGTACATCAGAAGGACCAGGAAGCATAATAAAGATGCAGATTTCTGGACCCCCCTCCAAGACAGTCTTCCTCAGAAGCTCGCAGCTGGGGTCCACACACTGAAGCATTCCGGGGTACTCTGATAAAGAAAGACACTTCTGCAAGGTATGCCCGGTGGAACGCCACGCCATAGAGTCATTTTGTTATCTTAGTGACCTCTCAATGCTCCTAAATTCCCTTTTAAATTACCACCAGGAAAACAAAACCACAGAATATTCTCCGTTGCTGGTTAATAAAGTGAAAAGCACTTTAAAACATTGGTGCATCGGTTTGCTAGCCCTGCCCTGACAAAGTACTGCCCACTGGGTGGCTTAAAAAGCAGAAAGTTATTGTCTCACAGTTCTGGAGGTCAAACGTTCAAGGCCAAGATGTCAGCAAGGTCAGTATCCTTTGAGGGCTGTGAGGGAAGGAGCTCTCTTGGGTGAGAGAAGCATCGCTCTGATTTGTCTTCATTGTCACAGGACATTCTCGTGTGTGTGTGTGTGTGTGTGTGTGTGTGTGTGTCCAAGTTTTCTCTTTTTATAAGGACATACATCATATCCCAGTAGTGCCTGCTGTAATAACCTCTTCTTAACTAACTACATCTGCAATGACCCTGTTTTCAAATACGGTCACACTCTGAGGGGGTTAGGTCTTTAACATAGGAGGTTTTTGGAGACAGAGGGACACACTTCAATCCGTAACAATAATAATCGTGTTGGACCAATTACCCTAAGCTGTGTCCAATAAATATTGGAAGCCACATCTGTAGGAGATGACACAAAGAAAGGATTAAAGGTCCCTCCGTGGTGTAGGGTGTGGGGTGTGGAGTTCTCCATCATCTCTTTAGATTCTTTGTTTGGATTGTTTCTTTGAGGTCTTAGTCATCCCAGAGCTAGGTACTAAGAGAAAACCCTAGAGTCCTTCTCTAGAGATATTTCCCATGCAAGATGTGTACGGATTAGGCCAGTCCTGCTCTAAATCTTAGAGACAAACTCTTCCCTCTTTTTCCTGGAAACGCCCTTCCTACATTCGCCCTTGGCACATCAACAAGCTTGCAAACAGAGGTGGAGAAAGGTGCCAACGTGGTCTGAATGTCCTAGGCGGCGCGAAAAGAGAAAAATCAAATACAGGTTTAGAGATTGAGAGGAAACAAAATCAATATGTCATTGCTCACAGGGAACACGATTGTGCATGTAGGAAACCCAAAGGCAGCTACAGCTAAAATACCAGAATTGAGAGAGAATTTAGCAAGGTCAGTGAATGTAACATCAATTGTCTTTCTGCAATAAGCAATTTGAAAATAAACCTGTAAAAATGATATCATTTCTAGCAGGATCAAAGCATCACAGACCTAGGAATAAATGTAATGAAAGATGACACGACCCCACATTATTAGGGGAAATTAATGAGGATCTAAATAAATGGAGAAACAAACCAAGTTCACGAAGCAGAAGATGCACTATTGTAAATAGGTGGACTTTTTCCAAAAAAACATTTTTTTTCCTTGCAGAACGAAAGTAATCTGGAACAACATTACAATAGGATTTTGTGAAATTTTGCCAACTGGTTCTAAAATTTGTCTGAAAATACATTTGGCCAATAATAGTTAAGGCAATCTTGGGGAAGAACAAAGTAGAACTCTCCCCGCTGGGTTTTGAGAATCACTGGGGACCACAGGAAGTTAGGAGGGTGGTATTCAGGCAAGGAGAGACAAACACACTGACAAACCTGGGAAGAGAATGCAGAAACCGACCCACTCATACGTGGACACTTGGTTTACGGCCAGATGCCACTGCAGAGCGCTGGGGAAAGGGTGGTTTTTTCAATAAATGGTGAAGGATCAAATACATATCTCTGTGGGAAAAGGGGAACTTGATTCTGACCTCACATCCCACACAGAAATCAGCTCCAGGTGAATTTTAGAACTCAATATGAAAGTTAAAACAATAAAATTTCCACAAGCTAACATAGGAAAATATCATCAGCACATCGAGATATGGAAAGATTTGTCAGGCAGGGTACAAAAAAAAAACCAAAAACAAACAAAAACAAAACCCCAGACCAGAACAAAATCCCACCAACCATAAAGAAGAGATAGAGAAATTATAATGACTACACTAAAATCCAAAACTTCTATTTATCAAAGACACAATTAAAAAAAAAATATGACAAGGCCAGCCATCTAGCAAGAGAATATAACTGCAACAAAGTGTTCTCCTCCGGAGGTTATTAAATAATTAAGGAAAAAGACAGTCTGCTGAGTACAAAAATAGGGAAGCGCCTTGAACAGGTAACTCATAAAAGAAGATCTCCGAATGGCTAATAAAGATTTGAGAAATTGTTCAACCTTATTAGTAATCTGAAAAGTGCAGATTAAGACTATAGCAAGATGCCTTTACACACTGCCATTTATTTTTTTTTTTAATTTTTAAATGTTTATTTTTGAGAAAGACAGCCTGAACGGGGGAGGGGCGGAGAGAGGGTGACAGATCAGAACCGTGCTCTGCACTGACAGCAGACAGCCTGATGCGGGGCTTGAACTCATGAACCTTGAGATCATGACCTGAGCTGAAGTCGGACTCTCAACCGACTGAGCCACCCAGGTGCCCCACACTGCCATTTAGACATTCAAAATGGTAAAGACAGATGCTACCAAGTATTTGCCAAGATATGGAGCAACTCAAACTCTCACATGCTATCAATTGGGAGGGTAAGTTGGTACAACCCTTGGACACGATTTAGCATTATTCACTGAAGTTTGATAAGCTCATGGCCAATGCCAGCAATTCCGTGTGTGTGTGCATGTGTGTGTGTATAAAGACTTGTCAAAGAATCATCATGGTAATGCGACTAGCACTGGCCAAGAGCTAAAACAACCTAAAGGTTTGTCAACGAAATAGCCAGATAAATAACCTCTGGTACATATTTGTACAATGAAATACCATAAAGCAGTGCGAATAAACAAACATTTGTTGCTACATTTAACAACATGGAAGAATTTCAGTTTTTATGTCAAGTGAAATGAATGAAGTGAAAGTCTTCGTAGAGTAGAATGCCATGTATGTGAAGTTCAAAAGCAGGCAAAATTAAACTCTGGTGTTTGAGTCAGAATTGCTGCTACCTTTGGAGAGGAGAGGAAGGCAGGGCTGGTGAGGGACTCTTGGTTTTATTTCTTGATATGGGTGGTGGTGGCAAGGTGTATTAAATTGGATCTTACTCATCCAGCCCCATATTATGGTAGCATGTTACACTTTCACAAAAAGAACTTCTAAATTCCTTAGATTATTTGGTAGAAAAAAGTTGAGGAAACCTGAAATAGCAAATAAAATAACAAAGAAACTGTAAAAATAGAAAAAGCTTTGAAAGCTGAAAGACTAATCTTGAGACCCACATCCAAGCACTAAGAGTTTCAGAAAAAGGTTTCAGAGGAAAAATGGAGGAGGGAATTATCCAAGAAATAATCCAATATGACTCCCAAGAACTGAAATTCAAAGTAGCCTCCTGATGCCCACTTAAACGGATGAAAAAAGTAACTACACCAAGGCACGTCATTTCAGAATACTGCGGACAGAGAGTAGACACTAAAATCTTTCAAAGAGAAAGATGGGGAATGGTTGCCACAAGTCCATGAACCTTAAATTTTGTTTTAAATTTTTTAACATTTATTTATTTTCTAGGAAGAGAGAGAGAGCGTGTGAGCAGGGGAGGGGCAGAGAGAGAGGGAGACACAGAATCTGAAACAGGCTCCAGGCTCTGAGCTGTCAGCATGGAGCCCGACGCGGGGCTCGAGCTCACCAACCGCCAGATCATGACCTGAGTTGAAGAAGTCGGACACTTAACTGACTGAGCCACCCAGGCGCCCCAATGTTTATTTATTTATTTTGAGAGAGAGAGAGAGAGAGAGAGAGAGAGAGCACGAGCAGGGGAGGGGCAGAGAGAGAGGGAGAGAGAGAATCCCAAGCAGACTCTACACTGCCAGCCCAGAGCCTGACGGGGGGCTCGAACCCACGAACCGAGAGATCGTGACCTGAGCCAAAACCGAGAGTCGGACACCTAACTGACTCATCCACCCAGGTACCCCAAGCCCCTGTTCCTTTATTAGTGCTGAGCCAAACCATTGCAGTAGACTTTGATGGAAATCCTGTTAAAGCAATCTATTTTTAATCTTAGCATCTCCTGGAGGTCTGCTTTAGGCATGCGACTCAGCATACGGCTGGAAGCCCGCCCCCACGGTCTTCCTTGCTGCGGAAGTACGGATGTTTTCTGCAAGTTTGCAAAGACCACCATCTGCATTCTTGGGTGTGGCTTGCTGCTTTCATTTTCCACAATCCCTTTCCTCTTCCCCAGCGCTGTCTCAACGCTCTTCTTCTTGTGTGCAGCCTCCTGCCTTTGTTTGGTTTCTGCACCAAGTGCCAACCTCAGGTGGGTGGTCTTTTCTTCCTCTTCAGTGGTCTTTTCTGGGCCCCAGTCTCGCAATTTCGTCATGTCCCCCATGAGGACATGTCATGGTGCCTCTTCCCGAACTCTTGTGTCTCTCGGGGGTCCTCCAGTTTGGCCGAGCTTCCTCTGGATCTGGCTCATCTTCCTACAACCCCAAGTCGGTCCAGTGGAGGGGGGGAAAGTCTTCCAGTAGTGCTGGCCCCGTAGTCCAGCTGTGGCGGTAAAGACCTTTTTAGACATACGAGATCTCGGAAAACAAAGACGAAAAAACCCAACACAGCAGAAAACCCTCCCTTGTGCATTTCCTTGAGAAGCATCACATGTACTCGTTGAAAACAGAGAAATAAATCCAGGAGAAAGATGTTGACTTCATAGAGCGGGAATCCAGCAAGAGAGAAATGAAGCACTCAGCAGGAAACGCCAAAGAGCGATCACGAGCCGCTGGTTTTAAGAGCAGACTCTGAGGGGCGCCTGGGTGGCGCAGTCGGTTAAGCGTCGGACTTCAGCCAGGTCACGATCTCGCGGTCCGTGAGTTCGAGCCCCGCGTCAGACTCTGGGCTGATGGCTGGCTCGGAGCCTGGAGCCTGTTTCCGATTCTGTCTCCCTCTCTCTCTGCCCCTCCCCCGTTCATGCTCTGTCTCTCTCTGTCCCAAAAATAGACGTTGAAAAAAAAAAAAAAAAAAAAGCAGACTCCAAGAGCAACCTCCGCACGTGGGCAGGGTGGCCAAGGGGTCCAGAAGGAAGGTCTCCGAGAAAAAGAATGAAACTGATAGATTGCCTCTTTTACAGTATTCAGGCCGATGTATACATCCAGCAGTGATATTTACTACCCCCGGGGAAAGCATAATTTGTGCAAGGAAGGAAGCGTAATCAGAGTTCGATAAACAGCTAAGCTGCAAATATTTACAGGTTCATCATATAAACACGAAGTCTGAAGATTATTATGCAACGGAATTGGGTGGAAGGGCACATGGATGTGGAAGGCGGTGGCATTCTCCTGGGGAAAGTGGCCCGTCTCCTTACCAAAGCCGCAGCTGAACCAGCAAGAGTCCTTCACACTCAGCATCCAGCCATGCAGCGTTTTTAAGCGGCTAGAGGACAGATGTTATTGAGCCACCTACCCTTGGTAAATGGAATCTGGGCAGCCTTGAAACCCAGCTCTAAACTTCCCTCTGAATCCCCTTCCCACCCTGTGAGTCTCCTCTTCTGACATCAGGCTATGAGCTATGAGATGGTGAGAATTCGTCTTTTCTCTTTGCTTTCGCCTTCCCAAATCTACACTCCTGCTTTACCTGCACGAATTGTACACTCAGTGCCGACACCTTTTACAAATGTCCTTTACTAGGTAAATGTGCATACATCCTGGGTGTTCTTTGTTCTTCGTTTGAGAGATTCTATTTTGTGAACTCTTCCCAAGCTGTTTGGTACGACCAGGTAAATGAATGAAGCCGTTCTTCTTACTGTCACCCAACAGCCGTGAGAGCAAGAGAGGAGCCCAGTTTTGCTGGAATGTGAAGGTGACTGGGGTGTGGTTTCTGCTCCTTCTTACTGAAAGTAGTTGTTAACTGTTTTCTGACTCAGTTTACCATTCCTTTTCCCTGATAGGTTTGGAGTTCCTCAAGGGCATAAACATTATTTTATTCATCTTTAGTTTTCCCTTTAATGCCTATCAAATTGCCCATAATGCAGCAACTGCTCAAAAATATTTCTTTATGACTTGGCAAATTAACTGAGTAAAGTCAGTCCCCTGGGGAGTAACATGACTATAACCCTCCACCCCCACACCATGTTCTGAAGGGCAGAATCTGAGGGTTCCCTTGTCTTTTGCTGATTAAGTTCTCTATTGATTTTTGCCCTTCCTTAACTCTATGCCACGTACGTTCTCTGTTGATTTATTTGTTCCCTCCATGCTCTGGGTCCCATTCATTCCTTTGAAAATTGCCTCAAAGCTGTGGTCCCCGGGCCTGTGGTAATAGCTCCCATTATATAAAAGGATATCGTAAAAGTACCTAAAAATGTTTAGAACAATAACAGTTTAAATTCCCACCCATTAAATATTAAATAAATAAAGCATGTTTAATTTGGGTGGAGGGAACTGGAGAGGAAGTTACAGAATCAAATAAACAGCAGGATGTTGCAACTTCCAGAAAGTTGGGAAATGCTTGCCCCAGAGGACCAGAAATAAACCCGTGTCCTTTTATTAGGACTGGGCCCAACAGTCTGTAGCAGATCCTGATAGAAATAAATCTTGTTAAGGCAATATTTATTTTGCAATTGTTTTTAGCAATCCTAAATTGGCTTTAATGTGGTTGCAGTTGTCCATCCACGGTCCGCTCGGATTTTGTCACAGCGGTTTAAAAGCAAAGCAAATGGGGCGCCTGGGTGGCTCATTTGGTGAAGCATCTGACTTGGGCTCAGGTCGTGATCTCATAGATCATGGGTTCGAGTCCCGTGTCGGGCTCTGTGCTGCCGGCTCAGAGCCTGGAGCCTGCTTTGGATTCTGTCTCCCTATCTGTCTGTCCCTCCCCTGCGCACACTCTGTCTCTCTCACTCTCTCTCAAAAATAAATAAACATTGAAAAAATTTTTCAAGAAGCGGCCTCACGGTTCAAGCGGTCATTGTAACAATACCCAGAAGAGTTAGTTCCAAAATTCAGTTAGTCTGACGCCAACAAAAGGTTCTTGGAAAATGACTGAACTTTTTTCTACCATATCGGAAAATTTGGAAACCATCCGTCCTATTGTTCTTCATCTGTGGTGACACTCAAGAGTAGATCAGGACCCACTTTTTCTCTGTTGTCAACATCTGCAATAAAACAACATCGTTTATCTCCTCTGCAGTTTTTATTGATCGACTGATTATCTTCTATTATTATTATTATTTTTTTTAAGTAGGCTTCTTGCCCAGCATGGAGCCCAATGAGGGCCTTGAACTCACCACCCTGAATCAAGACCTGAGCTGAGATCGAGTCAGACACATAATCGACGGAGCCACCCAGGTACCCCCAATTATTTTTATTTTTTGAAGTGTCTCCCACTCTCCCAAACTCCATTATCTGAGAACTTTAGAGCTGCTGCCGCTGCCACCACTCACACAGCAGTGGGACCAGTGCCGCCATTGGCTACATGCTACGCGCATCACAGAAGACCCACTGAGGCATGGATAGTCTCTTCCCGGGCTCGACCACAGTCCCTGCCTCCGGATGTCATTCTAGGTCTTCTGGATATAATCCGAGGAATAGAATACAATCAATCTAAATTACTTAAAAATTTAAGCCACTTTTGGGGGCGCCTGGGTGGCGCAGTCGGTTAAGTGTCCGACTTCAGCCAGGTCACGATCTCGCGGTCCGTGAGTTCGAGCCCCGCATCGGGCTCTGGGCTGATGGCTCGGAGCCTGGAGCCTGTTTCCGATTCTGTGTCTCCCTCTCTCTCTGCCCCTCCCCCATTCATGCTCTGTCTCTCTCTGTCCCAAAAATAAATAAACGTTGAAAAAAAATTAAAAAAAAAAATTTAAGCCACTTTTGTAGCGCCTCTTTCAATGACTCTGTTGACCTTCGTATCATATTATAACATAATCAACAAATTGGTTGGGCTCAGGTAACCCAGTTTCACTAGTATTATGCTGAACGCAGTTTTCTCTTTTTAAAAGTTGAGTTTAATCCATCAATCAGTCAGCTGGTATGTAGAAAGAGATGATTGTTTTAGATGATTGCGTCTTCTGGATCCTTCCATGGTTTAAGATGTCTTCCTGTTAACCTCACACAGTTTGGCTGTACATAGCGTTCCCTAGTAGCTCTGTTGTTCTGGAAGGGAATGATGAAGTCCTTTGCAGACAGGACTTTTATTCTGTTTCCTCAGGTATTCTGGGCTGGATATATAAATATTTTTTACTTTATGCCTGAAATTCAAATTCTTCCCCTTTCCTTTATTTTTCTATAGTACTCAGTAAGCCTTTTGATACTGGTAAGCCTTTCCTTTGTTCTGAAAGCTTTCTTCGAATCATTAATTGTCTCTTTTCTTACGTTTACTTTCTTTTCTTCTTCTGGGATTCCTCTGCATAGCTTGCATTTTACTCTTCAGCTCTGTATTAGTTTTTTCCTTTCTGCGGGTATGTGTACTGGTGGTGTTTCTCCTTCTGGGTTTCTAGTCACTTAGTTGATGTTCTAGAACACCATACCAGCGTTGTGCCACCTTCCCTGGGGTTCTCTGTGTCACTGTCATACTTACCGTCTCCATTCAGCGTTTTATGGTTTAAAAAAATTTTTTTTTCAACGTTTTTTATTTATTTTTGGGACAGAGAGAGACAGAGCATGAACGGGGGAGGGGCAGAGAGAGAGGGAGACACAGAATCGGAAACAGGCTCCAGGCTCTGAGCCATCAGCCCAGAGCCTGACGCGGGGCTCGAACTCACGGACCGTGAGATCGTGACCTGGCTGAAGTCGGACGCTTAACTGACTGCGCCACCCAGGCGCCCCCAGCGTTTTATGATTTTAAAAAGTTGTCTTCTCTAGGTTTACAGATGGAAAGTTCTGTTACGTCTTTTGAAAATTCGCATTTGAAAATTTCCAACTTTTTTCTTGTGTCTCTTACAAGTGGCATCTTCAGAAAACTTTATTTCTAACTCCTGGGAATGTGCCTCTGCACTTTAACTGCATTATCTCTCAGGGTGTCGGGTGGGTTTTCCACTCGGTCACTCTGAGAGAAAGGTCTACGTTTGTTCAAGTCCCTGTCTACATGTGTGAGGCGCCACGTTCAAAATCATTAGGCCCAGATACGGGGAGGAAGGAAGAGACACATTTTTCTAGAATTTTCCTTTGTCAGGTCAGAGACCGCCATCCTTCAATTTCCCAACTTCATCCTTATGAAATTCAGCGATAAGGTGTCTCAACTCGGGCCAGTGTTGACTGAGAACAAGGCCGCTCTCAGAGGGAGCAACCCATCCTGAAGAGGCACAGGTAAAGGGAGTGATCCGATTCTGGATATACTTTGCCATGATTTGTTTTAATGTTCATTAATTTATTTTTGAGAGAGAGTGAGAACACGCACACGAATGGGGGAAGGGCAGAGAGGTAGAGAGAACCCCAAGCAAGCTCTGCACTGTCAGCACAGAGCTCGACACGGGGCTTGATCTTACAAACTGTGATATCATGACCTGAGATGAGACCAAGAGTCGGACGCTTAACCAACTGGGCCACCCAGGTGCCCCCGATTCTGGATATAATTTGAAACAGAATAGACAGGATTTGCTCATGTCTGGGGAGTGGAGAATGGGAAAATGGAGACTCTAGAATTATTTATCTGAGCAACCTGAAGAATGTACTTGCCATTTGCCGAGATGGGGAAGGACTATGGGAGAGAACACGTTTATGGAGAAAAATCAAGAGTCTGGCTTCGAGCATGGCAAATTTGACAGGTTTATAGACCCTCCGGGGAAATGTCAAGTATGTGGGTGTGGAATTCAGAAGGCAGGTCCAAGATGGAACCATAAATAGGGATGTCTTCCTTCCATATATACGTTTATTGTTTTTTTTATTATTAAAAAAACTTTTAATGTTTACTTACTGAGAGCGAGAGAGAATTCCAAGCAGGCTCTTTCCTGTCAGTGCAGAGCAACCTGACAAGGGGCTCAATTTCATGAATCGTGAGGTTGTGACCTGAGCTGAAATCAAGAGTGGGACACTTAACTGACTGAGCCACCCAGGTGCCCCCTATATATGCCTTTAAAGCCAGGGGACAGGAAGTGAGCGTAGAAAGGACAAAAGAATCTTTCTTTAAACGACTCTAACAGGGGACTCTCCTAGACAGCCAGTGCTTAGAAGTTGGGAAAAGGAGGGGAAACCAGCAACTGTGAGAGGCTAAGAAGCAACGGGGGACCACGAGACACAGTGTCCTCGAGGCCCAGGAGAGAAAGCTTTTCCAGAAGGCAGGAGCCATCAGAGACAGACTGGTTACCCTGTGGAGAGTGGTCAGGGTAGGTGGTGAGACACCAAGGGGGTAGGTGGGGGAAGCGGCAGGTGCTGTCCCCGCTCTGAGGCATGGAGCTGGAAAGGGAGGCCAAGAAAAGACTGGCAGTGGGGAGAGGCCGAGGCCCCAGCGTGCTTCCTGCAGTCCCTGCCGTCAACATAAGAGCTGTGGAGGACATTACAGATGGCAGCCAGGTGCATATTGAGAGCAGAGATGACTGAAAAAGCGTGTCCTTGGAACAGAGGGCTTGGGGCTCTGCACCCGGGACACACAGAAGGGGGCAAAGGCCGGCCAAGTGGTGCTTTCCCAGAGACACGTGTGGACGTTCTCTTCTGTTCCTCCATTTTCTCAGGGAAATGGAAACGAGGACAAGGAGAGGGGAGGGGCCGAGGGAGGCGGAAGAGGGAGGGAGTGGGCCCCGCGAGTTCTGATGCTCCCTCAGTCCCTCCTTCGAGAGCCTGTCTTTGCTTCTTTATTAAAAACAGTCTTTATGAGCTGGGTCTTCACGGGGTGATGATTTCCAGAAAGTTCCCGCTCGCTCATGTACTTTGCAAAATGCTGCCACTTAACGAGTTAACGGACTTACTCCTGACGTGGCCGATGTGGGCTGTGCTTTTGTGATGAGAGTGGTATTTGGAGCCCTAGTTGGAGGAAGAATCCATTCAATTCGGTAAGTCAGCTCAGCAACTGTTCACGGAGTGCCACGTGCTGGGCACCCCGGCCCCGCGTCCCGCTGCGGGCCACTCCGCACACAGTGCTTTCCTTTGCTTTTCTGTGGTGTGGTTAAACCCCCTGGGAGCAGTAGCTGTCACCGTGCTCTTCACTATACTTTCTGCTCAACCAACATCTACCCAGGTCACCTGGGCTCCAGGGACAGAGGCAAGAATACCCTGTTGTCATGTGTGCTTTGGAGGACCATTGGCCTCTGGGGCTGCACCGGGGGGGGGGGGGGTGGGAAGGAGAGAAAGAAAGGAAATCGGCTTAGGTGACTTCTCCCCATTTTGTTCCTGGCTGGTTTTCTAGTCGGTGGGAGGCTTCACGTCATGGCTCCAAGAGAAATAGAGCTTCAGGGGCACCTGGGTGGCTCAGTCAGTTAAGCTTTGAACTCTTGGTTTCAGCTCAGGTCATGATCTCACGGTTCGTGGGTTCAGGCCCTGTGTGGGGCTCTATGCTGACAGGGAGAAGCCTGCTTGGGATTCTCTCTCTCCCTCTCTCTCTCTGCCCCTACCCAACTCGTGCTCCCTCTTGCTCTGTCTCTCTCAAAATAAATGTAAAAAAAGAGAGAAATAGAGCTTCCACTGCTCTCTATATTAAAGCCTCGATGACAAATTTAGTCAGAGACTTAAAAAGCACCATTTAAAAAACTAGACTGTAGAGACATGATTCGTGTCGTTTTGTACTTATGACTGACTGCCTGCTGCCATGCAGAAAGCACGAAACAGTCTAAAAATGACAGTTTTAGAAAAAGCTACCCTTTTTTTTTCAATGTTTTATTTATTTTTGAGAGGGACAGAGTGTGAGTTGGGGAGGGGCAGAGAGAGAGGTAGACACAGATTCCGAAGCAGGCTCCGGGCTCCGAGCTGTCGGTACAGAGCCTGATGCAGGGCTCGAACTCACGAGGCGTGAGATCATGACCTGAGCCGAAGTTGGATGCCTAACCGACTGAGCCACCCAGGCGCCCCTAGAAAAAGCTATCCTTGATAATATATCCTGTTCTTCATCGCTGAGGTCTGAACGTTGGGGCATTTGAAATTTTTTTTTTTTTTTTTTTTTTTTTTGAGTAATGGTGAGATTGAGCCCAGGGGGAGAGGAGAGGAAGGTAGGGGGAGGGGGGAGGGACAGAAAGAGGAGAAAAACAAGTTGGTCTGTTCGATTAGGGACAAAAACTTTTTGTAAGAGCTGCAAAGAGAAAAAAAAATATGGAAATAATACAAGAGCTGTCGGAAAATGGACTCATCTTGAATTATTAGCAATCATTTAATTTCCTAGTGAAATAACCTTAGTGCAGCCGCCATCATGACTGATACTATTAAGAGGAAAGGAAATATTTAACTTGTAGGCTCCATGCACACTATTTAAAGTTGCCTTTTTAAGTCCAATAACAAAAGGCTGGCAGGAGCAAATTAAAGTACCGGGGCGGGGCAGGGTGGAGAAAAAGAAAATCCAATTTGTGGCTAGATTTTCCACAGAATGATTCTTCTTCCCTATCACCATTCCCCCATCCCCCACCCTGATTTTTTTTTTTTTTTTAAAGAGCATGCTGCTCCCACCCAGGTTTATTCCAAATTCAGCTGTGGTTTTTATCCATTTCAATGTAGATTCCTGAAATGCAAGTTACTCAGCATTAACGAAGAACAAGAAATCCCGGCCCCCAAATTATCTATGAAATCGCCTTCCCCAAGAGTGCATGGCGTTTGAGGTGTAATAACAAAATGGAAAAAGTCCGTCTTACCTGGCCATCGTCGCCTTGGTCAAGAATCGTCGCATGTGAACTTGGGGATTTACCAGCGCGGAGGAAAACCCTGTCACAAAGCCCGTGGGCATCCGCGTCCCTTCTGTCGCTCAGCACTGGGTTTTCAGCAACTTGGCATGCACCTGCTGGGGCCAGTGTCGCTCCAGGCCTGAGGGTGGTGGGAGGAGATTCGGAACTGATTGACACGTCCCTCTTTCCCAGAGGCTCATGGGGTAGAAGGGGAGAATGACACAGGTGGCAATGATCACAAAGAAACAGTGATACAGACTTCAGGGGACCGAAGGCACGGTGGGGAGACAGTTCCGACAGGTCTCTTGGAGGAAGCACATCTGAGCAGGGCTTTGAGATGTTAGCGGGTCTTTGTCAAGGAGGAGCTCAGGGAAGAAGTTTTGCGGCTCTGGAATAGCCATGTTTCCTAGTTTCTGTAACTTGATGCTTTGATGTCTGGGGCCTTGCTGCCCCTGGAGGGACCGTCCCACAGGTAACAAATGACTCAGCCGGGAGCAGGCCTCTCAAAGGCCAACCAGCCAAGCCAGAGCCCCCACCACAACCACGTCCTCCGTGGGGCTCTCGCTGTCCCCCTAATTATCCAGGGCCAGGTACCAGACGACTGGGGACAGCCCTATGCCCGGAGCCCCGAAATTTTTCGAAGCAGCCAGTCCTCAGCCGCTTGCCCTGCTTCGTTTGCTCCTCCTCACAGAAACCACAATACAGCCTCTTGTCCACGTTTTCTCCTTGCTTCGTCCGCTCCTGTCCACCCCGGAGCTTCTCCATGTGGCTCCCTGTGGTGTGTTGTGTCTCCTTGTGGGAGCCGTAACAAACCCTCTTTTCTTTTTTCTTTTCTTTTCTTTTCTTTTCTTTTCTTTTCTTTTTTCTTTTTTCTTTTCTTTTCTTTTTTCTTTTCTTTTTTCTTTCCTTTTCTTTTTTCTTTCCCTTTCTTTTTTCTTTCCTTTTTTTTCTTTTCTCTTTTCTTTTCTCTTTTCTTTTTTCTGTTTTTCTTTTCTTTTCTTTTTTCTTTTCTTTTCTTTTTTCTCTTTTCTTTTCTCCCTTCCCTTCCCTTCCCTTCCCTTCCCTTCCCTTCCCTTCCCTTTCCTTCCCTTCCCTTCCCTTCCCTTTCCTTTCCTTATGTCTATTTACCTGTTTTGAGATAGACACACGCAGTGCAGAGCCTGATGTGGGGCTCGATCCCACGACCGTGAGATCATGGCCTGAGATGGTTGAAACCAAGAGTCAGACACCCAACCGACTGAACCACCCAGGTGCCCCCAAACTCTCTTTTCAATGGCAGGCATCTCCTGATCTGTTAGACTTGCCAGACCTGAGTAATAATAGAAACTACACTTTAAGGGGTGCCTGGGTGGCTCAGTGGGTTCAAAGTCCGACTTCGGCTCAGGTCATGATCTCGTGGTCCGTGAGTTCGAGCCCTGTGTCAGGCTCTGTGCTAACAGCTCAGAGCCCGGAGCCTGCTTCGGATTCTGTGTCTCCCTCTCTCTCTGCCCCTCCCCCACTCATGCTTTGTCTCTCTCTCTCTCTCTCTCTCTCTCTCTCTCTGTCTCTGTCAAAAATAAATAAACATTAAGAAACTACACTTTAAAATACTTTCCTAACGGGCACCTGGGTGGCTCAGTTGGTTAAGCGTCCGACTTCAGCTCAGGTCATGATCTCTCAGTTCATGAGTTTGAGCCCCACATCGGGCTCTCTGCTGTCAGCTCAGAGCCTGGAGCCTGCTTCCGATTGTGTGTTTCCCTCTCTTTCTGTCCCTCTCCCGCTCACGCTCGCTCCTTAAAAAATAAATAAACATTAAAAAATAAATAAAATAAAATAAAATAAAATAAAATACCTTCCGTAGAATGCACAGGACCGCAGACACAAATACAGTGGAGAAGATTTCTCTTCCCTCTCTCTGAGGGAAGACGCAGCTCTGAGCACCGTCTGCTATAGTGGTCCTGAGAACTAACTGCCCAGAGGCCCCCCTACCTGCTCTCAGGCTGCTGCCCCTTCTTTCCAGCCCCTTGTGTTTGTCACCTGTGCTGCAGGGGCTTTATTAAATCATCAAAGAGGGGCGCCTGGGTGGTGCAGTCGGTTAAGCGTCCGACTTCAGCCAGGTCACGATCTCGCGGTCCGTGGGTTCGAGCCCCGCGTTGGGCTCTGGGCTGATGGCTCGGAGCCTGGAGCCTGTTTCCGATTCTGTGTCTCCCTCTCTCTCTGCCCCTCCCCCGTTCACGCTCTGTCTCTCTCTGTCCCAAAAATAAATAAGCGTTGAAAAAAAAAATTAAAAAAAAAATCATCGAAGAAAAGGTGAATGCACTTAAAGAGAAAAACATTTTCACTTTATCAGGCAGTCAAACAAACGTGCTATAGGTTAGGATGCTTCTGGCAGAAACCCTTACTTAACCCATTTAACTATTTTATTTTATTTTGTTTTGTTTTATTTTATTTTGTCTTATCTTATTTTAATGTCTATTTTAACCTATAATTATGTGCTCACTTATCAGAAAGTCCAGAGAACTGAGTATTGGGGGCAGGGAGGCCAGGAGGGGGCTTCAGGATTGTTTGATGTGGCAGGCCCAACTATGTCCCTCCCTCCTCCTGGTGGCCCTTGGCTGGTGGCCGCGTGGCTGCAGCTGTCCCTGATATGATAGCCAGACCCAACAGCACCAGGTGGGAAAAAGCTATCCCCTCACTCTTTGTTTTAAGAGAGGTCGGTAATGTTTATTTATTTATTGAGAAAGAGAGCGAAGGAGAGAGAGAAAGTATGAGCAGCGGGCGGGCAGGGAGAGAGGGAGACACAGAATCCAAAGCAGCACAGAGCCTGACGCGGGGCTCGAACCCAGGAACGGGGAGATCATGACGTGAACTGAAGTCAGATGTTAAACGCACTGAGTCACCCAGGCGCCCCCTAAAAGCTCTCTCCCTTTTGTTTTAATGAATTCTCATGTATCAATCTTTATGAACGTTTTATCTTTCACACTTCTTAAATTTATTTTTATTTTCTGTTTTTTTTATTTGAGGACAGTTGACACACAGTGCTACATTAATTTCCGGTGTGTTACATAGTGATTCCACAAGTTTATAAAGAACCATATACCCTCTCTTTTCCAAATTCTGTCCCAGGAGAGGGAACGCCCCCGAGAATTTTCCCTCTCCTCTCATTGGCCAGACTGGGTCACATGCCCACTCTTGACTCAACCCCAGGCAACGGGAAATGACATCACTGCCCTCACACCCGGCTGGTCTTTCTTTGGAGGTGGGGGTGGGACCTGCCATCTCAGGAGGAGGCTGAGTGGGGAACCGTAGATAACGGAGCAAAACTGAAGTTCTGACTGGAAGGAAGAAAAGACAAAATTGATGCTGCGAATGAACTAATAGTATGTACAAACAGGCCAATTACGACGGTATGACTCGTAATGAAAACAATCCGTTCTGTTATTTTGAGAACAGTGGTTCCCAAACTTGGCTTCTCCAATTCAGTTGAACATCCGCCCCAGAACCTGCTGACTCAGCAGGTTGGAGGCGGGCTCAGGAGTCCACTTCCTGCGTGGTCCCGGGGTACAGCCAGATGTCCAGCCACGGATGGGCTTTGTACCAGAACAACCTGGGTCTCCTGACTGCCACCACCCCCCTGTGCAAACACGGACAGGTCTGTCAGCTCTGCCAGTCCTTCACAAGGCACACACCTCTCGAAAGGTCCTCTGTGCGGTGCAAGATGCTGGGGTTGGGGCAGGCAGCCAGGCAGACGTGGACCTTCAGGGAGCCTCTGCCCGGTGAGAGGACATTGGCCACTCAAGTGCCATACTACCAGGGGACCCTGAGTCAGGATGCATTCGAAAGCAGGTACTAGAACACCCTACCACACTATCTTGAACGCGGAGGGATAGTCTCTATTTTCCTTGCCCATTAAGCTTGGAAGAAAGCTATTTGAAGCTAGTGCAGCTGTTAGACCACGGCCAACACGCACACAGATTCTCTTTATCTTTCTGGTCACCCCCTGGACAACCCAGTAGGAACACTGATGTGCAGGCGAACCCAGCCTTGCCTCCTTGACATACATATGCATACAGCAAATAATATTCAGTGTGATTTTGGTGCACAGTGTACTCCCTTCATCCCAGTTGTGGGTAGATTCAACCACAAGCACAGCTACACCCCCAATTAAGAACTTAAATAAGACAAAAGTTTCTCTCTCTCACACATTAAGCCTCAAAGTAGGTGGCCCAAATCCGATTTTTCCTCTACTTCCTAAAATCCCCAGTGATCCACATTCCTCCTATATTTGTTGCTTTATCAAATGTGGCCTTTAATCCCAGAGGCACTTCATGGTCCAACATGGCTGCTCCAGCACCAGTCATCACATCACAAGCTCATTCCAGATAGCAGGAGCATGGAAGGGAAGAAGAGCACGCCTTGGCATCTTAAGGACCTTTTCCAGAAGTCACATCACTCTTGTGTATACTCCATTGGCCAGAATCCAGTCACATGGCCACACTGAGCAGCAAAGGACACCAGAGAATGTAGTTTTTTACTCTGCGTAGCCACATGGATTAGGATGAAGTTCAGTGGCTCTGTTGCTAAAAGAAGGGGACAGCTAGCAGGCCCTGCCTCCCCTTCTCCCCAGTCACTGAGATGTCTAGTGAGATGTGACGCAGTCCAGTGCAGTCCTTCCAACCTCCTAGGTCTCCTCATCCCAGCTCTGGGGCTCAGCGATTCTCCTGTGTTCTCCGGGGAACCCTGTCCATGCAGGTGGGCACTGAAATGACATTTTCCTGTATTTTCAAGAGAGAAGAGAGTGGGAACTTGGGGTTTTTCACCTATTACTTTCCAGTCCCCAGCTCCCTGTTAGCAGCAGACACGTTGTAATGCCCGGAAGTGTTGAGCTGGCTTGGAGGACCCCAGAAAGGGCAGGTTCTGGTGATTTCTATTTCTAAAGTAGCAGCATGGAGTAGATTCTTTCTTTGCTTTTCTGTGCTTCCTCTCTCCAAAGTGAAAGCTGTACTTGTTGCTTGTTACCAGGAAATGGTTTCCTGTCTTCTGCTTTCCTCTGTCTCTGTAGTTTTAACAGCGGGAATGGTGACATGGGCTGCTCTGACTTTTGACAGGAAGAGAGTAGCTTCTAGGTGGCCAGGCACCTGAAACAGGCCGTCTTGCTTTGCTGGAGTGTTGGGCTCTGTGGCCCTCCGCCGGCTCAGGTAGTCAGACGTCCCTCGATAGCTTGTAAATTTGCTCTCTAATTAGTAGGCGTGTGTTATATATGCTCTATGGCCCCGACACCCCCCGCTTGGCTTCCCAGAATCAGCAGGGCAGACTTGAAATTCCATACGGAACTGAAAAGGACACCGTTGCACCAACAAGGAAGTAGACTGAGTTTCCAAGTTCAGCAGTGACGCCGCCTTTGTACAGAGATTGCCGGAGTGCCACACTACAGGGCCACGCTGGGCCATGGCAGGCTGGCCACTCACGCTACTTGTCGGTGGGTGATAGAAACTTTCTCTATCCCTGATTTCTTTCTTTCCTTTTTTTCTTTCTTCCTTCCTTTCTTTCTCTTTCTTTCTTTCTTTCTTTCTTTCTTTCTTTCTTTCTTTCTTTCTTTCTTTCTTTCTCTTTCTTTCTTTCTTTCTTTCTCTTTCTTTTCTTTCTTTCTTTCTTTCTTTCTTTCTTTCTTTCTTTCTTTCTTTCTTTCTTTCTTTCTTTTCTTTCTTATTTTTAAATTTAAATTCCAGTGAGTTAGCATATAGTGCAATAATGATTTCAGGAGTAGACTCCAGTGATTCACCCCCTACATATAACACCCAGTGCTCATCCAAACAAATGTCCTCCTTAATGCCCTTGTCCATTTAGCCCGTCCCCCCACCCAACACCCCGTCGGCAACCCTCAGTTTGTTCTCTGTTTTTAAGAGTCTCTTATGGTTTATCTCCCTCTCTGGTTTTATCTTATTTTCGTGTCTCTTCCCTTATGTTCATCTGTTTTGTATCTTAAATTCCACATATGACTGAAGTCATATGATATTTGTCTTTCTCTGACTGACTTGTTTCACTTAGCATAATACAGTCTAGTTCCATCCACGTTGTCACAAATGGCATGATTTCATACTTTTTGATCACCGAGTAATATTCCATTAAATATATAATATATATTCTATACATTCTTGTGTGTGTATATATATATATGTGCCACATCTTTATCCATTCATCAGTTGATGGACATTTGGGTTCTCTCTATTCTTTGATAGGTTCTCTCTATACGTTTTGGGTTCTCTCTATACGTTGATAGCGCTGCTATAAACATGGGGGTGCATGTGTCCCTTTGAATCAGCACTCCTGTATCCTTTGCATAAATACCTACTAGTGCAATTGCTGGGTCATAGGGTAGATCTCTTTTTAAATTTTTGAGGATCCTCCAATCTATTGTCCAGAGCAGCTGTGCCAGTTTGCATTCCCACCGGCAGTGAAAAGGGTTCCTCTTTCTCCCGCATCCTCGCCGACATCTGTCGTTGCCGGAGTTGTTAATGTTAGCCGACCACCGAGTGGGGCGGTGGGGTGGGTCTAACCCCCTCCAGGAAAGGCAGCCCTTGGAAGGACCCAAGGGAGGAGGGGCTGGAAGACCCCCCAATCCCGGGACTAATTGTGGTCCCCAACCCTGTGCCCCCAGGGGTGCCTTTTAAGTGGCTCCAATAGCTGCAAGCCTAGAGGCCTTACATTCTCTCTCCTCGAGTGAGGAAGGGGACTGAAGGTCAAAGCTCTGAATTCTAGCTCTGGTAAATTCATAACAGGTTCTCTAAGAAAATCCTTTTTCCTCTCCAAAATTGTCACCGGGTGAAGAGAAAACATCCTGCTCTTTTCTTACAGCCTAGATTTTCCCAAGAGATTTGAAGCCTTTGTTTTCAGGTTTTGTGTTGCTGCATCTCGGTGGAGAAAGACCTCACGGATGACATTTCTGCCATTTCCGAAGGCTTTTATGTCGATTCGCTGAAAACCATGTCATTTAACTTCCTATCAGCCTTTGTTGCCAGAACTGCCTCTTAGTGTGGTGATCACATGTTCTGAACGCCAAATCAGGATTTGGTATCTATTACATGTTTGGACGACGAATCGTTGGTAAGTAGAGACTCATCTGGAAAGCCTGGGACGTTTGGTTGACAGATCTCTTGGGCCCAGCTAGCCACCACCGTGTTGTTTTGGGCTCTGCCCTGGGGCGTGAGTAACTGTAACAGGGTCTGTGTACTTGCCATGTTCCAGATGAGTGAGCTACATGTTTTAAAGACAGCTCTTTGACAGAAATGTTGTTACTGACTTCGTACCTGCGACGTGGAAGCGCGACCTGCGTGCCACATTGACCCTCCCTTCATCTTTCTCTAATTTAAAGGCAGGCAGCAAACAGAGCAAGCTTCCCATACCCCCTTGCAGCTAGGAATGACTATGTGACATCCTGACTAATGCGATACAAGCATTGCTGAAATTTCTTCTCCTCTGGAGAAAATCATGAAGCGTTGTCTTTCTTTTCCTTTCTTTTTTTAAAAAATGTTTTACTTATTTTTGAGAAAGAGAGCAGAGAGAGGGGCAGAGAGAGAGGGAGACACAGAATCCGAAGCAGGCTCCAGGCTCCGAGCTGTCAGCACAGAGCCCGACGTGGGGCTCGAACCCACAAACCGTGAGATCGTGACCTGAGCGGAAGTCAGACGCTTAATCCACTGAGCCACCCAGGAGCCCCGAAGACTTTATCTTTTCTGTCTTCTCCTACCTGGACTGCAGACACAAAGCCTGGAGGGGCGTCATGAGAATGAAAGTTACAAATCAAAGACGGTGGAAAAGGAAGTTAGAGCCTGAGTCCGTGATGCTGCTGAACCACGTCACCAGCCCTGTGCTGCACTCCCTGGGACTTCTGGTCATGTGATGTGAATAACACCCTTTCTGTGTAAGCCTGGAGGAACTTAATGTTCTTTTTAAGCTGCAGCGAAATTGTAGCAAATACATAACTCATTTTCACGGAAGGAGACCAGGGTCCAAAAGGTTGTCTCTTGCTCTGTCCACCTAGCCCCCCAGTGATAATGCTGGGGGTCCGACTCTGGTGCCTGCATTGAACCAGCACATGCTTTTCCCCCTTAAGAACTCGAAATCTGGACTTATCCAGGGGCTCAGGAGCCTCCCGAGGCAACCTTAGCAATTCCCACCTTATTTTCCCACAGTCCTGTGACATCAACCTCCCGGAGGATGCACAGTCCAGAACCTTCCGGGATTGGATGGGAAGATCTCTCCCTCTTGGCGAGCCTCAGAGAAAGCACATGTCCCCAGTCCCATGGAGAATCTCCCTTTTCCCTTTGCTAATCCCGTGTGCACACTTGTGTGTGGCCTTCAGGTGAATGTCTCTCTCTTAAGGGGAGGAACCCAGTTTTGGGTTACCTTGAAAGAACCCTTGCTATCTTTTCAGTGAGCCTGAACCCTTGCTGATGATCTTTCTACGCCCCTTGAAATAGGGCAGCGTATTCACATCCTCTGGGGCCTGTCTTTTTGGGTCCTATCAGTGGTTGAGCTGAGGAGACCCATCTACGTCACAACAGACCTCCAGGGTTCCTGACCTCCCGTCCTATGTCCCCGGCCATCCCAGTACTTACATCAGGAGGTTGGTGAGGAACCTGTCCACACACAATATCTTCTCTGCAAAGGCCCTTGGGAAAAATACATTTCGAAGTCTGATGGTAGGAAGAAACGTTTTTCTCCCGAGGAACTGGCTGAATTTTATCTCACGGACATTGAGACGCGTATAATGGGTTATATTTTCCTGACTGATTTGTCTAAAAGGAAACTCTGGGCCCACATTAGTGTTTCACTGATTCTTTTTGTTTCTATTTTCCTTCATTTTGATTTCTTTTAATGTTTATTCTTTTTTTTTTTTGAGATAGAGAGGGAGCAAAAGCAGGGGAGGGGCAGAGAGAGAGGGAGACCACAATCTGAGGCAGGCTCCAGGCTCTGAGCTGTCAACACAGAGCCTCATGCAGGGCTTGAACTCACGAACATCAAGAACATGACCTGAGCCAAAGGTGGACGCTTAACCGTTGACTGAGCCACCCAGGCGCCCCTTGATTTATTTTTAAAATTCTTTCATATACGTATATTTTCCGAGGCCACCTGAAATCCCCTTTTCGTGAGAGTGGTATGTAAATACATAAATTTCTACTCACCTCAGGAAAGCAGATGCTCCTTTTTCCAATGCCAACTTTCCCCCAACGTAGAAGAGTCTCGTGGCATCATCCAAAATGTAACGGGCAGTGACAGCTTGTCCATTGCTCACACGGACTGAAGCCTGTATCAGCTGAGAGTTCTGGATCTAAGAAAAGAAATCTGAGGACCCCTGTCAACAAGAAAGATGGACACAAGGTTTCTCAAATGCAATTAAGTGTTTTGACAGGCAATTATTTTTTCCATTCAACCTAACCTAAACATTCTCGGCTTGGCCGTCGGTTCGCAGGTTAGCACTCTTATCAGTGGCGTGCCGGCCCCTCTGACACCTTGCATCTCTGGCCACTCGGGCCAGGAGATTAGAGACAGAATCAGGAGGGTTGCCAAGCGGGACTGCTACAGCCTGAGCCCAGGAGAGGCTGACAGGGTCCCCATCTTTGCCAAGTGGCCCTGCCATTGAAGTGGGTTTTCAAATGTGTGATGGAGACCCCGGGATTTTAGGAGTGGGTCTAAATGCTAACTGAGGGAAGAGATGATAAGAACAGAGATCTTGATCCGGTTCCCATCACCCATTGTCTTATTTCAAGAGCATCTTAGCTTTCCATTGTAAATGGGACTGTGTTCTACATAGTGAAATGATATTGTAGGAGTTCCCTGGTTTTTTTCTGATGTGGTGGGGTATTTATTTAGGTATGAATGCTTGGGGCAATATTTTAAGATGCTCTTTGTGTCTTAGGCTCATGAAACTCACCTTGAGTGGAAAATATTGCCAAGGAGCACTCCCTTGTCCTTAGGGAGGACTTGTAATATTGTGGTAAATTGCATGTGGCTTGGTAGCTCCTTCCATGAGGAGATGGAGCCTTCCTCCACCCCTTCCGTCTGGGCTACCCATGTGGCCCTCTTTGGCCAACAGGACAATAGCAAATGTGACAGAAGCAAAGACTTGAAAAATATCCTTTCTGAAAAGAGCCATTCTGTACCATGTTTATAAGTCCAAGCTAGTGGATGATAAGGGATGTCAATCACAGCCCCTTCATTTCTGTTGCCTCGTCCTCAGGAGCCCACCCCCAGCAACTGAATCCTGAATAGCAGTGGACAGATCACTAACATCGGAGTGGGTCCAGCCAAGTCCAACAGAGAGGAACCAACGGCCAAACCCAACCCAGGTTGGCAAGCCACACCATGTGCTGATAGATGGTGACTGTTTGAACAGCTGAGCGTTGGAGTCGTTCGTTATGTAGAAAAGGTTGACCGGTTAAAATATTCAGGCTGCCATGTGGAAAAGAAAATTGCGGCATAAATTTTTTTAACCCCGTGCGATAGGCTACCTTGGCTGTCCTCATTGAAACACATAAAGTGTCCAGGCTGGTGTCCAGCACAAAGACGTAATATTTAAACATTTTTTAAATTATTGGGTCTCCTCTCTGTCATTCATGGGCTCGTCCAACAGCATAATGCTTCGGTAGAGATGTTCCTAAATTTTTTGGTGATAAAACACACATCGTAAAATTTGCCATCTTAACCATTTCTAAATGTATATATAGTTCGATGTGCTAAATACATCCATAACGTTGTACAATCATCACCACTCTCCACCTACAGCATTATTTTCATCGTGTAAAACTGAAACTCTGTACACATGAAACAACAACTCCTCATTCCCTTTCCCCCAGATCTCTGGCACCCACCATTCTGTTTTCTGTCTCTACAGTTGGCTCTAAGTACCTCATGTAAGTGGAATCATACTATATTTGCTTTTGGGTGTGTGTGACTGGCTTGTTTCACTTAATGTAGTGTCCTCAAGGTTCACCCGTGCTGCAGCATGTCAGAATTTCCCTCCGTTTAGAGGCTGAGTAATATTTCATTGTGTATATTCTACGTTTTGCTTCTCTACTTAGTGACAGCGGACACTTAGGTTGCTTTCACATTTTCGTTACTGTGAATAATGCTGCGTGAACGTGCGTGCAAATCTCTCTTCAAGACCTGTTTTCCGTGCTTTTGAGTATTTATCCACAAGAGGAATTGCCATATCATATGGGAGTTCTATTTTTAATTGTTTGAGGAAATGTCATACTATTTTCCACAGCAGCTGTACCATTTTACATTTGCATCAACAGTGCACAAAGCTTCTACTTTCTCCATATCCTCACCAATACCATGGCTGACCTGAGGTGTTCTTTTTTCTTTTTTGATCTTAGGCGTCCTAGTGGGTGTAAGGTGGTATCTCATTGTAGTTTTGATTGGCGTTTCCCTGATAATTAGTGATGTTGAGCATCTTTTCATGGGCTTATTGGCCAAATGGAGAAATATTCTTTGGAGAATGTCTATTCGCGTCCTTTGTACATTTTCTCATTGAGTTTTAGAGGAGTTTAAAAAAATATTCTAGATATTAATTCCTTACCATACGATTTGCAAATATTTTGTCCAATTTCATGGGTTGACAGATGTCGGTTGACATTGTCTATTGGTACACAAAATTTCTACATTTTGATGAACTCTAATTTGTCTATTTTTTTCGGTTGCTTGTGCCTTTGGTATGATATCCAATAAATCATAACAAAGATAAAGTCATGAAACTTTTGTCCTACGTTTTATTCTAAGATTTTTATGGTCTTAGGTCTCACCTTTAGGTTTTTAGTCTGTTTTGAATTAATTTTTATATGTGGCATTAAGTAAGGGTCCAACTTCATTCTTTTGCATGTGAATATCCAGTTTTCCCAGTACCATTTGCTGATAAGATTGTTCTTTCTCCATTTAATGGTCTTGTCACACATATCACAAATCACTTGACCATATATACAAGGGTTCGTTTTTGGACTTTCAGTCCTAGATCATTTGTCTACACATCTGGCTTTATGCCAGTATCACACTTCTTTGATTACTATAGCTTTGTAGTAAGTTTTGAAGTCAAGAAGCATGAGTCCCCCAGCTTTGTCCTCTTTGTAAAGATCGTTTGGGCTACCGGGTTCCCTTGAGATTCCATGTGAATTTTAGAATGTGTTTTTCTATTTCTTCATAAAACACCTTTGAGATTTTGATAGAGTTTGCCCTGAATCTGTAGATCACTTTCGGTAGTGTCAACATCTTAACATTATTAAGTCTTCCAGTCCATGAACCTGGGATATGTTTCCATTTATTTACATCTTCTTTAATATTTTTCAGCAATGTTTTATAGATTTTATGGTACAAGTTTTCACCTCCTTGGTTCATTTTTAAGCGCGTTATTCTTTTTGATGCTATTAAAAATCGAGTTTTTATAATTTTCTTTTCAGATGTTGCTGAATTTGTGTGGCTTATTGAGGATTTTCTTCATCAGCGTTCCTAAGATATATTTGTAGGTTTCTTTCTTTCTTGTTTTCTTTCTTTCTTTCTTTCTTTCTTTCTTTCTTTCTTTCTTTCTTTCTTTCTTTCTTTCTTTTCTTGTGCAGTGACTTTGGCGTTGGTATCAGAGTAATTCTGGCCTCATAGAATCAGTTAGGAAGTATTCTCTTCAATTTCTTGGAAAAGCTTGAGAAGGATTGGTGTTAATTCTTCTTTAAATATTTGGTAGAATTCACCAGAGAAGCCCTCTGGTCCAGGGTTTTTCTTTTTGAGGAGATTTTTGATTACTGACTCAATTTCCTTACTAGTTATAGGTTCATTCAGATTTTATATTTCTTCATAATTCAGACTTGGTAGGTTTTGTGTCTCTAGGAATTTGTCCATTTCATCTAAGGTATCCAATTTGATGGTGTATAGTTGTTTATAGTACCCTCTTATGATCCTTTTTATTTCTGTAGAATTGGTAGTAATGTCCTCACTTTCATTTCTTTTTTTTTTTTAATTTTTTTTAACGTTTATTTATTTTTGAGACAGAGAGAGAAAGAGCATGAATGGGGGAGGGTCAGAGAGAGGGAGACACAGAATCTGAAACAGGCTCCAGGCTCTGAGCTGTCAGCACAGAGCCCGACGCGGGGCTCGAACTCACGGACCGCGAGATCATGACCCAAGCCGAAGTCGGCCGCTCAACCGACTGAGCCACCCAGGCGCCCCCTCACTTTCATTTCTGATTTTAGTGATTTGAGTCTTCCCCCTTTTTCCTTAGCCCTTTAATCTAAAGGTTTGTAAATTTTGTTGATCTTCTCAAAGAAGCAGTGTTTGGTTTTGTTGATTCTTTCTGTTGTTTTCTATTCTCTATGTCATTTTTCTCTGTTCTAATCTTTATTGTTTCTTTCCTTCTGCTAGCTTCAGGTTTACTTTGTTCTTTTTCTATTCCTTAAGTTGTATAGTTAGGTTGTTGATTTGAGATGTTCCCTTTTTTACTGTAAGCTTTTATAGTTATAATAAAAGCTGTGTCCCATAAGTTCTGGCATGTTGTATTTCTGTTTCCATTTGTTTCTTAGTGTTTTCCAATTTCCTTTGTGATTTCTTTCTTGTACTATTGGTTGTTCA
Source organism: Felis catus (assembly GCF_018350175.1). Taxonomy (NCBI): domain Eukaryota; kingdom Metazoa; phylum Chordata; class Mammalia; order Carnivora; family Felidae; genus Felis; species Felis catus. The sequence goes on from NC_058378.1 coordinate 15,715,052, forward strand.
AGAATGTGTTATTTAAATTTGCACAAGGTTGTGAATTTTCCAGTTTTCCTTTTGGTTTTATTTCTGACTTCATCCCATTTTAGTCCGAGAAAACTCTTTATATGATATCTATCTTTTAAGATCTATTGAGACTGAGTTTGTGGTCGAACATATGATCTATCCTGGAAACTGTCCCATGGGCTCCTGAGAAAAATATGCAAACTTTTGTTGGGTAGAGTGTTGGGGATACATCTGTTAGATATAGCTGGTTTCTTGTTAAGTCCTCTGTTTTCCTACTTACCAGTTTGCTTGTTCTGTCCATTATTGAGAATGGGGTATGGGAGGCTCCAATCATTGGAGAACTGTCTGTTTCTCCCCTCGACACTATCAGCTTTTGCTTCCTATATTTTGATGGCATCGTTATTAGGCGCATAAATGTTTATGTAGTCATATATTTTCTTGCTATGTTGAACCTTTTATTGATATAAAATACCCTTCTTTTGTCTCATAACATTTTTCAGCGTAAAGTCTATCTGTCTGTTATTAATAGATCCACTGTGTTCACACATCATTTTATTGGCTCTCCGCTTTTTCCTTTAGTTTTTTGTTATACAGTTATTTTAAAGTCTTTGTGTAGTATGTCTGCCATCAGGTCATTTTCCGGGACATTTTCTTTTCTTTTTTTTTTTCAACGTTTATTTATTTTTGGGACAGAGAGAGAGCATGAACGGGGGAGGGGCAGAGAGAGAGGGAGACACAGAATCGGAAACAGGCTCCAGGCTCTGAGCCATCAGCCCAGAGCCTGACGCGGGGCTTGAACTCCCGGACTGCGAGATCGTGACCTGGCTGAAGTCGGACGCTTAACCGACTGCGCCACCCAGGCACCCCATCCGGGACATTTTCTAGTGATTTATTGTTTCTCCTTTGAATAGGTCATACCTGTTTTTTGTTTTGCTTTTGTTTGTATGCTTCGTGATATTTTATTGTTTTAAACGGTACACTTGGATCTAATAACTTGTTAACCTTAGAAATCAGATTCTTTCCCTTCTCTGGGGTTTGCAGTTTTTTGTTTGTCGTATTTAATTGTCATAAGGTGTTATCTGTGCCAAGGGTCAGCCTGAGATATAAACTTAAGGTCTTCTTAGGTCCTTTCTGAGACTGCTTTTTGTTCTGCATCGCCATTTTCTAATTTTCCCCACATATGGAGTTGCTTTTGAATGCCCTAGTCTTTAATGACTGGCTCCTGAAAGGCGAAAAAGAGGAAAATGAAGAGAGGGAAAAATGCACTCTTTCAATTCCCTGGAGGTCACTTCAGGGGGAGGAGGAAGGCCTTGCAACAGGAAGGGGAGGAACAAGGACTGTCTGTCTCCTTGTCTGCACCTCTGTGATTGGGAGCAACAACGAGCAATCAGCACACAGACCCCCTGGTTTGGGAGGATGGGGTTCTTTTTTCCTCACTGCTGGCTCCTCCAAGCTGAGAGCGGATCCTGGAACACAATGTACTATTCCAGCCTCGGGGCTGGGATGGAGGGGTGGGGGGATGGGGGAGCAGAGGGGTAGGGAGGCTGGGAGTATGGGGGTGGGGGTTGGAGATAGGTAGTGGCTACTGTGTGAAGAGCCGAAATTGACCAAAAATTAACTGCAATTTACCCCCCAAGCCTTCCCCTGGAAGTTGCAAGCCTTCGTAGACTCCAGGGTTCCAAAATAGTCACAGCAGACAGATTCAGCCAGTGTAATTGTCTAGGCGGGGAGACAGATTTCCTGGTGTTTCTTAATCTGCCATCTTCCCATAATCCTCTCCCAGCAGAGTTTTAATATTGGCTGTAAACTCTGAACAAGTGGTTACAACCTTTTGAGCTGTGTTTATGTTTCCATTTGTTACAAAATTACATAGCGCCACAGTCTCCCTTGGTTCCCATCAATCCAAGAAGTTTGGGAAGAGGCGGCTAATTTTCCTCCCAGAAAATTCTTACCTTTTCAAGGATTGGAGCCAGATTGCCTGATAATTCAAACATCACTCCACGATTTATTAGCTGTGTAGACTTGGGAGCGAATTACTATCTCTGTGCCTGTGTTTTCTCGTTTGTAAAATGGGAATAACACAAGGAACTCCCTTGCACAGTTGTCTTGAGGATTAAAAGAGATAAAGCAGTCAAAGCTTGCCATCTAAAAATAAAAAATAAAAAATTCAGTCACGTGAAATACAGGCCAAAGTGTTTGCAAGGTTAATAAAATGGCAGGGAAGTCTGTGCACAGAGTTGGCTGGAATTTTGAGGGATGGGCTGTGTAGTATGAATTCTCCCTGGTCCTGGCCACAATTGATATCGTGGGATAGCATCCAACAGCTCATAAACATCAAGAGGGACAATTTAGAGTCTTATGTAAGGCTACCTTTCATGGGATAGTGGTAGAAATTCCAGGAATCTCCCAGTTACTTGGTGCCTGCTTCATCAGCTTGGTCCTGAGAGATTGGGCAGGGATCACTCTAAGAATGCTGGGAGCTGACCTCTGATCCTTCCACTTCAAGAGATGGGGCTGCCTGCGGTTTCCCTGCTTAGTCTCTCTCTCCCCCTTTCCTTTCTCCCGTAGTTTTTAAAGTTCAGAGTAATGAGCTATTTTCACCCATGCCAGTGAGGACAATTCCCTCGAGGCATGGCAGATCAACAAGACAGAAGGAGCCTGGGTCTCTGGAGGACCTTGTGGAGCAAAGCGGAGTTACCTCCAGGACCACCTGTCACTTTGTATTTTTCCACGAGAGAGATACATATCTCTCTTATTGAAGCTAATGTTATTTTGATCTCTGTCAGCCAAACCAACATCCTAACTAACACAGCACTGGTCCCATAATTAATGTCAGTTTTGTAAGCAAGTAGCAAGACTGGATGTATCGGTTTCCTACCGCTGCTATAACAAAATGCCACAATTTAGTGGTGCAGAACAACACAGATTTATTATTTTATAGTCTGGGGTCACAAGTCTTAAAACCAAGGTGTCAGCAGGGCTGGGTTCACCCTGGGGGCTCTAACGTAGAATGTGTTTCCTTGCCTCTTCCAGCTTCTAGAAGCTACACGCCTTCCTTGGTTCTTGGCTCCTCCGCCTTCAGAGCCAAAAGTGACCCCACATCACATCACTCCAGCTTTCCTTCCACTGTCACAACTGCCCAAGTCTCCTCTTCTGCCTCCTCCTTCTATTCATAAGGACCCTTGTGACTACATTGGTTTCATCCTAATGATCCAGAACAATCTCTTTCACCTCAAGTCATCTGATTAGCAAACTTAGCTCCATCTGTAACCTTGATCCCCCCCCCCCCCTTTGCCACGGGACCACACGTTATTTCCAGATTCCAGGACACGGACAGCCGTGGCAGCCATTTTTCTGCCTGCCACACTGGACAAGCCATGCCCTTGTTTTAAGAACCTATTCTTCCTCACCTGCACAGAAGCCTGGAATTTTAGTGTCGGAGAACATCTCCTGTTGGTGAAGGTGGCCCTGTAGAAGATACCAGTGAGCCCTCTGAGACCCTTTAATTATTTAGCTTCTATAATTCTGACTTCCATATTCTGAGTAACTTTAGTAATAAAGTCACAACCCACCCAGGAGTATACATGAAATCGTCCTTTCCTCCAAGACTCATAATCGTTCAGCTCCCAGGCTTGTAAATATATATATATATATATATATATATATATATATATATATATTTATTTGCTCAACGTTACAGTGGAAGAAGCGTGTACTTGCGAGGCTGAAGAAACTGAGTGGAAACCCATCTGTATCTGTACGAGTGGGGAAAGAACAGAGAGGGAGACACAGAATCCGAAGCAGGCTCCAGGCTTTGAGCTGTCAGCACAGAGCCCGACGCGGGGCTCGAACCCATGAACCGCGAGATCGTGACCTGAGCCGAAGCCGGACGCTCAACCGACTGAGCCACCCGGGCACCCCTATGCTTTCTTTTAATGTACGATTTACTGTCTACCAGATCACAGCCAGAACAAATGATGGGTCAGCCGATGATTTCATAACAGAACTAATTTCCATTTGAAGAAAGGGATGAATGTATTCCTCCTCAAGAGCATCCTCGCACGCGGAGTGATGGGCTCAAGTACAAAGCTTAGGCAGATCAAGCCTAGAAACAGCCCAAAGAGACAGGTTGTGAATTAGAGGCTGCCCACGGTGACAGCTCCCTGATGGAATAAGAAGGGCTGGAAAGATGAGCCTGGGGAGGGCGACTGACATCTGTTTGTGTAAGTACTGACGGGAGAGGCAGCAAACTCAGACTCCATGGAAAATAAGAGTCCCTGTTGGGTGCCCGCAAGTACAGCACAAAAAATACTAGCTGACAAATATTCACAAACTATTTATTAAATCAGCCCTGTTGGGTTGTCTCTCGGCGTCCCCCAGGGAGGCCCAGCCCAGGTCATGATCTCTTGGTTCGTGAGTTCGAGCCCTGCGTCCGACTCTGGGCCGCCAGCTCAGAGCCTGGAGCCTGCTTTGGATTCTGTGTCTCCCTCTCTTTCTTCCTCTCCCCCGCTTACACTCTCTCTGTCTCGTTCTCTCAAAAATAAATAAAAATTTCAAAATTTCAAAAAAGAAAAGAAATGACCTGCCCAATATCTGGACAAAGACTGTAAAAATAGAGAAACAATGGGGCGCCTGGGTGGCTCAGTCGGTTAAGCGTCCGACTTCAGCTCGGGTCACGATCTCACGGTCCGTGAGTTCGAGCCCCGCGTCGGGCTCTGGGCTGATGGCTCAGAGCCTGGAGCCTGCTTCCGATTCTGTGTCTCCCTCTCTCTCTACCCCTCCCCCGTTCATGCTCTGTCTCTCTCTGTCTCAAAAATAAATAAACGTTAAAAAAAAATTAAAAAAAAATAGAGAAACAAAACAGATTTTATGTTCTTTCTTCTACATCCTGCTCTAATTCTCTTTCTGCTAGCAATGATAAGGAGTTGCTCAGAAACTGTTTCTGAAGGGATTAATTCTAGAACCAATCCATTATTTCCCTGTCGTTGGGGTTCCGCGTCTTCTGTGACTCAAATTGTCACCTTTTATTTTTGTTGTTGTTTTTTTTTTTTTTCCAAAAAGAAATTTAGAAAAAGCTCAGCACATGTTAGAGTTTTACTTTTATATCGCACCAGCTCTTTTCTGGTTTGGCAGTGTGATTAGACTGTGACAAGAGGAGGAAGCTTACAACTCTCTCCGGGTGGGCATGAATCCACAAAATTGGCCTCTTTGTTTTTTATTAAAATTTTTTTTTAATGTTTACTTGTTTTTTAGAGAGATCGAGACAGAGTGTGAGCAGGGGAGGGGCAGAGAGAGAGGGAGACACAGAATTGGAAGCAGGCTCCAGGCTCTGAGCTGTCAGCACAGAGCCTGACGTGGGGCTCAAACCCATGAACCGAGAGATCACAATCCAAGCCGAAGTCGGACGCTGAACTGACTGAGCCACGCAGGCGCCCCTGGCCTCTTTATTTCTAGCCCTTCTTCCCAAGGCTCAAAGGGATGCATAGAAGTTTATTTATGTGATTCTTAGTTATTTTTTTTTTTTAACAGTCTTAAAGGTGCAACTGGAGAAGAGTGAAAATACGAACGTTTTGAAGGTTTGCTTTGCACAGAGCTGATCATCAGTAAATATTTATTCAGCAACAGAAAGTGAGACAAGGGAAGAAAGAAAACAGAGAAGGAAGGAAGAGCGCGAACGAGGGTGAGCAGGAGGGAGAGGCTGGGGAGCTTCCTGCCTCTGTGTAACTGCTTCTGATCACCATTTAATGTAATTCCGGTATTATTTCAAGGAAATCACCTTCAATCTAATCAGAACCACATTTTATCATTTTATGCTGGGAAGTCCACTCGACTCAGGCTTGACTCAGTTCTGAATGCTCTTGTTTTAAGTATCTTTAACATCAAAGCCTTTTTACTCGTCACCTTAAGCCATCCATAAAAGAAAGACATCATTTTCCCTGTATAACTTCCTATTCACCTCTTTCTCATCCTGTGTCTCTCGATCTCTTAATTAGTATCGGTGGGGACTCCGTGGGGGGGGGAGGCTTCTCAGTAGGGACGTCAGATAAAAGATGGCCCCCAGTTAAATTTGAATTTCTGATAAGCAGCAAATTTGTTTTTAGTATGAGGACATCTCGAAGATTACACGGGACATACTTATACTAAGAAAGTATTTGTTGTTCATCAGAAGTTTGAATTTAACTTGGTGCCCTGTATTTTAATTTACTAAGTCGGAGGCTTTCTGCCTCACGCGGTCTGGTCAGGGCTGCCCTTGAACTCCTCACCCAGCATCCCCTGACCCCAGACTCAGGAGGGGATCCCCCACACCTCTGGGATGCTGTAGACCCGGCAAAACTCCTCCCAACGTTAGGAACAAACATTTCCTTCCTACCGCCCTGATTTTCCTGCAGGATTTCCTGCCCTTTAAAATTAGAATGCGTTTGGGGCGCCTGGGTGGCTCAGTGGGTTGAGGGCCTGACTTCAGCTCAGGTCATGATCTCGAGGTTCGTGAGTTGGAGCCCCGGGTGGGGCTCTGTGCTGACAGCTCAGGTCCCACGAGGGGACCACTAAGAACTGTTTCTATGCAGCCTGCTTCAGATTCTGTGTCTTCCCCTCTCTCTGCCCCTCTCGCGCTCTGTCTGTGTCTCTCTCTGTCTCTCTGTCTCTCTCTCTCAAAAATAAATAAACATTTAAAAATAAATAAATAATAAAATTAGTATGTGTTGGGACGCCAGGCTGGCTCAGTCGGTTAAGCACCTGACTTTGGCTCAGGTCATGATCTCACAGTTTGTGAGTTCGAGCCCCAGAACCCTGCGTTGGGCTCTGTGCTGACAGCACAGAGTCTGCTTGGGATTCTCTCTCTCTCCCTCTCTCTCTGCTCCTCCCCCACACACTCTCTCTCTCTCTCAAAAGTAAATCAACATTAAAAACAATTCTTTCAAATTAACGTGTTGAAAAGTTGCCTTCTCATTACATGACATGTTACACATAAATCATTCCAACCGGATTTTTTTTAACCCCGTACTTGTTGTTTCTCTCCCCTCCTCCCCCCCGTGATCGGACCCCGAAAGCACAGATATGCAGACGTGTCTAAGCTTTTATGGGAAAGCAGAGGCCTCCTTCCCAGCGTCCTTCCATATATGGTGGCCACGGTCACGCCTCACGGACCCACCAGACAGCTCTCTGTCCTACCGAGAGGGGGCCACCAAGAACTGTTTCTGTGGAGCCCAGGAACACGTGGGACTACACGGCCTCCAGGTGGGAAGAGAGAACACCTGGTTCTGAACTTCCGAGAGCTGGACAAGAGCCTGAAAGACAAGTGTGCTCATCAGTTTGGTCTCTTAGGCGTTATTGAGACATAGCCTTATCGTTACCAACTTCCTGTTTGTATAACCTGTGCACTGCAAGTGGCATATGAATCGTCAGTGATTTGATGGTATCTGTGGGTAAAAGGCTGACACACGTATGCCTATAAACAGACACCCGCGCGTCCGTCTTCCCTGCCTCTGAGACGGTCTGTCCGTAGACAGAGGCACGCGGGACCTTGAGGAACCACACGCAGCTCCCCCCGAGGGGAGTCCCTCCCCAACCCTGCAGGGGGATCTTTGCAAGGAAAGTTAGGGGCCGTGAAACCAAATGGTTTAGGGACTATTCCTCTGTTGGAAAGGACACAGGAGAAGCAGCTGTCCTTGGGATCTGTCGCAGCAGGCATCTGCTTGGACTGGAGAGAAACAGCAAAGTGGAGGGGTCTGTCTGCTGGGTGGGGGTCCCTGGAGCCAAGATGCGCCACATATGGCTCCTGTGGGCCATCTCCGGGAAGGCGGAGCAGTGTGGAAGGAAGCAGAGGCAGCCGCCAGGGCTAGGCCTGAGCGTGAGCCGTGGAGGAGAGCGTGGCTCCCCTCTGTCCTTGTGCTCTGCCCCATCCGGCCACACCAGGTGTGAGTAAGAACAAGCCAACGAGGTGCCACGGGGGGACGGCGAGGCCTGCAGAAAGAGCCCAGGCTTGGCAGAAAGACCTTCTGGATCTACCCCTGCCTGGCGGTCTGACCTCACCTGAATCTGCAGCCGGCTGGCCGAGAACTGGCCAAATAGAACAAAAAGAACGGAAAACAAAAAGAACAAAAAGAATATCCAACCGCCTCTGGACACCAGTTCAGTCAGAGAGCGTCCATCAGTTTGTGGCGGAGAGCCAGGAGAGGCTGGTGGGCAGGGGCTCCGCTGGTGACTCGTTGTCTGTCCTGGGACAAGGTGCTTCCTTCGAGAAGCCTCCAGAATCCTCATTTGCAAAGAAGCAAGGGGTGGGAGCCATCTGCTCATTGGGAGGATTGAATTAGGTGGTGAAAAGAGAGCGCAAGCCTAGCGCCCGGAAGAGGGGTCATTATGATTGCTATAACCTAGCTATGGCAGCCCCTCATTTTCTGTCTCCAAGCGCTTGCTTGGTCGTTGAAGGGGAGACATCAGGAAGTGGGGGAGTGGTTATGCTAACTGCAAGTTGCTCTATGAAGGGGAAAGTAGGGGTGGGATCCACTCCCACCACTGTGATACCTAGGATCTCCCCACGTGGGGCATCTCTTTCTAAATTTGCACCTTGGCACAACATGGGTTGGCAGAGGTCCTAGAATGAAGGGGTCCCCACCACCCTGAAATGTGATCTAGGAGGGAATACAGTTCTTCCCCTTGAGCCTAGCCAAGTTTCAGGAAAGTAAGGATGATTCTCGGTCATACCCTCTTTTCCTGGGTGCCCCCAGCTTTCCTGATCTCCTCGGCACAGCCGTGGCCTCGTTGTTTCACTCCCACCCCTGTGCCCGGCTGACTACAGCGGAGGTGAGTCAAGGTTCCTGGCCACAGAGATGGTCAAATCTCTAAGCAGACCCTGAAACTTGGTCCACCATGGTTCCCTTGTGCCACATGAACCCAGGGACCCATACACTCCAGGTGTAAACAGGGGGATACCTCTCAGGTCTCTCTCTCCCTCTCTTTCTCTCAATCCAGCACGACTTCCTTTCTCTACAGCCCTTTCTTCCGGGTCCTTCAGCCTAGGGCCTCCAGCCCCTCCCTCAGGAGATTTCATGCTTCCCCAAGGAGAAGAGATTCTAGAGCTCCTTCCTCAAGGCTGAAGCTTCAGGTTTGATTGATGGACATGAGTCCCTCTTTCAGGTGTTCTGCACTAGGAAAGGGGGATGAAGATGAGGGCTCAAGTCCTAGGAGTTGGGAGTGGGGGGAGGTACCATTTCTACAGCTGTGTCCTGACCAGCCAGGCTGGAGGCCGATTACCTTAGGCGTCTGAGAAGCAGCACAGGGAGCTGGGGCTGGTGTTTCACTCTCTGGGGCCAGAGCCATCTCAGTTTGCTCTGGGAAAAGAACATTCCTTCTGTTCCCATGCATGGGACCTTGCCCCTCGAGAAACAAGAACCCTAGCATTATCGGGCTGAGAAGTGCGTGAGTCTCTCCTAGACCTGGCTTTGATTCTAAATGAGAACACGTTAGCTGAAATGACGGTCCATCGACTGCCATCCTGGCGGGGCAGCCCAGCTCATATCAGGTTATATGTTTTTAATTCCAAAATAGCCTTCCTGGTTTATGGATTCGCAGGTGTTCCCCTGCAAGTTTACCTTTATTCTGCCACTATTATTGATGACAGTGTCACCAACCCACAGTCCATACTCTGAGAGAGTCTAGGAACGATGGAAACTCTTCTTTCTCTGAGAGTTCTAGAAAGATCGTTTCAGGCAGAGGTCTAGGACTCTGTGAAACAGGGCGGAAGAGCTGCCTCCTTCCTCTTCCATGGGGGTAAGAACTAATGAGGGTGAGTAGCTGGAGATGCGGGGGCTCCTCGGAAGACCGTGTAAATGCAAAGGATTTGGGCTGTGAAGCGAAAATGGGCACGGAGGCTGTGTACTCGACTCACACGATGCTATTATGACACACTAGCAGGGCAGTGTCTGGGCCAAGGTGTGTGCTGACTGATGAATCATGTCTGTTAAGCTTGTAAGCACTTTGCAGAATGATCTGGAACGAGGGACGTGTTGAGTGAGAAGAGAGCGGCTCCTCAGGGATTAGAGGCACAGCCTTCTTGGTTGACTTCTACTGCAGGGTCCCCAGTGTACATGCCTTCCAGGTACCTCGTGTGGTCCCCTCAACACAGTCTCTGGGCTTAGCCCTGTGACTATCTTTGGCCCATGAGACATCAGCTCGCATGGGTGCTGAGGGGAACAGGATGTGAGGCACTAGGAGAGTAGTCCAGATGGTTTCCTAGGGACACGTGAGAAAGGTTCTCTGTAGCTTGCCACTTCCCAGCCCAAAGCACTTAGGAAGATGTCCTGCAAATCCACCTAAGCAGCCTGGAGATCAAATGTGTGAGTTTTGGCTGCGGTTGCCAGGTGACTCGGCCAGGGGAAGCATCAACAAACAGAGCCGAAGAGAATTATTTTATATCAGAGAATCCGGAGTGAAATGTGGATGGGCAGAAGCTGAAGTCAATTGCCACGCGGGCAAATGATGTGATATCTTGTTATTCGATGTTCATTTTTAGTACGTTCATTTTGGGTCACCAGACCCTGGGCACAAAAGTACTGGCTGGAGCCCAGTGGAAGTTTAGGAGCCAGAGGCATCCCCCAATGAAAAGAGTTCTATCTTTTCTTTTTTAAGTTTTTGCTTATTTATTTCGAGAGAGAGAAAGAGTATGAGAAAGGGAGGGACAGAGAGAGAGAGGCAGAGAGAGAATCCCAGGCAAGCTCCACACCATTAGCATGGAGCCAGACACGGGGCTCAAACTCCTACATCGTGAGATCATGACCTGAGCCGAAATCAAGAGCTGGACCCCTAACCAACTGAGCCACCCAGGCACCCTGAAGAAGGTTCCATCTTGACTGTGGTTGAGGCCCTCACATTCCTTCATTCATTAGACAAACATTGACACAATGAGCTATCTTGGTTAAGGTATTCTGTGGAATTAAGATAGTATAATGGTCTTGTAATGGGCAGACCTTTAGAGTTTATGGCAATTGCTTCCCAGGACCAGTAGGGTGAGTGGCTCAGCAGTGGGTTTTGTCAGAGCACAAAGGAAAGTGACTAGCAGAAACTAGGTGTTGGGGCCAAATCCGACAACCCCCCCGTCATCAGTTTCTGATAGCATGATGCACGTCCCTGTAAGGGCTAGAGAGGGGGATCTAGCTACCTTGAATCTGCACCAAAAAGCCAGTTTGGAGACCGGTTACCCCAGATTATGTAGACTCAGCAAACTGCAGTCTGATCCCCATTGGGAACCCAACGTGCCGTATCTTTCCCTAGGGCTCACCAGACCCTGGGCAGAGAGGATGATGACTGTTTCCAGGTGCCCCAACACTGCTGATTAGGAGGGGCTTTTCGTGAAAGCATGAGGTTTGGCTCTCATGCTTCGGGACCTGAGCGGAGTTGACTTTCCGGATGGCAAACATCACCTAAGGTCTTTGGTGCAGCCTCTGGCAGGTGGATGCTGAGAGAAAACCCTTTCCAGATGGAGAAAAGGGGTTTAGCAAGTGAACAAAAGTAGGAAAGCTTAGGGTGTGTTTGGAAGAATAGGAAGGAGTCTGGTGGCGAAGCCCACAGGTCTACGAAGGGAGACATAAATCTGGGCGTGATCCAGAGAGCCTGGAATCCAGGGAGTGGCGTTTCTATTTAAAATTATTACGACCTCTGGTTTTCTTCCTGGCATGAGAGGGACCCAGGTAGGGATTGGGAGGGAAAGCACTAAGTTCAATTTCAGCATGTGAAAGTCAGTTTTCAAGTTCACTGAACAGATCTCATAGCAACAGATCCCAGAATAACTTCTCTTTTTTTTTTTTTTAAAGTTTATATATTTATTTTGAGAGAGAGAGAGAGTGGGAGCGTGAGCTGGGGAGGGGCAGAGAGAAAGGGAGAGAGAGAATCCCAAGCAGGCTCTGCACAGCGGCACGGAGCCCGATGCGGGGCTCGAACCACGAATCACAAGTTCATGATGGGAGCCGAAACCGAGAGTCAGATGCTTAACCGACTGGGCCACCTAGGCTCCCCCAGAATGATTTCTTTCGTGGAATGTGTACTCAGAGCTGCGTATGCATCCTTCCCTGTGCCAGTGAACACCCGCCCATCTGAACCGGGAGAGACTTGGGATCATTCTTGGCATCCTTGGTGAGGTTTGAACGAGAAGAGATCCTCGACCTCTTCTTAAAGAGCCAGGGTGAGGTGGAAGCCTTGACCTTTACTCAGTAAAGATTAGCTGGGGAGAGAAATGTAGAATGGAAAAGGCTAAGAGGGAGGGGACCCTAGGGATTTTCAAGCTATTTTCGGCAACAGAACCCTTTTTGCCCCCAGTGAAATCGTACACAGAAGCCCAGTGCTGGATGAGGGAGGCAGAGCCATTCTGGGTGGGAGAATGGAGGTCCTGCAGCCCGTCCTCCCCCGGGGAGCTTTGTCATCACCCAGGCGGTGGCTCCGAGGGGTCTCGGTCAGCCCTCGGCAGAGCTGAAAACCCACTGGCTTTCAGCTGCTTGTCCTCTTAGCAAACGGAGGAACATTCTAACAGTTGTATGTTTAAAGTTCTATTAAATATTCAGCCTTAAAGAAGGAAGGGCATCCTCATACTTGCCACAATATGGACGACGCTGGAAGACATGAGGCTAAGTGAAATAAGCCAGTCACCCAAGGACAGATGCTGAATGATTCCTCTCATCTGAGGTACTCGGAGGGGTCAAATTCAGAGAGCCAGAGAGCAGAATGGTGGTGGCCGGCAACTGGGGGAGGGAGGAAAGGAGAGTTCATGTTTCGTGGGTAGATGGCTTAAGTTTGGGAAGATGAGAAGGTTCTAGAAATGGATGATGGTGAGGGTTGCATAGCAACGTGAACGTGCTTCGTACTGCTGAACTATACATTTAAAAACAGTTAAGATGGCAAACTTTATGCTCCATGTATCTTTTTATGAAAAAAAATTTTTTAATGTTGATTTTAGTTTTTTTTTTTTAATTTTTTTAACGTTTATTTATTTTTGAGACAGAGAGAGAGCATGAACGGGGGAGGGTCAGAGAGAGGGAGACACAGAATCCGAAACAGGCTCCAGGCTCTGAGCCGTCAGCCCAGAGCCTGACGTGGGGCTCGAACTCACAGACCGCGAGATCGTGACCTGAGCCGAAGTCGGCTGCTCAACCGACTGAGCCACCCAGGCGCCCCTGATTTTAGTTTTGAGAGAGAGAGAGAGAGAGAGAGAGAGAGAGAGAGAGAGAGAGAGAGAGAAAGACAGAGCACAAGTCGGGGAGGGGCAGGGAGAGAAGGAGACACAGAATCCGAAGCAGGCTCCAGGCTCTGAGCAGTCAGCACACAGCCTGATGCGGGGCCCAAACTCATGCATGAACCGTGAGATCATGACCTGAGCCGAAGTCGGACGCTCAACCGACGGGAGCCTCCCAGGCGCCCCTATGCTCTCTGTATTTTACCACAAAACAAATCCACGATTAAGAGTTGGTAGGGGTCCCTGGCTGGCTCCGTCGGTTAAGTGTCTGACTTCAGCTTGGGTCATGATCTCGCAGCTCATGATTTCGAGCCCCGCACCGGGCTCTGTTCTCAGAACTGAAACTGTGACCCAAGTGTTTGTCCTTTTGCTGATGACACCCAGCCTCCTCTTAAGTGTCCCAGAGGCTGGACAGCAGCGGTGTGGTGGGCCCGCAGGCCTCCTTTCCCTGGGCAGGGGGGTTGAGCACGTCCTCAGGAGACGCCTCCACGCCCCAGCGCAGGCGGCACTGTGGGCGAGGCTCAGGGCCACCCTCGACACAAACATGACCCCACCACCCCCGTGTGTTCTCTGGCTTCTCCAGAGAGAAGATCTTTTCTCAGATCCGCAGTTGGATTTGGAAGAGGTGCGTTGGGATTAACCCAAAAACGATTTCTAGCTTTCATTTCACCGGTAAGCCCCTGACTCTCAGAGGTTGAGTGGTCTGTGTGTGGAAACCCTACGTCTCCTCTAACTTGCTCTAACCTGGGTCCTGAGACATCAGGGCCATACCCTGGACTGTTCTAGAACCATGTTAGAGTCTCCCCATGATGAGTCAGCGCTGTTCCCTGAGTGCTCATGACATAGAGCCTGAGACCGCAGGCCTTGGGGACTTCCAAGGAGGAAGGCACAAGTCCTCCACTTCTAACAATTCACATCCTCTAAGTTACAAACACATGCATGTGACGGGGACAGGGCGTGTGGCAAAAATCGTTATTTTATAAGGTAATTTAGTAAGTGCAAAATCACTTTTCGACTAGCTGAGGTCTATCTTAACTTGGGTAATGGGGATTCATCAATATTGTAAAGGGAGCATGTTACCGCTTTCAAGTTTACGGAGCAGCGGAGAAACGTTGCCACAGATTCTGGGCGACAGTTAAGATTCTTTCGGTTGCAGGTGCTAGAAAACCGGCTTGGCTTGAGGAAAAGAAAAGATGGTGTGTGTCTCACGTAACTCGAAAGCCTAAGGGTGAGGTGCTGGACTGGCGTCTCGGAGCAGGTGCTCGGCTGATGTTACCAGGACCCTGCGCTTTGTAAACATCCAGCTCTTATAGCAAAAAGGGAAAGGGCACGAACAATGGCAGCCTACGTTGGGAAATAATAGTCACGCGCTGCATTTACTCGGCAACAGTGAAGAAATGGTCGTTTTGCATCAAGAAAGAAAGCGAAAGCAAAGCAAACGACGGATAACCTGTGGAAGAGCCCGCCAACACCATACTCAATCCCTGAACTCGCTGCCCCGTGCCCATGGTTCCTCCTCCTGAACTAAAACCACAGCAAGACTCAACCTGTTGCCCCCTTACTGGAGCCTGGGACGCAGATCCCAGTTTCCATCTTGGCTTATTCTGAGATGGTCCAAGGCAGGGTAGGTAGGATGTGAGGGATCGGGCAAGAAGACACATATATGGTTCTGGCTCTTGGCCTCGTTCTTCAGAAAACGGTGCCTGAGGCCAAAGTTCACAAGCAACTGTTTCATTAGGCGTCACACTCCCAGGGAAGCAGGAAAGATGGGAAAGGGGACTAGGGCAGGGAAGGATGGGGAGCCGTACCAGGATGTGTTACCAACCAACTACCACTGACCAGATGGCCCCGTGGGGCCAACAGAGGCTGTAAGAATAAACTGTCTCGGGACAGTCGCTCCAAAGGAGAGGAAGGGAGAATTTATGCGTTAGTGCTTGCGTCCTATGGGTCATAATTTGGGTGTTAAGTGTCTCACGCTTCAGGGTCCTGGAGCATCCACGGTATAGCATCAAGCGGGAGCGAGATGTGCGGCCTGGGCACGGATGAGGCGCCGCGGATTGTGCGTTGGAGCTGGTCAGAGCACACACAGAGCTGATCGCCTCGAGGTGACCGGTCAGAAAGGTGGCCAACGGCCCTTTGAGAAAGGTGAGGCCAGGACATGTGAAGTGGCCGCCAGGGCTGTCTGGTTCACGCGCACAAGTAAAGAGAATTGACGAGAGAAACTCCAGGTGCGGGCTAAAAAAATGCCACAGGCACCAAAGTGTCGTGAGGGTCAGAGGAGGCAGGTCAGGGGGGCGGCCTGGGGAGATGGCGAGGGAGGAAAGAGGAGAAGAGGTCCACGTATATGGTACGCCAGCCACTACATCTGTTGAGGGACTTGAACTAGGCCCCAAAGCGCAGATAGCATTTTGGCAGATTGTCCTCTTTATTAAACTAAACATCCGTGTAATTTTGTTGTCAGTATTCATTTGTTTTGTGAAAACCTTTCTTCATAAAACATAAGCCACGATCAAACTCATCTCAGCCCAGATGGGATTATCAGGAATTCCAAATGAGTGAAATCTGAATCACATGTGCATACAGAGCTGGGTCGTTGGGATGCGGGGGGCCCAGGGGACCAAAGACGGATGGCGGTGACCGGAGTCAGGTGGAGACAGACAAGAAAAGAATCTCTTGCGGGGGTGGGGAGGGAGTGGGTGGGGGTCAGTGTTGTGCTGAGATGGGGAAGGGCAGGGATTGGCAGGAGGGAGTTGGGGGGGGGGTGGTGGACATCCAGCCTGCAGAGAGAAAAGGACCCTGGAAAGAGGATGCTACAGATCTTCTTCTGGCAAAGATAACTGATCATTTTCTCTTAAGGGTGACTTCAGGGCACATCCAGGCACAGTGACTGGTAAACTGGAAGCCAGATGAATAACAGGCCGAGCAACTTTGTTTTGTGTCATTGCTGTCCTTCCGGATCCCAGGTGCCCATCCAAGGGCTCTCGGTCCTTCTTTTTCTCCATCTCAGACAGGGACCAGAGTGAGGTCTGAGCTAGAAGCAAACGGAACTGACCAGCAATGTGATAGTTTCTCAAGGGAACCCCACACCTATCCCCACGGCGAGGTCTGTTCCAGGCACACAGAGGGAAGGAGGTCCAGCTGTATCATTTGTGTATATCCTCAGACATGAGTTAGGTCCCGGGATCCAGGGAAGCAGGCATTTTTCGGCTCAGGAGAGTCAAAGGGACAGCTACCCAGTGTTGTTTCTGGGTGATGGTGCCACGAAGGCAGGGTTCATTTGGTGAAACTGTGTGAGGCCCACTCCTGCGGTGACCAACCATTCCAAGTCACTAGAAACCTCCCTGATTTTAGCACTGAAAATTCCTCATCTTGGGAAACCCCTCCGATCCAGGGCAGTGGGTCACCCAACCCCTTTCTCAATTCCAGAAGCCCTTTTACTATGAGCCCAGAAACTTGCCCTGCCCCCCCAGACAGCTCAGAAAGTCCTCCAAACTCATGAAACGATTGGTTCACAAACTCAAATACCAGCAAGGCCAGAGAGGTAACAGAAGTGGGCAGAATTGTCAAATCTGTTTCATAAAAGCTCCTTAAGTTGTGCTGTTTCACCATTCTCTGTTTGCATATTAAACACGTCTGGTCAGGGGTTTCTGGGTGGCTCAGTCGGTTAAGCATCTGACTTCAGCTCAGGTCATGATCTCACCGTTCGTGGGTTCAAGCCCCACGTCAGGCCCTGTGCTGACAGCTCGGAGCCTGGAGCCTGTTTGGGATTCTGTGTCTCCCTCTCTTTCTGCCCCTCCTCCACTTGCACTCTGTCTGTCTGTCTCTCTCTCAGAAAATGAATAAACATTAAAAAAAAATAAAAACAATAAAAAACACAATGTGGTCTAACCTCGTGGGGGAAACCAAAATATATATCCATGGGTCACCTCTAGCCCACAGCCTTCCCATTTCTATGCTATAGATTAAACTCCACAAGCTGCTAGTGTAATTTCTACCCTCCCCAACCCCTAAATTGTAATGTTGGCACCTTAACACTTTAAATCTTGTCCACAGACATCTGCTGGTTTTCAGAAAGGGTCACTGTGGTGGGCTTGGGAGACCAAGTGGCAGCTCCCTCCCATTGTGCTGTTTTCTCCCAGGGCGACTGGGAATAAACCCACAGCCCCAGAGTGCACCTGCCGTTCACCCTTCCATGCCTTCGATAGCATCAAAGGACAAAAAGAGCCAGCAAATGAAGGAACCCTGTTCACAGTCTGGGGATGCCATCACCAGCCATCTCCCCCTCCCCCTGTATCTGTAGAGAGCCATGCCACAGAGCCACGGCCTGCCTCCTGAGCTTAGAAACCCCCTCCCTCAATGGAACAGGGTCCTGCTTCCAGAGTAATGGCCCAGGGAGGTGCCTCAGTAGGCAGGGGCTAACTCCCTCCAGTCTGCAGAGAAATGATTTGAGGAGTCAGCTACGAATGTCGAAGGGAGGAAGTGGTCTTATCTGCATATTTAATGATTTTTGCTTAAGGTAGGGGAGAAGGAAGGAAGCAAAAATAAAACTTCGCACTCAGAGGCAAAAGAATTTTTTGTTGTTGAAATGATCTCTGGTTGGTCTTCTAGAAGAAGCCACTCTCTCCTCTAGCAAAACATCAACAATGGCAGCAGCGTGATGATCCCGGTTTAGGAATTGCCCAGCTAAGGGGCCGATGTGATAAGCTGAACATCTGTAGACGGTTTGTAAAAATAGTCATTAAAAATTCATTTCAAAGATCACATCACGGTAGGAAACTAGCTTAGTAGGCCGTGTTAACTGGGATCTCTGGCTTACGACTGGAGGCCAGCAGTGACATCATGATATTTAATGTGTTAGGCAAATCAGATCTGAAAACAGCAATCGGCTTGCTGCGGGTGTTAATCCAAGTCTGTTTCTGTACCTCACTTTTGTTCGTAAGAGGTTAAAACCTGCTGCCCACATCATCTCATTGGTGTAGAAACAGTGGCCCTGCGGGCGGTCAGCCGTCATTGAAGAGAGCCCTTTCTCTACTTATCTGGGGAAATGACACACGGACTTTCCCTCCAGTGGCAAGCTTCAAAGTGTGGGTATTTTCTCAGAGGCTCAAAGGCCACCCAGTCCTGCAGAGTGCCATTCTAGGGATGATGGCCCGTTCTGCCGAGATAGGCCTGGATGACTGCCTGGACATTTTGTCAGCTTTCCCCTTAACCGTAGGCTTCCTTCTTCCAATCCAGCGGACGGAATTTCCGCCCGTAGAAGTGATTACTCAGAATCCATTGCTGACCGAAAAGATCCCCTCTTATTTTGAAAGAAGCGATATAATTCCTTCACTTGCAAGTAGACTGGGGTATCTGTTGTACTAGTGATAGGTGATAGACCGAGTGGATCAAATATCCCAAGATCTATTGAATTCAACGAATACTTCTGCGTGGATAGGTGTGCGTTTTGTGCCACGATGACTGGAAGACCGAGTGACTGATAAATTGAACACCAGATGAATGACAGCGTGCCAGGCCAAGCAACCTCAGTTCTGTGTTACTGTCGCCTTCCCTAAAACTGAGTTTGACGGGGCGCCTGGGTGGCTCAGTCGATTAGGTGTCCGACTTCAGCTCAGGTCGTGATCTCACAGTTTGTGAGTTCGAGCCCCGCATCAGGCTCTGTGCTGACAGAGCCTGAAGCCTGCTTCGGATTCTGTGTCTCCCTCTCTCTCTGCTTTTCCCCCACTTGTGCTCTCTCTCTCTCAAAAATAAATAAACATTAAAAAAATTATTTTTAAATAAATAAAACTGAGTTTGCGATTGAACTGGGAAGGCCTTGGGATCTGCTTTAATCTGGAACAGGTCCTAAAACTGAATCCAGTTTTATCTCTGGTCTAGTGTGTAGATGTGTGCCCAATACACACACACACACACACACACACACACACACAGACACACACACAGACACACACATACCTATTCCCTTTATCAGGTGCTCAATAAATACAGATAAATTCAAACAATCTCAGAGAGTTATCAAGTAGATATGTATCTGGTGAATAGATCACAGGGTAACTACACCAAATAAAAAAATCTCAGAGTAAATCTTTACCATGCCCTGTATTTGCAGAGTACTGTGCTATGCTGGGTTTAAAAAGAGAGGCATCATTCTTGACCTTAAGGAAATGACATCTGTATTAGACACCATTTACCAG